>NC_092351.1:30471958-30785597 GCF_963676685.1 Mytilus edulis | reverse complement strand
TTAAATGATACTACAAAAATATTTAAAAAAATAACATAGAAACAAGTATGGGACATATGTCAACTACATAACGGATTTTGTTTCGGTCCCTAATTTTTTTTTAATAATATTTACATTTTGCTTGATATATATTTCCATAAAAATCATTACACTTTTTTCAAAACAGTTAACATGGTTAAAATAACACTTTTTAGAAACATCTTTTAAAGTGAATTTAATTCAGCATTGTCAACTACATAACGCTTTTTGTCAACTACATAACGATTCACTGCGTTATGTAGTTGACTGTTATGTAGTTGACCTATTTGTGGTTTTTGGATGTTTTTCTTGACCTTAATACTACCAGATAAATGTTTTTTATTGAATTAGAGTCAGTATTATAGACTTTGAATGATTTATATAAAAAAAAAAAATTTATGCCCAAATTTATCAATGTTTTTGCCGTTACAAAGTTGACATACAATAAAATTACGGAGTAATTTGTACTCACCAAAACTAATCTATAAGGAAATGAATCAATGATGTCATCCTGTAACTTTAAGCACGTCATCAGAGGATGAAGAGTAAGTAGATAGCACTTCCTTAGTTACAAGGGATATAATTAGTTGTTTATTGGCAACATTATTTCATTTGTGTTATGTAGTTGACATTTTTTTAAGTACGAAATGAAAAGTAAAAAAAAATGCTAATAAAATCTAATAATTCCCTGTATTTGTGTATACATACCTGCAGTGATACCTATATATTTATAATAACAAAAGAAAAATAATAATTTACGCTGGGTATTAAAACCAGCATTTAAAAAAGACTAGTTTTTCAATTTCGTACAAGCAATTTTGGGGTTTTTGGACCCTTTGAAACCCACTGGAAGCAATTTCTGTAGCTAAATTTCATATTGAATTTGCTGGAACTTGTTACACACACCAAAAACTAAATGGTGTATCTAAAAATTGGATAAAAATATTTACACTTTTTTAGAAATATTGATTGTACAAGAAAATCCACATTTTTTGAAAAAGGCCCACATGCCCTTACAGAAGGTTCAATCAGACCTTGACCTCATTTGCATGGTCCATTGGTCAATTTTTAGTTTTTTGTGTTGTAATCTGTTTCTCCGATACTACTGATAAAAGCAATAGGTCAACCAAATTAAGATATATGGAATGATTTTAAGATGTACTTATCTGTCTTACAAATATCATCTGACCTTCTGCATTAATGACCTTTGGAAAGTTACTTCCCAATAATCTTTTGACTTATCCATTGTTATCTGTGATTATATCACTCACTGTCTTATGAAATTGTATATTCAAATATTTTTATTAGTTAAACATTCTTTATCTGCTAGAATAAGATATTTTGAAATGGTAAGCTGATACAGATAAACAATTAGTAACAATAAATAGATCTGAATTATAATCAGATTGTTGATAAGAGTGCTGTTATGACACCTACACTGGCTCTACCTATTTAACTATCTGTCCTTGAAATTTTGAAAATAAATATAATATAAATTAAATCTGTCAGCTTTGAGTTTTGATAATCTCATGTGATGTGGCAAAGTAAAAAGGAAAACATCAAGACAGTGATTTCTTCTCTCTTGTTTTGTTGACAGAGGCAGATTTAGAGGTTTTTTCAGGGCCTTTTGTGAGACAAATTTGGTTGCTTATATAGGGAATCATTGAAGCATGACTGGGGTTGGCCCCCTCTATGGCAGTGAGTCAGTGGACCCCCTCTTATGAAAATTTCTGGATCAACCACTGGTTTATTCACACAGCTATTTCTATACATGTAGATGTTCAGTGGTTGTCGTTTGTTGACGTAGTTCGTAAGTGTTTCTCGTTTCTCTTTTATTCATATAGATTAGACCGTTGATTTTCCTGTTTGAATGGTTTTACACTTTATAGCTTGCTGTTTGGTGTGAGCCAATGCTTACTGTTGAAGACCATACTTTTACCTATAATGGTTTACTTTTACAAATTGTGACTTTGACAGAGAGTTGTCTCATTGGCACTCATACCACATCTACTTTTATCTATGTACTGTAGTCAATATTTTATCTAACAAATAATAATTTATTCATGAAAAAAATAATTAAAAAAATCATCGTTATAAATGATGAGCCACATGGATGATTGAGATTCTTATCAAGTGATATCTTAGCATGTGCTTTATGATATATACTTATGATCTACCTTAAAATATAGAAAACAGGATGCATTTAGTCAATAATGCTGTAATATTATTATTTTATTTTATAACAGATAACGACTATATTTCTAAAGAACATAAAAATTATAATTGTTTGAGAATTCTTTTCTTGGTCTTTTAAACATATAATTGGGTTCTGAGACATCTGTGTACTTTTAAAGATATTCTGAGTGTTTATCAATATTCAGAAGAAACAGTTGGTGTCTATACTTTGAAATGTTGGATTTCCCTTCAAATGTTATTTATAAATGTATAAAGCAACTTCAGTTACTTTTATTTAAAAAAAAAACTGCAATGAGGGCAATCAAAAACAATAAGTTGAGATAAAACAGAATACATAAAGAAAAAGGACAAAAGGACAAACAACAGTCCACAAAACGCCACAGAGAAAAGTAATGACAAACCACACCTAAATTTGGAGATGAACTCTAAGAACTTTTGTTCCATTACTTGTAGTGGCAACCCTCTAGTGTTGCTCATTTAAAGCCATCCTTCAAAAATTATGTGTTAGATGTTGCTACCCATGTCTTAGAGGGTTGGGTAGGTAGGTAGGAATGGAGTTTTTTGGCCAACAAAATAAGTTACATGTTTAAGACCAGAATTTTATTTTAAATATTTAATATAGGATTAAACACATTTTTCCTAGAGGTTATTGATGTGTAAACCGGGGCGATTAACTCACAAACTGAATAAAAGTCCGAAGGACTTTTATGTTTAGTTTGTGAGTAAGAGACCCGGTTTACACATCAATAACCTCTAGAAAAAATGTGTTTAATCCTTATAATTCTTCAGCCAAACATACGCGATTATTAATTTATATTATTTGTTTGATTACTGCTATATTTGCCATCAAAAGCACAATGGCATGTCGTAACTAAGGAGTACGCCACCATCTTAACACTTTAAAAACCATAAATGTCCAATTAATGCATCAGAATCTAAAATGAAATATAGCACCTACCTCAAAAACTTCATTTTAATTAAATATTATCAGAATTTAAAGCGTGCATGTAACGAAATAATCTTTCCCTTGAAAATTTCCACCCGTATGACATCGTGTTATGCCAAGACGTAAATTCGGCAAATCCTTCATGAAATTTCGCGGAATTTTATTTAAATTTTATTTTTATACATTTTCGAAGCTTTAGTGCATTTGTTTTATTTCTTTTTTTTTTTTTTTTT
The DNA here is from genome assembly GCF_963676685.1 of Mytilus edulis. Lineage (NCBI taxonomy): Eukaryota > Metazoa > Mollusca > Bivalvia > Mytilida > Mytilidae > Mytilus > Mytilus edulis. The sequence goes on along the minus strand of NC_092351.1, from coordinate 30,782,204 downwards.
TTGGCTATATATGCATTAGAATAGAAACAACTGTTATGCAATTGTTTTATAATCGCAATTTGCTAAAAATCCCAGTATCCCTGCAAGAATGTGTATCGCGCATGAATAGATTACGAAAGTCGTTTCGGAAACATGGTTTATCGAAGTGTAAACCAAGAGAAAAATTCAAATTGACCAATCCAATTCAAGTATTTATAGATATGCAAATGATATAAGAATTATAATGATTTGTATTAGAAAATTTTCAGGTAGGTTGCTTTTTAAATGGAAAGGTAGGGATATCAAACAATGTAAATTATATTTTTAGCCCTAATCATCATATCAATGTAGAACTTCTTCATCATGTTTCAATAATTTCTTAGCTTCAGTGTCTTACAATAGAATAGGTTGGAACTTTGGTTGCTTTTGATAGCAATTTTAGCAGAGATTCTAAAATTTGTTGCAATATTACATGTTTAAGTGCAAAGTTGCATAACTCAATATAAATTTTTATGTTGTTGGCTAGTAATATTAAAATAGATTGGAGTTTGATAGAAAATAAAGAATCGTCTTTGAGTTAGCATCATTTTACTTTACCATGATTTATCAAGGATTAGTTTTGGAGTGACTATCATTACATATTTTATCAAGCTTTACTGCTGCTAGCTTTGATTGACTAATTGACAATGTTAGGCATCATCGAATGTCATTAAAATGGCCGTAAATGAGGATTAATATCTTTGATAAGGTCACTATGGGAATAGCGTAAATTGATAATCTTTTCAAAATTTAGGTAGCACTTAACCAATATTATATTGATTATATTTGAAAGCTATAAATATTATTATTTTTACATACAGAAAAATATTGCATTTGCTGAAAAGCAACATGACCTGACAATCTTTATTGACACATTTATTAGAAAAAAACAGTTTAATTTGATTAAGTGTATGGAAATTAATCTTATTTGTATTGACAAACTGTCACTTTTGTCTTCTGATGGGTTATTCCTCTAGAGACCTGGACTGGGAACCAGGAGAAGCTGTCAGAATTTGATTGGTCAGTTCACATTGAGGCTGGATTTGTAGTATCAGATGAATAGTAGAATTGGTGAAATTAATTACAGAAAGAATGTCTTAGTGAAGCAAATAAATGTATGAATTGGAAGATATTTGTATGAAACAAATGAAGGAATGAAACAATAAATATTTGTATGAGTTAATGGTAGACTGAACAAATGGAAGAATAAACCAATTGATATTTGTATGAAATGAATGAAAAAAATGAATGATAAGAAAGATATTAGTATGAAAGGAATCTCTGAAAAAATGAAATGAATAGAAGAATGAATAAAAAGAAATAGGTAGGAATTGAATGGAAGAATGAATATTGAAAGATGTTTTTAACAAATAGATAGAAAAATGAATAGAAAGATGTTAGTATGAAATAAATATAAGAATGAATAGAAAGATATCTGTATGAAATAAATAGAAAAATGAATAGAAAGATGTTAGTAGGAAATGAATAGAGAATGAATCTAAGATATCAGAAGGAAATGAATGGAAAAAATGAATCTAAGATATCAAAGAGAAATGAATGGAAGAATGAATCTAAGATATCAGAAGGAAATGAATGGAAGAATGAATCTAAGATATCAGAAGGAAATGAATGGAAGAATGAATCTAAGATATCAGAAGGAAATGAATGGAAGAATGAATCTAAGATATCAAAGAGAAATGAATGGAAGAATGAATCTAAGATATCAGAAGGAAATGAATGGAAGAATGAATCTAAGATATCAGAAGGAAATGAATGGAAGAATGAATCTAAGATATCAGAAGGAAATGAATGGAAGAATGAATCTAAGATATCAGAAGGAAATGAATGGAAGAATGAATCTAAGATATCAAAAGGAAATGAATGGAAAGTTATGATGATTTTAACAGTTATATCCCAATTAATACTTTTAAATTGAAATAAAAGTCTGTGACCAATTACAATACAAGACACTGACCGAATATTTAAGTTTCATTCATGGAAGTTGTTGATGACCTTTGAGTGCTGTTGTTGACCTTGCAGTTCTGTTGATGTGACTTTTGGTCAATAATAATGTCTAGAGGATTTCAATGTTATATCATCTTGCCTTAAGTAGTTTGAAACAAGTTTTATTAACATTACCAAATATCTATTCATCAGTGGTATATTGTAGGATTAGTTTTGAATGGTCAACAATAACTATAGATATACAGTAATACTGTAATCATAAAGTTGTAATCAATAACGATAATTGTTTGAGGTTCTACCAGTCTGACTACTTTATTTAACAAAGACAATTTATAGAGTATGATAGACTGAGAGGGTCAGTAATGTTTGGACAAGGAAATTATATCAGGATTTGTTTGGATTAGAAAATAACTTTTTGGGATAATAAATACGATAGGTATTGGCAATTTTTCATTGAATTATTGATAAAACTGAACTCAATCAATCTGACCGTCACAAATCACGGTAGTGAATGAATTTTCTTGATTTATGCAACAACATTATAAGTTCTCTTTCCTTAAGTTTGGTCCAAATATCTCAGATACTATTAGTAATTATGTCAAATGTAATGTTGTATTGACAAATTTTGTTTAAATGATGCTTATAGGAAAACCTTTATCTTTAAGACTTTCAACACAAAATCAATCATGGTCAGTTAAGTAGGGGAGACATTTCTCTGGGTGCTTTCTTGCTTACATATATGTCATTTGGTCTCTTGAGAATAGTTGTCTCATTGCCAATCATACCACATCTCCTTATTCATATAATGATGTGTATTTTGTATTCTTTACTAAATAGATAAGTTATCAAACTATTACCTAGTTCTTTTTAGCTCAACCAACCAAGATGGCTGCCATGGCTAAAAATAGAACATAGGGGTAAAATGTAGATTTTGGCTTATATCTCACAAACCAAAGTATTTAGAGAAAATCTGACAGGGGTACATTTATTAATCAGGTCAAGATTTCATCTATCTGCCCTGAAATTTTCAGATGAATCAGAGAACTCTTTATTGGGTTGCTGCCCCTAAATTGGTAATTTTAAGGAAATTTTCCTGTTTTTGGTTATTATCTTGAATATTATTATAGATAAAGATAAACTTAACACAGCAATAATGTTCAGCAAACTAAGATCTACAAATAAGTCAACATGACCAAAATGGTAAGTTGACCCTTTAAGGAGTTATTGCCCTTTGTTGTCAATTTTTAACAATTTTTTGTAAATTTTGTAATCTTTTACGAAATTCTCCTCCTCTGAAACTGCTAAGACAAATTTAACCAAAATTGTCCACAGTCCTCATAAGGTTATCAAGTTTAAAAAATGTGGCTGATGACCCGACCCCGCCCGCTAACCAAGATGGCCGACATGGCTAAAAATAGTACATATGTAAAATGCAGTTTTTTGCTCATATCTCTAAAACCAAAGCATAAAAAGCAAATCTGCTGGGATAAAATTGTGCATTTGGTCAAGATCTATCTGCTCTGAAATTTTCAGACCAATCAGGTAACTTGTTAGGTTGCGGCCCCTAAATTGGTAAGGAGTAGGTCCAGTACAAAATTGTTAAAACGTAAATTTTAATTGTTTATTGGAGTTTAGGATGCTTCTGCTACATAAATATGGGCAATACAATGTACATATATCATGTACTAACATCATAAAGTCATGCTAAATTACTGAAATCTTCAAAACTTTTGCATTTTTGTTAAATTTTAGACGGTTACCATCTGAAATGAAAGTGGCCGCATTTGTGTTCATTCTTAATATTGAAATGTAAGTTGTATTTGATGATAATACATAACATATATAAAGGTTGAGGATGAACACGGATGCAGCCACTTTCATTTTTGACACAAACCATATCTGAAAAGTGACATTTTTTTGGCAGATTTCAAGCTAAAATCGGAGCATTTTTTATGAGTGAATCAGTTAAAATCTTTCACATAAACTAATTGAATCAATTGAAATGGACAATTAAGTGTTTAAAAATGGTCCAAAATCTTTCTTCAGATGAACCTGAAATTTGAGGCCAAAATCAGCCCTTACCAGACCTACTCCTTTAAGAAAATTTGGCAGCTTTTGGTTATTATCTTGAATATTATTATAGAGATAAACTGTAAACAGCAATAATGTACAGCAAAGTAAGAGCTACAAATAAGTCAACATGATCAAAGTGGTCAAATGACCCCTTAAGGAGTTATTGCCCTTTATAGTCAATTTTGAATTTTTTTAAGTTTTTGTAAATTTTTGCAAATATTTTCCACTGTCACTTCTGGGCCAAGTTCATTATAGATAGAGATAATTGTAAGCAACAAGATTGTTCAGTAAAATAAGATCTACAAACACATCACCAACACCAAAACACAATTTTGTCATGAATCCATCTGTGTTCTTTGTTTAACATGCACCGTGATGATGATAGACCAAGGTGACCGACACAGACTCTTTTTAGCGTCTAGTTTTCAATCCAAAAGAAATGTATTATCCAGTAAATAGATTTTGTTAATTTGTATGCTGTCACGTTACTTTCTCATTGACATTTACCCCACATCTTCTTTATTAATTGCAATAGAAAGAATTAACTGTTGCAGCTGTTTAGCAACCTATACCAATCAGAATTCTATTGAACTTATGTGAGATAAAAATTTGTTTAAATTGTACTTTTTTTTAATAGAATGACTGCCTTTAGGAAATTGAGTGAGTTTATGCTTGTTTCTCTAACATACATCAACAAAGTATAACACATAAGCTGCTCATGGCAATGTGCATTTGACTCTGATCTTTATTGACCTTGGATTGCCATTGGTTCTGCTGGAGGTCATTGGTGCATTCTTGGTACACTTGTTCTTCCACAAATAAAAACTGTCTGTTTTGATATAGCCATTTGTCTGCTGAAAGTGGCATTACAAAATGTTTTGATATAGTCATTTGTTTGCTGAAAGTGGCATTACAAAATGTCTTGATATAGTAATTTGTCTGCTGAAAGTGGCATTACAAAATGTCTTGATAAAGTCATTTGTCTGCTGAAAGTGGCATTACAAAATGTCTTGATATAGTCATTTGTCTGCTGAAAGTGGCATTACAAAATGTCTTGATATAGTAATTTGTCTGCTGAAAGTGGCATTACAAAATGTTTTGATATAGTCATTTGTCTGCTGAAAGTGGCATTATAAAATGTCTTGATATAGTCATTTGTCTGCTGAAAGTGGCATCACAAAATGTCTTGATATAGTCATTTGTCTGCTGAAAGTGGCATTACAAAATGTCTTGATATAGTCATTTGTCTGCTGAAAGTGGCATTACAAAATGTCTTGATTTAGTCATTTGTCTGCTGAAAGTGGCATTAAAAAAATAAAAATCAGTGAGTCAATCAATCATAAATTATAACAATTTACTATTTAGTTTATTGGAAATTGATAAAAGTTAAGAATTTCTGAATACTGTTTAAATTGCCATACAAGAGTTTCGTATGATGTCTATTTTTACTGAACTAGTACACGTTTTTGTTTAGGGGCCAGCTGAAATCTGCCTCTTGGTGCAGGATTTTCACGCTGTGTTGAAGACCAATAAGTGGCCTCCACCTGTTTTATTTACTCTTTGGTCAGGTAGTTGTTTCTTTGACACGTTCCCCATTTCCATTCTCTATTTTATATATCTTTAATTTTAATTTTGTTTGAACAGTATTTAAAAAATTAAAGGTAGTACCTAACACTACAGGGAGAAAACTCTGTAAAATCACCTAAACGTTTTAATGCATTGTGTTTTTAAGGGAATATTAAGCTTCTCAATGATCAAAATTAGTGTTTGTCAAACTGCTATATAACCAGTGTAATTTTTCTGATAAAATGCTTGGTTCAAATTTTTTGAAATTTTTATATTTTTGTCAAAGAGTCAAAGTAAATACTTTGTAAAAAATTTGTGAAAATTAAACTAGCCAAATTAATTTAAGTGAAAGTGTTAGGTACCACCTTAATAACAATATTATAACAGTACAATTTTACATATATATGGGATTTACAAACAAGTTATGTATTTTTTTTGATAAATCCTTCTGTTGGAATAATCACTCTTATTTGAACTTAATACTGCAAGACCAGTAATTAAATTTAAAAACAATGTATCAATAAGCATTTTCATTTGTTTTCATTTCATATTATATAACAATTGTGAAAATGAAAAAAGCTTGGAAGAACTGTCGAATTACGCAAGGGCTGCTTATTCAGAAATTAAATTAGAATGGATGGTAGGAAATGCACAAACAAGTCAATAGATTTGATCAAACTTCTACAACATCTAAAAGAACAAGTTCAATTTTACATTTAGATTTTTGCATGTTAGTTCACAGTAATAGTGATATTTTATTAACTATTCTGATTGTCTATGTCCTAATGCACTCCTCGTATTGCATGTAAATGGTTATGGCATAAATTGAAATATTCTGTTAGAAAGGAAAATGCATTTATTTTACAATTAAGTCAATGTAATGTAAATTTAATTCATGAATTAAAATTGATTTAAGAACAAAGAGAGATTACATTTATCTTAACTTTAATTTGCGTTGGAGAGCAAAAGTTTGTTTACGCCACGTCAATAAACATGTGAGTTTTGACAGCTAGAATGAATGTATCTGTATCTTGCATGCCAAAACAAAAATGGCTTAATAGCAGCAAGGGGGAAATCATATGACATTTGAAGAAGGAATCATTCCCACCAGATGATCATATAGTTTTATAATGGTGTAGTTTACAAGAATTCTCATCTACATTAAAGCATGCTGAGAGAAGGTTGAGTACTAAACAATCTAGATTATTCCTTCCCAAAGATATGCTCATGTGTGTCTTACTTTACTGGAACATGGTTAGTAGTTGTCTAATTTTTTTTTTTATTGATTAGTGAACTTTGTATTGATAGCACTTATTATGAACTCACTCACTACAAGTCATGAAAAATTCAGATAAGACGAAATGCATGGTTATAGGTACAAGACAAAGGCTGCGTTTAAATCAAGCAGACCCAGTTCTGACTATTGAGAATAGTATTCTTCAAAAATCATCAATTGAAAAACTTTAAGGTGTTAGAATTGACTCTAATCTGTCCTGGACAGGCCATATTAATTACTTATGTTCATCTATATCATCTAGACTTTATTTACTCTCTAAAATCAAGAAATTTCTAAATATTGATCTAAGAAAATTATTTTATAATGGTTATATTCCCCCACTGATAGATTATTGTATTATTTGGAGTGGTTGTGCTAAAAATAAGCTAGTCAGAATAATAAAATTGCAGAAAAGGGCTGCAAGACTTATTTTAGATGCTGATCCACTTTCATTATCAGCTCCACTGTTTAAACAGCTTGGATGGATGACAGTAGAGAACAGAATCTCGTACCACAAATCTGTTTTGATGCAGAAATGCCTTAAGAATGAAGCCCCTGTATATCTCACTGAAAAATTTAAAGATATGCCAGAAAAAAACCAATATTGTTTGAGAAATGCCTCTTGCAAAAATTTACAAGTTCCAAAAGCCAAAACAGAGCTGTATAAGAAATCTTTTATATATTCAGGATCTATTTTATGGAATTACTTACCAATATCCCTGAAAAAATCAACCTCAAGTACAAGCTCATTCAAAAAAGATTAAAAAAATTACTTGTTGGAACATTAAGAATCTGTGCGATTTTATATGCATAATAGTTTTCTCACACTTACTCAAACTTATGATATTGTTGATGGCAATACTATATATGTCATATATGAATTTGTAACTTTTACCTGTTTTGAAAATTGTATATTTCATAACAATTTTTTATTGCATTATTCATGTATGTGTGTCTGTTTGATATTTTGTAATTGTTTGTTATATGTCATTGTAATTCATGAGGGCCTCAGGGAAGATTAGCTTTATAGCTAACTGTGTAACCCTCTTTAAATAAAAAATTATTATTATTATTATATTATATTATTATTATTATTATGATTAGCTCCTGACCCCTACAAATCCGTAGAGGGTCAGTAAAATCTATAGGTAATGAGGTTGGATTGACGTCATAAACCCCCTATGAAATTTACTAACCCCCTACGAATGCATAGGGGGTCACCATGTGACGGCTTTAAACCAATCAAATTGTTATGATTTACCCGCGGTGTGATAATACATTTTAAACTACTCTGTTTTGGGGTCTTTTTGAAGTGGGTTCGTAAACATTCCTGTAGTTATGCTCATAGAAACTAACTCCATGATTTTTGTCAGAAGCTTCGGTCAACCAACCAACATATTTGTTGTTATGATATAAAAAATACCATAAGAATTACAAAAATGTTTCAAAAAGGGTCAATCTCTCATTCACAGCGAATGCCATCAAATGTTGCTGACAATATTATTTAAAAATACAAAATTTGACAAAAAAATGAATGACTTGTTTTACATTTGTCATTTTGGGGCTTTTTATAGCTGACGATGCAGTATAGGCTTTGCTTAAAGTTGAAGGCCTTACGGTGAACTTTAGGTGTTAATTTCTGTGTCTTTTGTGTCTCTTGTGGAGAGTTGTCTCAACGACTATCATACCAGATCTTCTTTTTAATGTTTAGAAAATCATGTTTGTTGATCATCTTCCTAAAAATATGATTGCTAAATGGTTTTAAATGTAACACTAAGGTTCCAATTCCCTTAGGTTAAGCAATACAGAATTTTGGCTACTCTTTTGGACACCGTTTGGTAAAATAGCTCCAGGAGTATTTCAACATCCTTGGCTTTAAAATGTTTGTTTTTTGCTTGTTTCTAAAATCCACAAAAATGCAAAAGTGCTATGGACACATTAAATTTATAAAGTGTTCATAATTTTTTATTTATGAGTAATGAATAATGAAGATCAAGATTGAACCTGTCAAATTACAATGCATTATAGATACGACAGTGATTGGATTTAACATTTTATAAGTGAACTACAGAGACATGGATGTTTTCATCACATCATACTGTTTTGTTTTATTTAATAATATTAACTAATCCTATAAAATCTCAGAAACAAGTCTGTAAAATTACATTACCAAAGCAATTAATTGAAATACAAGTCTAGTCTAGCCAAGAATGAAAGCAGAATTATGAATCTTAAGTCAGGGCGACAGAATTTAATAAATATTCATTGTTATTGTAATCTGATACATGTATGTAAACGGGAGATATTTTATATGAGTTTGACATATGAGCCAAAGTTCTAGTGGTTGTGATTAGAGCATTTAACCAGAGTATGATTTGAAGATTCGTTTCATGATTTATTTCAATTGTTGGCATTAAATCGATACCATAAGCTAACTGATGATTGTTAATCTCATGGGGCATGATGCTTATGCCCCTTTTTGGGAATTTTTGTACTTATAGCATTGAAAAAAGTATTCTTCTTTCGTCTGACTAATTTGGTTAAGTGAGTTAATTGAAAGTATAAGTAGAACTTACTTTTATCACTGACAGTTGTAAATGACTTGGTTTTTATTAATTTAGAAAACAAATTTTAACTGTTATTAGTAAAGACTACGTTCAAGTCTTTAATGTATTGGTTTAAAGTGATGAACAGTTTCTATCTGTCTAGAATTGATCATATGAATGACAAGTACCTTGGTATCAAGAAAACTATTTTACTAGGTTATTATGTCCTCTAACTGTTTCAAGGTCAAGTTCACCAAAAGTGGACTATTTTGTCTTAAGATAAATGAGTGTTATGTAGGAGTTTCTTTTTAATGAATTGTGGTGAAGTATTGCCTGAAAGAACATAAAGAATTCTTTTCAATAGAGCAACTTAGACTTAAGATGGACATCTTGAATTAAGGATTTAGGCAAAGTGACAGCGTCAGATTTCCTTAGAAGCTTTTATCTTAAGCTATAATGCTTTCCGACAAAACCAAAAGGTTTTTCATTTGTATAAGAGCAACCCCATATGGAATCATATTTACTCAAAATATACTATAAGGTCAAACACTCATGACATCTCACTATTGTTGCCTCATTTTAAAGTCTAGTGATCATTGTTATTGAAAATGGCATTGTCATTTGTGCCAAGAGCATTTTGAAGAAAAAAAGGGTCCAGTTGCTGATATTGTACCAAATGGTAATTTTGGAAGAATTTGATATTTTAGTTTTTTACATTTTGCTTATATACATGTAATTGTTTGTAAATAAAGTTTTCTTTTTTCAAATGAAAGACTGGTATATACTAGTAACAAAAACGAATACTTTAACACGTCAGGAAACAATGTACCTCAGTTCTCATTAATTGCTCAAGAGGAATACATAAAATATCTATTTAGAGATTTGTTTATATCAAAAGTTTAAAGCTTTTATTGGTTTTACAACCAATTCCAAATGGACTGTTTTTAATGTTGCAAAGGCAGCCAAATAAATGTGAGATATGCTAAATTTATGATTTGAAACTTCAATATAACCCATTCTAGATATGATATTTGTTGAAGAAAACTTGTTAATGGACTTCATGATGACTGTTTATTGATTGTTATGTCTCTCACTTGTAGCTCTATAAGACTTAACATTTAAGAACAAAACCAAACAAAACATTTTTAATGATGTTTTTAATTCATATGGCATTTGCTGTCATTTTTCGCTGCATTAAAATAAAGCCAAAGATAAACATCCTTTTCTGTATAAATCTGTTGGATTATGTAGCTTTTGAGATAGCTACATCAGAAGTTGTCATTTATTGTACTACTGGGTAATCTGAAAACCAAGAAGAGGGGGATAGGACCTTTATCGAGACTCCGGGATGGGGTGTTTTTAAGTTTGGGATTTCAGGATTGACCCTTTCGGGATCTGGGATTTTTTTTTTTTAAATTTCGGGATGTTAAATTTAAATTAGAACCTCAGGATTTCATGTTTTTTTAAAAGCCCTGGATTCGGGTTCAGGACCCCTCCTACCCCCTCCAAAATGGTGGCAATATAACTTTTTCAATGAAATTTTTGATGAAATTTTGGCTTTATTTACTGATGATTTATTATTATCCATGGAGGTCTTATTTAAGTTGTCAAAGTCTTAAAAGGTTTACAAAAACTTTAAGTGTTCAACAAAATATAAATTTTCATTTTAGCTTGTATGTAATATCTTCTAAAAGGTATCCACAAAATTAATCCACAACACTGTCCCACCCGGATCCTCCCTTATTATGCTGTATATATGTCAGTTGTACCAATAACCAGTATGCTATATCTTTGGTGCCCTGACTGAATGCTGAAGGGTTACAGTGCAGATAAAGGCACCTGATTTACAGAGTTCAGTAAAGGGACCAAGAAAGGTCAACTGGTTATAGTACATATAGAGGAATAAAGTAAACAAACACAGGTTTGGGAGAAAGAATCACAGTTTAATATTTTCTTTGCATATTAATAAAGCAATAAACATATTTACAAAGAAAAGAAAACCAAGTTGAAAAACTGTGGTACTTCAAAATAATCCAAACAATTTTCATCAATCCAGGAATAGTAACTGTTGTTCTCCAAAAATAATGATTCCAAAGTATTTATTGACAGCTTTTCTAAGTTTGAAAATAGTTCTAAATATTGAAAAAAGTCTATTTCTGTAACAGAAATGATGATTTATAAACGAAACTTAACTGAACTTGTCATTATGATTTAGAACTGTAATTCAAGGTGATTGACCTGGGAGATATATTACAGTCAAACCTAAAATAAAACTTCCATGTTTACATTCACAATAGAAGAAGTAGAGATTTAATTATTGTATGACAACATTGTATTCGGAATAAAATCTTCCCTGACTTGCAAGTCTCGGTGTAATTGGATTTCTTTATCACAATACAAACATAGTCCCCTTTTATGTTAGTTGTCAGAAGGGATGATTTGAAGCTTAGTTGATCTGTTTTGTCACACAATAAGACGGCAATAATCTATTTTATTTGGTAACAAGGCAAATCAATGGATAGAATCGTTCAGATGTACTTGTAACATTCTTACACAACAAACCGATCCTGGCTAATTTTATTTGCCTTACAGAATTTACGGAGAAATTTCATCACATTCTTGTCAACTCTTTGTATAAAACAGTCAGAAACTTAGTAAAATTACAAACTTTTTTCAATGTGATGGATCCATATCCTAGACAACTGTAAATATTAATTGTAAGCCGTAAAAACAAATTTTGACAAATTAGAATAGGATTTCTCGATACAGAATTTTATTCAGTGTCATCCTAAGGATTGTTAATAATAACTATCAGATTGGAGATGCAAATGTAAAATTAATGAGAATATGAACACTATCTTGACTTTTTCCATTAGTGCAACATGAAAGATTTGAGTAATTTGTTTAAAAAATATTATTTTCTTTGAAAAATGATGAATAAAAACTATCATAGCAATTTCGACATGAAATATTTGAGATTTTTATAAGATGTTGTTTTGTCCGAAAAGAAAGATTAAAAAGTGTCATAGTTGCTTGAGTTTCAACATGAAAGATTTAGGATTTAATTGTTAAAAGTGTTCTTTTCCTTGAAAAATGAAGAGTAAAGCTAATCACAAATAAATTATTCTGAAGATTGGTGATGTGTTGTGTAAGTTCACCAGTAAAATATGTAAGAATATTGCATAAAATAGCATAATTTATTGTAGAATAATATGACATAATGTACATGTATAAGGTTGATTGATTGATTGTTATTTGGTTAATTTCCATTAGCCCATATTTCATGTATTACTATTATTAGGAAAATATTTCTTGTATGGATAGAATGCACTAAGGACAAAGATATGAACAATCACAGGTCACAATATGGCCTTCAACAATAAGCAAAAGCTTTACCACATAGTAAGGTATAAAAGGCTCAGGGGATGGGAAATTGGGAAATTGTGAAACAATTCATAAGAAAAACCATCAGCCTGATGTATACTACAATGTACAATAAACAAAAACTAATAATGTCCATTCATCTAAGCTCTCCTGTAGAGAATAGTTTTGAAAATCTGTTAGTATTTCTTTTTCATCAATGGTCAAACTTTTCGCACATGGAAAATAAACCATTATTCAGCAATATAAAACTCAGGTACTAGTAGGCTGTTTACTAAACTTTCTGACCAGAGTAGAGTACCCTTTAATAGATTATTAAAGGGGGTAAAATTTCCAGGCTATGCTTGTCCTGTCCCTTTAAGAACTAAATTAATATTAATTGATTGAATACTTTCTGTTTTACATATAGAAATTCATTGTAATATTTGCCACTGGATAATCAGATGTTGAACTCTTAAATTGTACTGTATTATGCTTCAGTATTTTGACTTGATTCATTACACTTTTGCACAACACCATCAAATGCTATAATTATTAATTTGACACTTTTGGCATTGTACATCAAGTTTGTTAGTCATTTTAAAGAATGGAATATTTTTCTTCCTTCAGTCTAGACAGAATGTTATGATGAAAGCCTGCATGCATTTATCTTTAAGTTATTACTTCTATACACTGAGAAGAGAAAGTCTGATCTTTTTTTCTGTTTCTGATTTTTACAATGTTGAATGTATATGATAGCCCTGTGTATGTGTTGTCAAGGTTTAAGGATTGTTCTGATATATTTGCATAATTTTACAGAAAAATTACAGAAATGTGATAGACATCCAAATTGTGTATCTTTTGGTCAATGATATGATGACTGCCAGTGTATCATGAACCATTGAGGTATGCAATGGGGCCATTAAGTGTTACCCTTGATTGTCCGTCCTTCCGGTTTTCTGTCTTTCTTTCTTTCTGTCTTTCTGTCTTTCCATTGTTCTGTCAATTTGCCTTTCAGTCCTTCCATCTTTTTTCCCATGTTTCCATCGATATCCATTCATCTCATTTTGGTATGATTGAAGCTTGAGCAGGGACATTCTTATCCTCAGACACATTCTCCTTTTATTTGTTGTTCCTGATGCTGTTTCTTAGATATATGCCTTACATGTATTGCTTCTTTTTATTTCTTCAAAATTGAACAAGAATTGTGGAAGTTCCATGAGATATTTCTTAATTAATAATATGCAACCAATCACATTGCTTTGAAAAAAATATTATATGAATGTTTACTTGATATTTTTACCCATATTGCATCACTACATTGAAATTGTAATGAAGCAGAATATGGGAGACGATTAGTCTCAAAAGAAAGAAATAGTAGACTTAGAGTTTGTCCTGGATTGTTGACATTGATTCCTGTACAAAGTAACGGCCAGAAAAAAGCTTTTATATAGGGGTTGATTTAAGATTACATTACAACTTTACACTCCAGTGCACTAAATTGTTTTTTTCTAAAGTTAATGGTAACATGTCCTCCAGCTCTTGTCCACATCTTATTTGTGGACAGTAAGAAAATATATCAGTTTCCTTCCGTGGAAGGTCGTACAAGAGACACAAAACTTCAATTACTCCACGTTGATTGGTATGATGGTATCTTAACATGGCTTAAATGACACTTGTGTTTACAAGTTCACTTCAAATGACAACTATCAAAGCACTTAAGCTTCCACTAATCACCTATTTTAATAGCTTCAAGCAGAATCGATAATATTACAAAAAGGAGCATGAAATGTAATATTATTTGGGTCAAAATCCTGATAATGTTTAGTTGAAAGCATGATAAGCTATAGTTTGGAAACGTCATTTTCAAATTAGTTAATAGAATGATGTAATTAACTTGAGCAAATACTGTTTTAAGTCAGGAAATTGGAAAATTTAATTTTATGGTTTATCCAAAGTGTTGTTGCTCATCAATACACAAGCTATTATTTAAATTAATTGATATTTTTAAAAAAAAAATTTGAAAGGTTAAGAGTTAGTATGAAGATCTAATCTTTTTAACTGTTATTCAATGAAGATTTAGTTCCAGATTTGGCTTGAATGATATAATTTTACAACAAAGATTTTTCTCTCACAATTTTCTAGGTAATATTCAATTTTGTTATAATTTTATCAAGATTTAATTAATTAATTTATATCAGTGGGGTCAAATTTGAATAAGTGGAGATGGAGATCAAATGTATTATTCCAATGTATGTAATATTTTTTTTATGAATATATGAATGGTAATGAGAGTATCTTATCTGACCTGAAAAAAACCCATCTAATTCTGTAAAGATGCCCATAGTGATGACCTTGAAATCATGAAATCATTGTTAATATCAAGTTGATCACAAAGTGGATTTCAGACACATATTACAGTGAGTTGACTGTTAGTGTTGCTCTCCACCAATTGCAATTCATTCAAAATTTTTACCAAATTGCAATTTGTTTTATAAAATCAAATTGTTCAACTGGTCAGAAATTATAAGAGATTATAACTTTTCTTTCAAAAAGTCTTTATTCAAAAGAATAATATTTTAGGTTATCTCCCCTGAAAACTTATCAATAGCATATTGTTATTTCACACATATTTTACTGAATATATGATGTTTTATTTAAAATGATATCTGATTCTTATAAATATAGAATACTTTTAGAAAGAAAAACTATATGAAAGCTTAGTTTGGACAATTTTATAGCAATTCAAAATAAACAGTTCCTCTTCAGCATGGAAATGGCTATAATATAACTATACAAACTGATAAACTAATTTTGTCACAACATCATTAAAGTGGAGTTAAAGTCTTATAGGACTGTAAGCATGTTTTATTTTATCACCTTGCACTTTCACATTTTGACTGAACAATTTGTTCAATATTCTGACCAGTTGAACAATTTGGTTTAATAAAACAAATTGCAATTTGGTCAAAATTTTGATTGAGTTGCAATTGGTGGAGAGCAACACTAACAGTCAACTCACTGTAATAAAAAATAAAAAATAAAAGAAATTGAAAAATTCCATGTTATAAATGATTAATGATATTCTATTTATGCCATATAATTATGATATCATGGAAATATAAGAAATTGCATGTATCTGAATATCCTATATTTATCGAAGAAGAAAGAAGTGGATTACAATATATATTTCCCTTTGGGAGATTTGAAGAGTTATCCATCCTCATATAGTCATATAAAGTCTTCTGTGGATAATTTGAGATGGATGGCAAATTTTTTATATCCTGTGTTTATTTGTTGGCAACATTCCTGATTTAAAGATTTACAAATTGTAAGGACACATGTCTATTGCTGTTGTTAATCTCTTCAAGTCTTATGGTGAGTAGTTTTGTTGCCTTCTAGATGTCTTTTGGTGAGAAGTCATGTTGCCCTCTAGAGAGAATTTTATTGTCCTCTACATGTCTTTTGGTGAGAAGTCATGTTGCCCTCTAGATGCCTTTTGATGAGTAGCAATGTTTATATCTAGATATCTCTTGTTGAGGAGTGATTTTTTTTACATTTAGATGTCTTTTAGTTAGTATTGTTGTTGCCCTCTGGTTGTCTAGTGGTGAGTAGAGTTGTTCTCCTCAGGTTGTCTTTTGGTAAATAGTGATGTTCTCCTCTGGTTGTCTAGTGGTCAGTAGAGTTGTTCTCCTCTGGTTGTCTTTTAGTTAGTAGTGTTGTTGACCTCTAGATTTTTGTTGGTTAGTAGAGTTGACCCCTAGATGTCTTTTATTAAGTTGAAATGTTGAGTTATATATGTCTTTTTGTTTGTAATGCAGTTGGGTTGCTGTCTCATTGGCCCGTTACCAAATTGTCATCTCTTTTCATTCATATTTGATTAGTCTTTTTTCACTGGTAGAAAAAAAACAGGTTTGTAGTATTTTGCCCTTTTCCTTAATGCCATTCAATTCTTGTTGGTGTTCAATATACTCATATCCCCTTTTCTGCAAAATCATGGTTGATGATAAATGGATTATTCTGTCTAAAGGAAATCAACATAAACTGTGAAACTAAAATCCTCTGACATTAAGTTGCTGTCTGTTCTATGTTCTGAATTTGAAGGCCAGCATAAAAAGACTACCACAGTTAAGAGACTTAATAGATTTTTTTTTCTAAAGTCTGCAACCTTAATATCAAAATAAAACACAGACAATTTACTAAGTGTATTGAAGCATCTTTTTTTACTTCCTGTTTTTTCAAAGTTTAACTGTCAATAATACCAAAACTATTGCATCCTCTTAAAAAATCTGATTAAATTTTCCCGTTAACCTTAATAGCAAGTCACTTCACAAAACTTAACAAAATGAAGATTTTCAAGATATATATCACAGAAAAGACTTGGATAATGGCATTTTACCATTTCCTTCAAATCAAACCATATAAATTTATATGCGAAATTACTGTTTCTGATTGATTTTCATCCACAAATCTTATAGAATGGCCTCACTTGATGTATTTTAATGCAGCTGTGCATGTTGGGTAATTTGAAAGGCTTCGACAATAGGAAATGAAGGTTGTATAGCTTTAATCAATGTGTGCC
The DNA here is from genome assembly GCF_963676685.1 of Mytilus edulis. NCBI lineage: Eukaryota > Metazoa > Mollusca > Bivalvia > Mytilida > Mytilidae > Mytilus > Mytilus edulis. The sequence continues at coordinate 30,764,818 of NC_092351.1, read as the reverse complement.
AAGTTTGAAGAATTGGTTATTGGCTAGCAGAAATGTTTATGGTTTATATTTTGAATGACAGAAGTGCTTTAGGTTTTACATGTCTTTGATGTGAGATGATAAAAATGAAATATTTTTGTCTTTTTATTCTATTCTGTTTAAATGTTTTGAACAGATTGAAATTACATAAACCAAAAAATTGAAGAATAAACTGTGATGAAGTGATATGTACTGTTGAAGATATTCTATTTTGAAATTTATTTTGTTTGAAGTAACAGTTAGGTATTAATAGTTAAATGCACTTTTAAACATGTTAGACACAGTTTGAAAATCATTCTCAATGGTATAATGCTTATGTTTTTGCTCAGAATAGTTTGGTTCCGATCTTTAATATAAGAATAAGGAGATTTTGTATGATTGGCAATCAGACAACTATCCACCAGAGACCATTGGATAAGGAAGTAAACAACCACGGGTCAATGCACAACCTTCAAACCTATACTGCACAAAAGATCCAGGAACAAAAAATGAGAAATAATTCATAAGAGAGATCAGCCTTATTCGTGCTGATGATATCCAGTGTAATTTTGGAATGTAATAAAAATTGTGAAACTCAGAAGTTTCAAGATTAGTTAAGAAAACTAGAAATGTAAGAATAATAATAAATAGACACTAGAACACACCCGCAAAATTGTGGGTATTTAGAGCTTATGGTTGAAAGTATGCAAACTGTTGTCGGATGAATTTTTGTAAAAAATTTTATGTCTGGAGAATTTCAGAAAAGGTATCAAACTGAGTCATAGACACTTGGAGACAGGGCAATTATTTTAAGCCCTCTCCCTTTTTCCAAAGTCAGTTATTTTTTTGCTTTCTTATAAATTCCATGATTTTTCGCGTTTCTGGATACAATGAACACACATATAATATAAATAAAGTGTACTTGCTATTTCAGAAACTTGTGTTCTTTATATGCGATGTCATCAGGCAAGGTCATCTTTTTTCATGACATCACGTTTGGAAAATTCAGAAGAAAACAATAAATTTTGACGTCATAATCAAATTTCGACTAATCACTAGCCGAGAACAGATATTTCACTAGTAGGGAGAAATATTTTTCTCACACCAATCAAGAAATGTGAAAATAGCACAAAAATTAGAGAAATGTATGTTATACTTATAGTCAACTGAATTCTAGTCAATTATCATTTTCATGTTCACTTCTTTTTTATACAACACCTTATCTTATTCTTTGTAATTTTGAAATGTCAAATCATTAATGTGATAAGGAATTTCTGATTTAACCAGGGGAGATAACTATTTACTACAATATTCCTAAGGGAGATATTTAATCTAAATTTTACTGCAAATCCACCAATTGTTACACTTTTTCTTTATAGATAATAATGTTTGCCTTCAAATGTCTTTTTTGTTCTGACTTTTGTTATTTGAGAATTTCTGCCTACAAATGTCTTTTTAAAAAGATTGATTTACCATTTTTAGAAAATTTAGTATTCTCTAAATCAAATAGAAATTGACAGCAAGTCAATATTCTAGGGTAAACAGAAATAAACCATGCGAAACTGAAAATTATGAATTGGAAAACATTTTTTATTTAAACTAGCTCTGTGTTACTTTTGCACAAGTATTCCCAACTTAGATTCAAGTTATGTTTTATTAGAGAGGGATACATCATGCTTTGTTAAAAAATAAAAACACTCTGCTTTTACCATTTTTTTTTTCTGAAACTGACATTATCAAGGTATTTTATTTCTTTATTGACAACATATTTGTTATGTTTGAAGTCTTTTTTCTGATTTTTCCTTTATTCATATGAGTTAAAATTCATACAGGAGCTTCTAATGATAGATTAAAGCTAGCATTATCCTTTCAATTCACACTCCCTGATAAAAATGATTTCCTCTCACTAAATAATTCAAAGTTTGGTGACTGCTGAACGCATCTATCCCATGGAACTCGATATAACGGATGCAACAAATACATTTAGATCTGCCTCATATCTCACATCTAACAATTGACAATAAGGGTCTGTTAAGAACAAAACTTCATGACATTATAGAGATGATTTCAGCTTCCCAATTGTGAACTTCTCATTTCTATGTAGCATTTATCAAGTAGTGCTGGCATATGAGAGTATATATTGAGAGTTTTCATTTTGTATCATAATTTCCTTGATAGAGGGTTGCTGCTAACAAGAAGCTGTTTGAAAATTTAAAAAATGCACAGTGATATGTTAACTTAGTGTTTGTATCAATGACAACAAGCTTTCTTGTAACACTTGAAGAGTTGAAGAACTTTAATGTTACCTTCTAGATGTTTTTTTTTTTTCTTTATCTATTAATGTTGGTAACCAATTACATACATGCACCATACCTCTCATTTTATTTTTAAGCCTACAATCAAGATAGCTTAAGGCTTAGTTTGCAAGATGTTCTAAGAAACGTTTGAAATTGTGACTTGTTTAATCTTTCAGATATGATAAAGGTATAAGAGTCACTCTACTAACTACAGTGATTTATTAAAGAAGAGATTGTAAAAATCATATTGTAAATATCAATTTTTTTGGAATGAAGATCATAGAATCAAAATTGCTCTGAAGTAATTTCGGTAAATAGAACAAAAATAAATCTTCTATTTCAATTTTAAAATGCTATTTTTAGTTCACTGAAAAATCTAGCAATTTCATTGTTAAGAAAGTATTTCCCAATAGTAAAACTTTAGTGATGAAGCAATTATAGTAGAACAAATCACCTTGAAAGGATGTTTTTTACACCTTTGATTCCTACCTGTTGACCCTAATTGTTAAAAGCTACGTTAATAGCGGAAACCAGTCATTAGAAAGTACATGTAATGTATCAGGCAGTATTTTAATACGTTAGACAAACAGAATAACTTTGGTTTAATATAAAACAGAAATAAAAATATGGTAACATATTGTCCTTTTAAATAACGATTTATTTTTAAGAATGAAGGGTCCTTTGGGACATAGTGTATACTGGTAACATTCATCATAGTCGGAAATAACCATCGAAACAGTCTTGTGAGTTAAACTTGTAATTTATTGAAGGTATCAGGAGATTTTTGCCGTAGTGGAAAATCTATTGAAGAATTTGATTTTAATGTCATTCACAGATTCACTTGTGACTGAAAAGTTGTAATGAAGCATTTCTGTTTCTGATATCATTCTAGCATTTTTGTCCGATTTTATAAAAAGAAGATGATTTTAATGTTTGAAACAGATTCTTTATTGAGTCGACTGTCTTAATGAAGCATGAATGTTTAGAATCTTATTTTAGATTTTTTATAATTGCTGTTGCATGTTTGAGATCATAGCAAATTGCAAAAATCGTTAATTCTATAATCAAATGATAAAACGATGATCTGAAAGGGATTAGCTTTTCCTGCTAAAAACCAAGTCTTCAACAGGAAATTAGTTTAACCCTAATTGAACTTTATTATAGATTTATTTATTACAGTATAAAATAAAGGAAGAATGTGAGATGATACAATATAAACATTGAATAAAGAAAAAAGTGTTTCTGGAATATGTACAACATAAGGATGCTAAAAATACTAAAAATTTGTTAATTCAAAAGATCGAACATTTGAGAACAGAAAAACCAAAAGGGGCATCATCATAACAATTATAACAATTTATTTTAATAGAATGATATTAAAATGCATTACCTAGATATTTGAAGGCAAACAGTATCATTCAAAACACACCAGTAGAGAAGCTCTAACTTGTGTATGTAATATATCCACACAATCTGAAAGGCCATCAGCAGTGGTATGGTCTCATGCAGTAGTAAAAAGTATAAAACTGTTTTAATGACAAAATAGATAAGTGTGCAATGAACAGCAAAATAAGCAATTACATAAATTTATTCAACAAATATACGACAACCATGAAGTGAAGATTGCATATAGTTCTTGGTTTTATTGTACAGCAACCACAAAGGAGTAGGTCCAGTAAGGGCCAATTTCGGCCTCAATATTCAAGTTCATCTAACGAAAGATTTTAGACACTTTCTAAACACTTAAGTGCCTATTTCAATTGATGCAATAAGTTTATGTGAAAGATTTTAACTTATTAAGTCATTAAAAACGCTCCGATTGAAGCTTAAATATGAAAAATCTATCAAATATGCCAAAAATTGTCACTTTTAAGATGTTTTTTGTAAAAAATGAAAGTGGCCGCATCTGTGTTCATCCTCAACCTTTAAATATATTATGTATTATCATCAAATACAACTTGCATTTCAATATTATGAATGAACACGAATCCGTCCACTTTCATTTAAGACGGAAACCGTCTAAAATTTAACTAAAATGCTACAATTGTGAAGATTTCAGTAATTTAGCATGACTTAATGATGCTAGTACCTGATATATGTGCATTGTATTGTCAAAAACAGCCCATATTTATGTAGCAGAAGCATTCTACTTTTCAATGAATATCTAAACGATTACATTTTCACAATTTTCTAAAACTGCTATATTTTGGGGCCAAAAAGGGGTCTCACTGAACCTACTCCTTTCATACAGAATGTAATCCAAGGTTAACATGCAATTATTATAGATTATCACTATTTTGCCTATGACCTCATTGATATGTACATTGACAATGGCATGTGTGCCCTTTTGTTTTAGCAATAATTTTTTATTTCAAGCAAATAGCATGATATAAAAAATTGTCAAAAAAAAAAGATCAAAGAAAAAAACCCTCAAAATTAGCAATGAGATATTTTGATTGCAATAAAGCTTCAAATTTAGTATATATATATGGTTTTCAATTAGACTGTTAGTTTTCCCGTTTAAATGGTTTTACACTAGTCATTTTTGGGGCCCTTTATAGCTTGCTGTTTGGTAAGAGCCAAGGCTGTGTTGAAGACCCTACTTTGACCTATAATGGTTTAGTATTACAAATTATGACTTGGATGGAGAGTTCTCATTGGCACTTATACCACATCTTCTTATATCTATTTTCAAGCTTAGATTTAAAATAAAATGTTCTATGTGGATATCATCCCTCATTGAATACAATATTACATTGACATAAGCTCATGCAAAATTAAAATTTACTTTGAAGAATATTCGCCGATATTCATACTGTTACCCTATAGCATTATGTTCTTATTCAATACTTCAAACGAACATTAAGCATTTATAAAGTAAAAACTCAACACCGTTATTTGGTTATCAGCTCGCCCAGACAGCTAAGAAAGCTTATTTTATTACAAATTATAACACAAATGTCCAATGTGCTGTCATCAACCGCTGCCATCACATATAAATATAATCTACAATAATAAAGAAAAAAATCTTTACAGTAATACATACATGTATCATATAAACTATTTACTACATAACATACTATGTACATTCCTATGAAGTCTTAAAAGGGGAGGGTGGGTGGGAAACAAAACTGTACTGTCTGATAGGCGAACCTCGAATGACAATTCTAGACTATAATACTATAATTTAGCACTAAAATTCTAGCATGAAGTTATCATGATTGATTAAACCGGTACAAATGTAATAACTTACTGTTTGTCCAATCAAATTAAACATAAACGTGTTTTGATTTGAACACACATGCTTAAAGTAAACACATACACGTGTTCCCTAGTAACCTTTATAAATACATCAGTTGTATTGTGTTGCAAATGCCATAACCAGTGTGAAGACTAAGAAGTGATCATTTGTATTAAACTTTGGTGTATGTGACGATGACAGTGACTACTCTCTCCGACAATTAAATCAATTGATAAGATGTTACAAAGTTATCTCCCCTTGGGTACATAATAATTGTCATTTTTAAATAATTTTTATGAAGATTTGACATCATTCTTTTAAATATCATCCAATATTATATTGGTTGGTTAATACACAATATTTAACAGTTTAATTAAACCAACAAGACCTTTTATAATAAATATAAACCAATGTGAAAATATTGCGTCTAAAATTGTACACCTATGAATTAGCCATTAAGAGACATCATAGATTTCTGACAGAACCTCCCTGTGGGTTTGCAGCTAATTTTGCATCATTGAATCATATTTCTGCTGATGTCAGAATAATGGAATATGTATCGGAAATAAACGAGGACTTTCAAGATAAGCTGTTGTTTCCAGTTATTTAAAGTAATTCTAGAGATTTCATATTACGTCAAACATGTTTGTTTGCTTGCGTCAAAATGATTTATCTGAAGTAATTGTGGTGGTTGACAATTCTATGTTACTGAAAATATCCATATCTGTCTAAGTATCTACTCCAATCATCTCATGAATAGAAAGTAAGAAATACCTTTGTTGAGTCGGAGGATTATTAATTTCCCTCGACCTAATTTTTTTTTCACGGAAGCTTCATCAATCTTTTCTGATGTAACCACAAAGTGATTCAAATGATATCAGAAAAGAACGTACTCATTCAGTATTTGTATTTCTCTTCCATAAATGAAGACAATAAATAAAATAAGCGATGAATTATACATCTACGAGTTAAAGGAGAATTCCCGAAACGAAACGTAATCTATATAGAAATATAACCAACTATTTTCACTGTCTGCTGGCTTTCAGAGCTATCATGATATACTCTTAATCTTGTTAAAATCAGTCAGGCTTATATTGTAAATTTGATGATATTATCATCTTTATATGTTGGAATGTCTTCAAGTCAGACAAGGTCAGATATTGATAACTTTTAACAATACATTTGTGTCCAGACGTAGTTGTAAAAAATATCCTTGTTGAGTATTTATCCCAAAAATATATAGGACGGACATTAATAGCTAGCCTAATACTAAAATTATTTAGGAAGTTAAATTTGCACTCAAATTATCTCATTTGGTTAATGTTCTCCTTGAATTTTTTTTTATCAAAATGGAAAATTTGCTTTCTTGTTTCAAAATACCTTCAATAGTAATAAATAGGTTTATTTGAAAGAAAATTTAATTATTTTGATCTTATAATTGACTTAAATGAAGATTGAATACATGGAATAATAGGTCCCTATCAAAGGATTTTTTACAGTGAACTAGACTTCAATTTTTTTTTCTGCCTTTTTTTTCAACTTTTTTTCATGATTTTTTGGGGGAGGTGAAAAGGGGTGTGTACTATACATAACTGTGTACTATACACGGCAGAATATGGTTAGTACCCTGTATTTTGATATTCAATTAATTTTGTTTTTTTGGATTTGAATACAATTATATTTTCACCATGTGAGGGAAACAATTACTGGTACTAGAAGATATTGGCTCTACCTCTTTGTATGTACTATTAATCAGAAAATTCTGTGTGTTTTTATGATTATGTTATAAGGAAATGCAATAGGATCCGATAGCATTGTGTGGTTGCATGTCTTTTTATTCATATTTACAATGCCAGGGGTTCCATTATCTTTCATGTTGACAGCTACTTTCCCTGTTTGTAGGTGGTCCTTTTCAATGTATTCCATTATTACCTTATTTAAAAATTCCTACCTTTAGTAATTGGTACTCGTTTATGTATAGCATAAGAGGGTAATAGGACTGTGCACCGCCTCCTAATGAATATCCTGCAATGCAACCTCTATAAATACCATGTCTGGACACTGCGGTCAAGAAAATTGTCATTAAGATACCTAATATCTGATAGTACACTTATAATTGGGAGACCTATGAAAGTCACATTTCTATGGGTTGGCTGTTATCTTGATTAATGAAAATATGAAGAAAAAAATGAAAAAATAACACAATCAAATCAATGCACCTGAAAAATCACACAAAAAAAGAAAAAAAAAGAAATGCACACACTAAAATGTCTCTCTTGCTTTACTCTTTCAGATCAATACACAAAATCTTAACATTGACCAATGAATCATGAAAATAAGGTCAAGGTAATATAAACCCTCTTCAAGACCAACATTCAGTACACTTTACAATATTATTAAAGTTTAAAAGTCTCCAAAACTGCTGCAAAAGCAACTAGGAAGGAGTATTAACACATTCCACATTGTAATTCAAATCATGCTTTTAAATCAAGGTATTTATAGTTTTGGATTTTTGTTTTGCATCAGCTGTCTGCGTCCTAGAAATTAAATGTTCGTATAATGGTAAATTTTGAATTTTTTGCTATGTTTTTTTAAAATGCATTGCGAAAATGCCACAGGATAAGTTTAAAAAAAAAAAGAAGAAGAGAAGTCCCATTTAAGATTTTGAAAGTTTTAGTTGAACACAGCATGTCATGAAATTGAAATGATTAATTTTATTTCAAAATTCTACATGTATATTCACAATAGTTAAAATACTGAAATTTATAAATGTATTTTATCAAATTTGAATGATATATATGGTACAAATACATTTTGCACTCTATATTTGTCCAGCCTTATTGACTATGTAATTTGAATACAAGTCCTAATGATATTTATATAAAATAAAGTGCATTTGACCCCTCAACAATGATTTAATCATTCTTGAAACAAAAAACCAAGATTTTTTTCAAAGATAGACAAATTGTATAATTCCAATATCAATTCACTACGACAAATTATAAGTGTATAAAGATGTTATATGATACATTTACAAACAAGATGTATTGATCCTCTAATGACTAGAGACAATTGTGATTCTTCTAGGGAATTCTTGATGAAAAATGATAGATAATTACTAAGACATGATTAAAACCTGTTGAGTAAATCAATATTAAACAATAAAGACTAATCTGACAGAGAACCAGGAGATTAACAAGAATCAGGGAACCAGTAGATTAACAAAAATCGTAAAAGTAGTTTTAGGACTCTTGGTTATTATGATACCAGTACTATTGTTTGTTAGATGCTTGTGAGAAAATGACCACATGGTTGTTATGATGCATATTCCGCTTATCAAATGTGAATCGTTGATTTTCAGATAATTTTGGATGTTATGAATTCTGCTGCTCTGATTTGAAGGTAATAAATATAAAATTGACTTTATTTGTTTGATAAAGTTTTAAAACTTTTTATGTCAGTTGGGTTAACTATAGATATAAAGATTATTACCATTATGAAAAATTTGATTAAAGTTGAAGTGATATAAACTTGAAAAAAGTTTTTATTATTCAACATTTGAAATGGAAAAGTTTTTTTTACCTTACCATTGAGCAATTTCATGGTAACTGTTTAGAAATTTAAGAACTCCATAAAATGATTATTTTCAGGTTCAGTTCTTTTTTTTTTAAAGTAAATTATCATTTATTATTCCTCTTATATGGCATTTTCGCATTAGCAGCGTAAACTTTTCAAAACAGCGATAACTTGAGGGGAAGCAGGCTAAGATGCATCACAGTAAATTACATAATTCTGAACGTTGATGTAACACAGAGGTGACAGTTATAACAAATTTTCTTAGAACTATTATTCATTGTATTGTTTAAAAACACCAACAGTGTAACAAGTGAACAAGAGATACTGCTATAGTGGCATGCAGTGATATTTCTCTACAATTTGTTTAGTAAAACCATAATGTTTGTCCTGCTCTAGCTGAAAAGAAAAATGTGTCCAATGATTTTACAACTCATATAATTTATGTAAATCGGGAAGAAATATAACCATTCAGTTTTGTTTACAAACTTTTTAAAAAATTCAGCCAAATTCCTCTCACCATTTTGAAAATAAAAACAGATAGAATCAAATTAACATTTTAAAATGTTCACAAAGTCTTGTCAGAGATAACCTGCAAATGATTAACATGCAGTTCATAGACCAAGTCTTCTTAAAACTTTTGAAGGGGAAGAAAAGCGGAAGAAAAAAAACCCCATAGATTTACTGGGAAAATTGAATTGAATACAGATGGTGTACCCTGAATGTACAATATTATTTGTAAAGTCAGTAACTGGATATAAATTGTATAGAATGCAATGTAAAATCAATGAAAAAGGGAGATAAGTCATTGAAATTGGAATTTTTACCCATTAAAACACCTTTCACCAACTTAAAACCAAGATTTGACCAAAAATTCTCATTTCATTTAAAATAAAATATTGCATAAAAATAAAAATATAGTTTGGATGGATTTTTAGCAAAAATGTAACAAAATATAATCATAATCTTGAAATGTGAAATAAGAAAACTGACTAATATTTCCATATCTGTATAATTTTCTCATTGACAATATCTTTATATTTTGATTATATTTCCATGCTGCAAATGCATAAACCTTCAAACAAAATATGTTATCCGTGATACATACACATGATCAATTTTTTCATGATTGTGCGTTTGGTTCCTAGGTAGTTAATACATTAGAATATGATTGTACATGATAATTTTAAAAATTAGAATTATCAGAAGTAAAAGAATCGAACATTGTTATTTGCATGTAAACAAAGTGTACTAAACAGGAAACAATTATTATGATTTTCAATTTACTTGCCTAGAGAAACTTCTGAAGAAAACAGTAGAAGCTTTCAATTAATTTACATGTTAAAATGTCATCGCAGCTTTCAAAGAAAACAGTTTGAAGTTCAAAGAATTTCTTCTGAGCAAAAAGAATGTTATGTGAGAAACAGCTGGTGGCAAGCATAATTAATTTTTCTTGTATTAAACAATATGGATTAGCGTTATGATAAGGAATGATAAAGATGCATCTCTTACAGGAGTTTTGTTGTCCGTATTTCACATCTATCGATCTGTTTAATGCTACAAGAAAGTTGATCAGTCATAAGATAGCTGGCGTTTTTAAATCTTATTAATAAATTAGCAGTGATTTTTCCTACAACAAAATTGTTCAATTATTTTAATGATCAGATTTTGAATCTGCACATCACAATGTAAATACTTAAAATATCTATGAAGTTGTCCCTCTTGTAATCAAAACCATTGATCATTAACTTATGGATAATTAGTTAACTGTGTAAATTTAATCATTGATGGATTTTTATATTTTACATATAAATGAGCTATCAAGAAGATATCGGGCCGTTTTTTGATAGATTGATATAATCAAAGTTGTTCACTTGATATCAATGATATATCGGATGAAAAACTTCATAGGAAACATCTGTCCGTCCAGGAAGTAATTTACAAAGTAACGGTGTAACTAAAAGTCTACTTGTTGAATTCAGCATCAGCTCCGAATCAGTATCTTCATCATTTATTGATCGATCCTATGATTTTTTTGGCAAGCGCCAGATATTTGAAATAGACAATGATTATTTAGGTATGAGCATTGTAATGACAGCTGATTAAAAGGAACTTTGTTGATATAGGTTCAATCTGTTTTCTCCGTCAAAATCAGATGGTATTGAATTGTTAAAACGCAACAGATGATAAATTACTGACGATTTTAAGGTAGGTCTCTTCATTTTATTGCTGAATATCAGTATAGTTTTATGGATGAGAATAACTATTATGTTTATTTTTCTGGTAATAATAATATTATATGCAATTTAATCTTATTGATTTAATATAAAACTATTCAGGTATTTAAGTTTTTATATTGTAAAATTCAGGGAACATGCACAATTATTGAACAGAGAAAAGTATCTGTGTAAGCGTTATATAAAAAAGTAATATAATGCAAAAAATCCCTCTAACTTTGTTTACTGAACCAGAACAATATTCTGTTTGTTAAAGAAAGTTATTAATAAAATGCAGCATAAAACAAATATGGTCATGTTTATACAAACATTTATTGGAAATTGTTGCATTTATCACATTTTCACAAATGCAAAATGTTCATTTCAAATCCATATGGCCATACTCTCACGCAAATTTAGAGCAGTCCACCAAACAAAAAATGGGGGTGATCTAGGGTGTTCTAGAAAGATCAGCTCCCATTGTATTACTCTTGTAAAAGTCTGTTGAGAAAATTTGATCAGTGATAAGGCATTAAATAATGGTTAATTAGTTAAATTTCTTAAGCCCTACCAGAAGATATTACCAAATTTATAAACCATCAGTTCGTTGTAATTCAATTCTCTATACTTTACTAAAACATAGCGTAATTACTATGAGTAGTCATTGTTTTAAGGACTAAAAGCACTAATAAAATTTTCCATCTTTTCTCCAAAATATTTACTGCAGTTTCATTTTTAAATTTGCTTCCTGTTTGATTGCACTTTATACAAAGTTTCAACACTTTCTAGTGAAGTTTCTTTATTACCTTAAAAAGCATACGTCTGACGTACACTCTAGTTATAGGCATACAAGTTCTGCAGAGCTGATACAGATTTTAATGAATGTAGAAGATTCACAAAAAGAATGACGTCAGATATGTTTATGAAAGATTGGGATATTTAATGGAATACCAATAGTTGTGAAATAATTTTTTGGAAATTGCATATAATTGGACTGTCTGAAATTCTAAGTCTATGAATCTAGATCTTAAAGTGACACTTAATTCTCCATTAATATTGAAGTAAAATTTGTCTGCCATAGAATCAAAAGTTAATGCATGAAATAGATGAAAATATATTGCCCCCACTTTCAGACAGCACTTAGTTCTATATACCATTTAATTGGTGTCTCTTAAATGGGTTTGCATCAGTTATGGATACAATTACTCTGCTTTTATAGAAATTCATCTGTAATATACATTTCAACCGCAAGTATGGTTTTAAAGCCAATCTTTCATTCAAGGCAGAATTTAAAAACTTTTTTATAGAAATGCATCTGTGATGTACATTTCAACCGCAAGTATGGTTTTAAAGCCAATCTTTCATTCAAGGCAGAATTTAAAAACTTTTTTATAGAAATGCATCTGTGATGTACATTTCAACCGCAAGTATGGTTTTAAAGCCAATCTTTCATTCAAGGCTGAATTTTTTTATTTTTTTTTATAGAAATGCATCTGTGGTGTACATTTCAACCTCAAGTATGGTTTTAAAGCCTGAACTTTTCATTCAAGGCAGAATTAAAAAAAAAGATGTTTAGATATCTCGTAAATATTTAAATCTGTAGATAATTTTGTGTGAAATGTACAAAAGAAAGATGCAATTTGAGTGCATATGAAGTAAACATTTCTCACTTTGGAATGTCTAGGTGCAGTTTGTATCATGTCTCCTTAGTGAGATAATGCCCCTGATAATGTTTTGTCTATTCCTGTAGCCTGTTTGTATAGAGCTAATTCTCCTACAGAAATCTTGCTGTATAATATAAAAATGACATCTCAACACTAAATTGTATGTACTTATGGATTTTTCATATGATTTTGATGAGATGATTCATGACTTGTCAGGGTTAAGATCCCTTATAAATGACCACCTAATTTCATAGAGGATGCCTTTGATTAACATAAAAAGAAACAAGTTAATTATCTTTTATCATTCACTTAAAGCTGTAGAGTATAAGTTTTACTCATTGATAAAGGCTGTACAGTGACCTATAGTTGCCTACATCTAAATCATTTGGATTCTGGTGGATACTTGTCATTTTGGCAATCTTATCACATTGACTTTTTCTGTCTGGCCAGAGAGAATGCAATATATATATGGATTACAATATAGCAATGTTTGTCATCTATTTTATACAGTGTTATATTTCAGAAGGTAGAAGACCCATATGTTTCATACCTAGTATTGATATACCTTATGGTACAAAGTTTCAGTCAACCATGCTGATATACCTTATGGTACAAAGTTTCAGTCTGCCATATGTCCATTTTCAATAACCTCATTTTGATGGTTCAGTGATTGCTTGAAAAAATGTACATTTTTTTGTCGTGTGATATACTCACTTGCATAGGCGGATCCAGGGGGGGGGGGGGGCCCTTTCATGGGAAAAATTTGGTTGATTATATAGGGAATCACTGAAGCATGGAATGCGGGCCCCCCCTTAGGTCAGTCAGCGGGCCCCCCCCATAGGAAAAGTTCTGGATCCGCCACTGACTTATTATGAGTAAAGGGATAACTATATTTGGTGTATGGAATCTGTGCAACTCTACATGTCCACCAGACACCTTACACCTGACCTTGACCTCAAAGACATTAGTTTGGGTGAATGGTACAGACATAAGTCATAGCTGAAGGACTTTTATGAGGAAGATACATAGACATGAGTTTGAGTGAATGGAATGTTTATGAGAAAGATACTAAGACATGAGTTTGAGTGAATGGAACCAGCATGAGTTATACTTAAAGAATTTTTATGAAGTGGATACATAGACATGAGTTTGGGTGGAGGACTGTTTATAGGGTGGATACCAAGACATGACTTTGAGGGAATGGAATGTTAATGAGGTTGATAAAAGACATGAGTTTTGGTGCAAGGACTTTTTATGAGGTGGATACAAAGACTGATGATTAAATATTATGAGGTGGACAAGAAAGGAATTTTGGAGTAGGTTTATTTCATGAGATTGACTAACAAAAAATACTTTGGGTGTAACAAGAGGGGGGATAGGACCTTTAACAGGACTCTGGGATCTGGTGTTTTTAAGCTTGGGATTTGGGGATTGACCCTTTTGGGATCCGGGAATTCTTTTTTTCGAATTTTGGGATGTTGTGATTTAAAGTTATTTAAATTTGAGACCTCAGGAATTCGTGGTTTTAAGGCCTTGATTTCGGGATCAGTACCCCTCCTACCCCCCTCTAACAAAATTGTATGAGGTGAACAAGGAAATGAGTTTTGGTGTTAGAACTTTTTGTGAAGTGAGTATACAATAAATTAGGTTTCATGATGTGATTGCATTAGGACAAAAACCAAGAAAATAAAGAGTACTAAAAAGAGATTTATGGAATGATATTGACTGTTCAATGGAAAGAAAAGCATATAAACGGCTTAATTTATTTAATTAGAAAAGCAAAATACAAATTTAAGATTTATATTGAAATGAATAGATAATACATTAATCCTAGAGAATAAGATATGTTTTGGAATTATTTTACGCTATGAATTCACTGAAAAATCAAACTACTGTATGATTCATTTTATTAACAACTGCATGAATAATTGCCTTGAGAAAATGTAAATATTATGTGACTTATGAAACGTTTTGACTTTGACTTTATAAAAATGACATAAGATAACATTTTCCAATATTTTTACCACAAAGAAGGATAAGTTCAGAAACATAATTTGAAAAAGACTTTCTATCCATGATCTTTTATCAAGGTAAGAAGAGTTGTACTGCTAAAAACAAAATGTGTGAGATTAGATTTTGCAGCATTTTAGACAGTTTTTTTTGTTTTTTTTATTAATTACTGTTATTTAATATATGCATATATCTGTAAAAAGATAGCGTTTTTGAAAACATATTTGGAGAGCAATATAATAGGAGTACATCTGTAAGTACACATATTCAATACTTGTTTTTGCTAATTTTGAATTCGGTAAATTGTACCTTGTCCTTGTAAATACTTAGATAGATATTATACCCCAGCAGTAGTGGAGGGGGCATTAAGTTTTACCCTTGTCTGTCTGTGCTTCTGTATGTCCCAAAGTTGGTTTCTATTCTATTACTTTAGTTTGCCTAAGCCAAATGTTAAAAAACTTTTATACAATGCTTATAACCACAAAAAACAGATCAAGTATGAATTTTTTGGTGTCACTTTTACCGTTTTAAAGTTATGCCTGTTTACAAATGAAAAAATTGTTGAACTTCTGTTTCTGTTCTCTAACTTCAGTTAGCCTGAACCAAATGTTATGAGACTTACTACACAATACTTATAACCACAAAACTCAGAGCAATCAAATATAGATAGCGTCACTTTTACTGTTCTTCTGTCCTATATGTTCCTTTATAACTATATATGGTATGCATACAGGGGCGCATCATGGACACATTCTCAATTTATTTAAAAATAAGTCCATTATTTGTTCCTGAGAACATAAATGTGCAGTTGTGTTATCTCGCTAACATAGGATGTGTTTTAGGTTTGATTAAAATGAAATTTAATCCTCTTGTTTTCTTCCCCTGTGAAGTTGTGCATATCAGTGTTAGGATAATTAGATAACATTTGCAAGATTTAAAGCTTTGAAAAATTTAAAAGTGCAAATAACATTCTATATAACAAGTTTTTAACCAATTAAAATTTTACTTTGAAACAAAACTGATCACTGTATCCTATCACCATACGCTTTTGTACTCATTTTCTTTTTTTTATAAACTCAATTGATTTATAGACTTTATAGCTCTTTATAAATTGAATAAGTATTTAATTATTAAATAAGTATTTTTTTTGTCTCTTGTGGAAAGTTATGTCTCATTGGAAATCATACCACATCCTCTCTTTTTTTATGTTGTTATGCATATTGAACGTATGGAATGTTTATGTGTAAACATAATGTGAATTTAACATTTTGTTATTCCTAATATTCACATTAATATTTATGTTTAACTTTTCATTATATACTGAAGGGAAATTCATATGCTAATTAAAGTACATGAGAATTACATGTTATTTTTACATGGAATTAATGTGAAGAAAACCTGCGTTGAAAGTGTTTTGCTTAAGCCTTTGGAGATATCTATAGACATTAAAACATATTTCTGTAACTACAGTAATATAATAGTGGGCTCTACTTCATTGCATTGTACACCTGTTATTTGAATATATAAGAATTGAAAACACAAAACCATTCTTTGATGTAAACAAATCTGTTAATCACATAGGTCAGAGCAACAATTCCTGTTGTTTACATACAAACTCTGAAGTGTTAAAACAGACAAACTATTGGTTGGAGAAAGGAAAAGTGTTTGCAATTAAATTAAAAAAAAAAAAAAAAGAAATCAGAACTTGCCAAATGTCTTCAAGAATTTTGTTTTTTATGAAAATATTGCGTAATTTTATTTGTTTGTTTATTTATTTGTATCTTAAGTGTGATTCTTTATTTGTGTCTGGAGTGCATTTAATGAAAATGGAGAAGAATACGTTTGTTTATATATTATTTTAAACTTTTCTATATTTCTGATGTATTTGGGTTGTATAGTTGTACTTAAATTTGTGGTATAAATTTTAGGTAGTAAATTGCTCACAATGTATATATTTTTTTAATTTTAAAGGAAAGATATATTCACTGAAAGAAATAGACGTGTAAGCATTCACTTTTTTAGTTTGGAAAATTTATGCAATTTAAGTTACCAAATGCTCTTGCAAAAGTCAAATGATATGACTACCAAAAGATGTTTTTCTGTCTTTACAAATGATATTGTGGCTGTCCATATTTCAAGATGGCCTCCATTGTTGAACAGAAGTTTACATTATCATCCTGGATACATGATTTTTTTTTTAGTGAGACCTTAGTAAAAATATGATCAGATCATATGAAGAGTTGTATGTTAATGCATGTAAAAGACATACAGAAGAGTGTAGAATGCTATCAGAGCGTCCTTAATTTAATTATTTCTATACAAGCAAACAGAATTCGTATTGAAATACAAGAACAAGTATAAAACTTGATCAATATGTTTTCCTTGTTTTCAAAATTCCAATAGGGAACATACCTTTTATAATTGTATAAATAAACCAATTGTTCAAGACGTTTCGGCTATTGGCCTTCTTCAGTTGTTTATTATTCTTCTAAACTACATGGCTGACATTTCTTTTTTCAATCATTGAAAATAATCAATATGTTTTCCCTTTTGTCAAGTTTTGACTCTCATGGGCTACCTTAAGTATTGATTTTAAGAAGTAAGGAAATAAAATATTATAAAACATTTGTGAACAAGTATCTCCTTGCTGTAAGAACATCTGAAGAAACAATTCTTTGATAAAATATATACTCAAGGGTTTCCAAATATTTTATGTGGTCTGTTAACCAAGCTTGTACAGGTGATAACCTTTCAGGAGTATGCAGCTCAATGACTTTAGAGCTATTATAAAATATGGCAGTGTAAAAAGGTAAAAGTACCAGTGGTAATTAGTCATGTTAGTACCACCTCATTTCAATATTTGTGGTTGGTTCAAATATCTTTAAAAATGTTAAAATGTTAGTCATGAAATACGTAAAATTCAGAAATGATTTTTATGTTTGTTGTTTCCACATGACCAACCAAAGTTTGTGATATATCATTGCACTTTTATACAAGTTGCATAGATATGTTTGTATCAGATAATAGATTGTAATCTCCTATTTTTTTGAGACTGCATTATTTGCATAAATAAAAACCTTGCTATTAATTCTAAATTTACAGTAATGTGTAATGTAAAATGGAAAAATCTTGAGAAAGCATGATGACAGAAATCTGTGTGAAAATGAAAACCAATTGTACCATAATAATTATACCAATTTATTTTTTTCATACACAATAAAATGCTTAGTAAGCAAATATTGCCAAATAACTTCCCCTGTTTGTAACTCTGATCTATCTATGCAAAGAGTTATGTAAAGTTTATTATCTATCAACTCTCAAGATATCATTGAAACCTCCAATTACATTTTTTTTTTAGAAAGGAAAATCTTCCTTTGAAGTTCAGGGAGGTCAAAGTGTCTTTTACTTCTTTTTTTTTTTAGAAAAGATCAGCCAATTAATTCTCCCTCTTTAACCATTTTTCATTTTTAAAATCTAAGTATTTGAACCTTATACATATCTGGCATGCAAATTTATCTAAATAATTGTTATAAAAAAAAAAGAAGACATTTATTGGACAAAACAAATTACTGGCTTAAATTAACGAAGCTATTTTTTAAATGCTGTTTAAGTTATTATATTGTTCAATTACATAACTTTATAAGAGACAAAAAAATATATTAGACAACACCATATATTACAGTTTGCTTATGACCAAATTGGTCAAAGTGAAAGTAACTTAATTTTTGCTGATTCAGATAAATGTTATGGCTAATCCACTAAGGAAGCAACCAATTAACTTCAGAGGGGGAGGGTTGGGTTTTTGTCTGATTCAGCAAACATTTTTTCTCTTGGTTACGACACTCTCAATCAAATTATTTTTTTCAAAATTGAACACTATAAATTTATATGGGGAAAATTTGAATTTAGAAATGTTTTTTTGTTGTCATCTACTTGACCACAATGTTTTTTCATCAAATTGGTGAGCAAAATATTGTGTTAGGAAAAAAAACCATACCCCACCCCCTTGAGGTTAGATGGTCGTTACCTTAAAAAAGCTCCATTGTAGCTATTGTGTTTTCACAAACCTCTTTTTTAAGTCAGTATTCTCATTATTACTCATCTGAAAATAACTGATTATTGGTAAACTTAAGATTATGTAAATACATGTATAACTTAAGGCTTATGACATTAAAAATTAATTATTCTAATGTAAATCAGTTACATTTGTACTCATTTATTATTTAATTTACAAATGATGCCATATGTGATTAAACTGATTCGGTAATCAGGTGACCTAGCCTTTAGATGAACTATTTGAATTGTCCAAGTTATCCCCCTTTGAACCTTTCAAAATGTCATCATTTTAATTTTCAAAGAATGACCTCTTACTAAACCAATCAGGAACTGTTTTTTTTTGGTGCAGGTTGAAGGCTTTCCATTCATTATGTCTAAACTGAAAATTTAGTAGTAAGTTTAAAATCTCCTTTTGAGAACTGACAGTTCTTTTTGTGGAAAGAATATAGAAAATGAAACATTTACCAAAACAGACATAAAGGTAAAAATAATTTACACCTCAGGTGGGGTTTGTTATGCCTAGTCTTAAGAATAAAAAAAATGTTTTGGTAACTTGTTTTTCTTTTATTTTTTTTTTGTGCTTGTTTTTGACTCTTAAGGTTTTGTGTTATCTTCCACCTCTTAAATTTTATTCTCAAATTGGAATTTGTTACAAAAAAAAACCCAGTAGTAGAAACCTTTAATGGAAAAAAACATAAAGTTTATATAGTTATAAACATATAGCATTAAAACTGGATCCAATTTTTTTGAGATTTGACAATATCCAAAGTTTGACACTAGACATTTCTCTATTGTTTTTACACTATATATGTTGATCTCTATCAGTCTAGATGTTTTTTGTTTGTTTTTTGTGGTGTTAGGTTTCTGTCTCATTAACCCTGCTATGGACATTTTATTCATATAAAGACCCAATAAGGAAGCTCTTTTATTTTATTTTGTGTATATAGCTGATTGATTGCCATTTCAAACGATTGCAGCTGTTCATATGTAACTCGGGCTCATCTTATTGAGTTAATGGTATAGAAGAAAAATTGCTTGTTTTTGTCAGAATAAATGACATTATGTACTATTATTTTTGTCATTAGCTTAATATTACATAATTCTCTGGAAAGAAGCTTTGGAAAAGTGTTTGAAACTTACTTTAATTAATTGGATTTGTTCAATAGGCTTAAAGTTGTCAGTTTCATTTAAATGGTTTCATGGAAATCGTCCAACATTTGCTGTTCATTTTAAATGACAGAGCAGCTTTAAAAAGACAAATACCTAAAACTATGAATTAATGATGGAGAAAAGTGGGGTATACAAATTTATGGGACCGAAACCAATCCAAACAAACAAAAAATATATCTTAATTTGTTTTATGATACAATTCGGAAAGGGAATATATTCTATGTACAAATGGTATTTGATTAAATCTGTTTCAATACACATTTCTTGTCTTTTTGTAAGCAATATAATTTTTTTGCATTAAAATAGAAAAATGCATATATTTTATGTTCTAAATTATCAGCAATAAAATATTTAATCTCCATACACATTACTGGTCTTGTTTGATTTTTATTTCCCTAGATATATAATGGATAATATTTTTCAATAGGTTAATTGTTTTGTAACTGAAGCATTTAGTTAATAGTGGGTATGCACTTGAAACTGATTAATTATGCTTTTAATCAATGGGATAATGGAGCACAAATAAATTAACTGAGAATTGCTGATCTTTGTCCTATATATAATGTTTGACTTTCCAGACCAATTCACTTTCCTTTTTATATGTCTGTTTACGGGACATATTATGGTATTGTCCGTCTGTTAGTTGTTAACATGCCCGACAATAACTCAAAAGCGCTTTTACCATTTTGCATCAAACTATGGTGAATTGTTTATATCTTTTGACAAAAGCTCCCTTTTGATTTTTATAAATATTAGATTTTATGTTTCCGAGTTATGGAGGTTTTATTCAGTAAAAACAGGGATTTTCCAGTTTTCAGACAATATCAATAACTCCAAAGTGCTTTCAGCTTTTTTTTTAATTTATCAACTGGTTATTTTTTATAAATTTCTGATATGATATATGATATTGAGGAGTTATGGAACTTTATACTTTGAAAAAGCAATGTTCGTATTATGCGCTCATGGCACAATTTATGGCACAATTTGGAAACTTGCAGTTCGGGAGGCAAATAATCATTTCACTTCTTGTTAAATTACTTTTTTTTTTATTATGTCTATAATGGCAGTTTAAGATGTTTCCTTTATCTGACTATAAATAATGATATTTTATTTTTCATTTTTTCTGTATAAGAATATTGAAGCAAAAACTACACATATATCAGTAAAATAAATTTCAGTTTAGGTTTGACAAAATATGCTGTATAAGTACAGTTATTGTGTCTGATTTAATCTTTGTTTATGACAGAAACTGTTCAAATATTCACAACCCTCACTTATTTATTGAGATTTTAGGACACATTCAGTGCTTTAAATGAGCTTAATTGAAATAAGTATACACAGTAAAGATTCCTGTTTCCTGAGCAATAATTGTATTTATTTATATTTGCATAATTCTTCTGAAAGATCAATATATCAGTGAAGTTGACAAGAATCAACCCATGTATAATGATGAAGTAGGAAAATGTTTAATCTGACTGTTCTTGTCTGGAAATCAGTTGACAAGAATCAACCCCTGTATAACAGTGAAGTGGGAAAATGTTTAATGTGACTGTTCTTGTTTTTAAATAAGTTGACAAGAATCAACCCATGTATGATGATGAAATAGGAAAATATTCATCTGACTGTTTTTGTCATGAAATCAGTTGACAAGAATCAACCCCTGTATAACAATTAAGTAGGAAAATGTTTAATCTGATTGTCCTTGTTTTTAAATAAGTTGACAAGAATCAACCCCTGTTTAATGATGAAGTAGGCAAATGTTTAATCTGACTGTTCTTGTCTTGAAATCAGTTGACAATAATCAACCCCTGTATAACAATTAAGTAGGAAAATGTTTAATCTGACTGTCCTTGTCTTGAAATCAGTGGACAATAATCAACCCCTGTATAACAATTAAGTAGGAAAATGTTTAATCTGATTGTCCTTGTCTTGAAATCAGTTGACAATAATCAACCCCTGTTTAATGATTAAATAGGAAAATGTTTAATCTGACTGTTCTTGTCTTGAAATCAGTTGACAAGAATCAACCCCTGTATAACAATTAAGTAGGAAAATGTTTAATCTGACTGTCCTTGTTTTTAAATAAGTTGACAAGAATCAACCCATGTAAAATGTTGAAGTAGGAAAATGTTAAATGTGACTGTTCTTGTCTTGAAATCAGTTGACAAGAATAAACCCCCTGTAAAATGATGAAGTAGAAAAATGTTTAATCTGAATGTTCTTGTCTTGAAATCAGTTGACAATAATCAACCCCTGTATAACAATTAAGTAGGAAAATGTTTAATCTGACTGTTCTTGTCTTGAAATCAGTTGACAAGAATCAACCCATGTAAAATGATGAAGAAGGAAAATGTTTAATCTGATTGTCCTTGTTTTGAAATCAGTTGACAAGAATCAACCCATGTATAATGTTTAAGTAGGAAAATGTTTAATGTGACTGTTCTTGTCTGGAAATCAGTTGACAAGAATAAACCCCTGTATAATGTTGAAGTAGGAAAATGTTTAATCTGATTGTCCTTCTTTTGAAATCAGTTGACAAGAATCAACCCATGTTTAATGGTTAAGTGGAAAAATGTTCAATCTGTCTGTTCTTGTCTTAAAATCAGTTGACAAGAATCAACCCATGTATAATGGTGAAGTAGAAAAATGTTTAATCTGACTTGCCTAGAAATCAATATATAAGGTTGACAAGAATTAAACCATGTATAATTTTGATGTAGGAAAATGTTTAATATGACTGTTCTTGTCTGGAAAATATTTCAGTCACGTTTAAACCACAATCAGTATTTTAACAGAAGAATCATCTTCAAAATACCTTCAAAAATGTGCAAATTTCTTACTGAATAGTATGCTATAAAAGCCTTTAAGTAGGACCAAATGTGAGACAATACACCTTATCACTATTTGTCGGCCATTACTGGAAATCACACAGGTTTTCCGTAAATTACAATGTCACAATCCAAATATCTGACGTCACAATTGAAAAGTGATTGTTGTATGACATCAATAGTTTAAACAGCACAGATTCTCGGGTCAGTTGGTAATAGACGTATTTACACTTGTATGCAAATTTGTACGCCATTACATAAAATCACACAAGTTCCCGTAACATTTGACATCATAATTCAAAACATTTGACGTCACAACTAAAAAGTGATTGTTGCTTGACGTCAAAAGGTTATTCGGAGGTGATATAAGGTCATTCGGAGGCAAAATATAGCTAAATACCAAAAGTGTAAATAGATTTATAGCAATAAGGTGTATTCAAACAAGAAAAGTAACTGCCTGATATAATAGTCATTTGACAGGTTTCATCTGACCTTGACTCCTTTCCATGGTTCATTCAAGGGTTTTTTGTGACACCTCTAATAAGACAATAATCAAATCTCAAAGACTTTGAACTTTTAGATAATTCCATCATCAAAAAGGCAGACAAAACTTTCAAGTATGGATGCATGTTCTTGTTAATGGTTTTCTTTATTGTTTTTTGTAACTTAAGTACATTTGTACTTATCTGTTTGCTGATAGATTTATTATGATAAAAGATATGATCATTTGATTATACCCAGGTAATCATAGAAATAATAAGCTCAGTTGTACCAAGGCCAGCATATAAACACTGATGGATCTGTTCAAATCACTTTACATTAATAGCAAAATGAAATATCTGTATCCTAATTTTATTAAGCCAAAAAGTACACTCTTGAAATATTGCAATTGTTACTAAGAGGTGAAGAATTTTATTAAATGATCTATGTCTATAACTGAACTTTAAAGATATTTTTGAGTTTATTTTTTAGGTTAAACTGAAAGCATTTGTCACATAAGCCAAGATGTACTAATACATGTATATTTCTACAAATCTATCTCAGTAATTTTTTATGATCCAACTGCCTATTACAAGTGCATTTCTGACTTTAAAAGATGTTGCACGCAACCTTTAAAACTTAGTCTACACCCTTTAATCATCAATTATAACCTTTAAATGTTTAACTAGGTACAAAATTGGATTTCAAACTAAACATTGATCAATGTATCCACATAAGGTGGGTTGATGTGACAGCATTGATTTTTATCAGGTAGAAGACCTTCTGCAACCCTATAAGAATTAATGGCATTACAATTTTGTAAGAAAAGTGAAGCTGATTGAATTTAGATTTAGAGAATCTATCAAAGTCATTCCTTTTGTGTTTTCTGTCTGTGGACCAACTTTATTCCAAGGATAATATTCTTGTCTGATGACAAAGATAGGATATCTAAGAAAAGTTTTACAAAATTATTTCATTGAGATTTAAATGGATTATTAATGTTGTTCTAATTTTCTTTTCATGTTTTATAATAGATTTTAAATGCGCCAGTTAATTCCCTTGTTAAGTCAGTCATAAGTTCACGATAGATAGATAATAAGGTTAGCAGTCTGTCGTTCCTCTTAAAGTGTGGGTAAAACACATAATGACATTCTGTTGCACTTTCGACTAACTTGGTTAGGTCTGTATGTCATTTTGTTCAGCAGATGCATAGACATGGTTAATATAAAGTTGGAAGGAAAAAAGATGTTGTATTGCTTCTTTATTGCATTTTAAATTAGTTAAAAGTCCATTCTGTGATCCCACTGGAATCCTTATCAATGAGATACTAGCTTTGATGAATTGTTGCATAGTGTGCTTGTTAAGATACATTGTTGTTCCCTGTGAAAGAATTAACAATGTTCCAGTCATACATTTGATTAATTGATTTGTGTTTTCTTAATGTCCAGTTGCAAATATTTCATTCCTATTCAGTATGAGTCCCATGTTTGATTTGAAGTTGTATTTATCTTGAGAAGTAGAAAAAGAACAGCTGGGCCAAAATGTGATGTTGATAAGCATCAATTATTTACCAATAAAAACACATTTAAGAAAAGCCACCCTTAAAGAATTATTGTTATTTCATGTAGCATACCCATGCCTTATTTGGTTGGATAGGAAGGTATAGATTTTTTTTTTTGCCAACAACAAAAGTTACAAGTTTCAGACAAAAAAAGGAAATTAAAACAGAAAAAATCTTAAAAATTGAAACGATTTGTTTCATAATTTTTTTGAGGGTATGCTGCTTTTAAGGTGGGTGTGTTAAGGCATCACCAAGCAATTTAGATTTTATTTTTTGGCCTAACAGCATGATATAACTTGCATCTCTTTTATTTTATGAAGATTGATGACATCATATTTTTGTGAAAATAACTTGTCACTGTTTCGCGAAGTCAGCATACTGTAAAGCCTATAGAAATATGGATGATATATACTTAACGTGACGGTACCCAAATTGCCCCTATTTTGACCGTTTCTTTATGATCAAGACAAAAATTTCCATTTCGTGTTTATTTTGTAGCCGTATCCTTCTTTATTATATAGGTACACCAATTTGATTTTCAATTGATATGGAATCATAGTAAAATTGGTCTGAACTCACCTCCAAACCATCAATGATTCTGTAATGAGGAGTACCCAAATTGCATCCATGCTTAAATTTGCATTGTCAAAAGTGGAATAAGAAAGCTTTTGTTTATTTTTTTCAAATATTTTGAACAATTGGATATTTGTTGTTGCTTACTCTTCTTTCTTTTAAGAAATGGATACTTGTAACATATTGTATTTGCTAATTTTAAAAAGATGACGTTTTGATGACGTCGCCATGCGACGTTTCGGTACATTTTGCTTTTTCAGTAAACACTTCATCTGTTGATAAATACTGTGAATGTTTTGTGTATAGCTAAATATTTTTACATATTTTGAAAGACATGCACAGTATCAAATCATAAAAACCCAAATTGTTTAGTCTCTAGGAGATCTTGTAAGATTTCCGCTGCTATTTTTGCTAAATAGGTGCAATTTTGGTACTCGTTGCAATTTGGGTACAGTTACGTTAATAGATAAAAACAAAGGTCTGACCTTTAAATAAATAAATAAATAAATAAATAAATAATCTTTATTTCAAGAGGATGATCCCATTAGTTAAAACTAATCTTCCTGAGAGTCCTCAAAATAATAATAACATATTTATAAGTACATAGAGTATTATAAAGTTATATTATACACAATATACAATTGTATTTAAATAATAATGAAAAAGCATATTAATTTGCACAATTGACGAAAAATTTGTAACATTTTGTTTTAAAAGATACAAGTGTATTACTCATTTTTATTTCATTTGGTAAACTGTTCCATATTTGAGAACCTGAATATGTAAATGTTTTCTTTAAAAAATTAGTTTTTGGTTTTGGAAGATTTAATACTTTTTCATCAGCTGAACGTAAGTTATAATTTTGATTATCAGTAAAATGAAAATTTTCTTGTAAATAGTTAGGAACCATACCATTTAATGATTTAAATACAAGTATTGCCTTTTGGTATTGAATGCGTTTTTCCACATTTAACCAGCGTAAACTATTAAACAATAAACTGGATGATGTCATTATGTCAGCTTCTACTATAACCCTAGCAGATTTCTTTAATAACTTATTAAGTTTATTTATTCCACTTTCACAACAGCTTCCCCATATATTGCAACAATAATCAAATAATGGCAGAATATAAGCATTAAAATAGATAATACGTATATGCATAGGTAAATATTTTCTTATCTTTTGTAATAAATTGATTCTGTTTGATATAGTACATGACATTTTATCTATCTGCTGATTCCAATTTAGGTTTTTGTCAATATATAAACCAAGAAGTTTTTCACAGTCTACATTTTCTATTTGTTCATTTGAAATATTGATATCTAAACTGTTTCCAGTTGAACAAAGTCTTTGTTTTGAACCAACAATCATTGATTTACACTTTTTGGCATTCAATTTCATACAATTTTGCGCACACCAGTTTTCAATTACATGAATATCATTTTGAAGGTTAGAAGTTAACTGAAGTAAATTATTACCTTTACAATGTAATGTAGAATCATCTGCATATAAATCTATTAATGAATGTTCTATATTAAGTGGTAAATCATTGATATATAAAATAAATAACAAAGGGCCCAGGATAGAACCTTGTGGTACCCCAGTTTTTATGCATTTAGTATTAGACATGACGTTATTGACCTTAACTTGTTGGCTTCGTTCAAACAAGTATGACTTAAACCAGTCTAGTGTACAATTTGAAACATTATAATATTCAAGTTTTTTCAATAAAATTATATGATTAACCAGATCAAAAGCTTTCTTTAAATCTAAAAATATAACTCCGTTTATCTCTCCATTATCTATATTTGCCAACCATTCATCTACTAATTTAGTAAGTGCAGTAGTACACGAATGTTTAGGTCTGAAACCTGACTGTGTAGTATTTAAACATTTATTACAGTTGCTGATATTGTAAATCCCCAAAATATTTACCCATAAAGGATACAATTTTGTTTAATAACTTACTGTTCTAATTTTATCCAAAACTGTTTAAATATTCTAGTGAAGAAACCAAAATGCAGAACGCAATCAATGCATCACTGGTAAATTGTTGTGTCAGGGATTTCGATACCATAAATTACTGAAAACTTTTACTAAATTCTTTCATAGATACAAAGATTTGATTAGTAAATTTGGCTATACCTGTAGAAAGCTTATTAAAAATGGTATTTCACATCCTAAATTTTATGGTAATATTGTACTTAAAGCGAGGAAATCACTATGTGATCCTTGTAAACTCATCGAACCTTTAAACAAACTTATAAGTAAGGGTTATCGTACCAATATTGTAATAAGATCTCTGAATATAGTTCACATTGGCACTAATATTGATATTGTCATTAGCAAATTAAAACATAACTAAATTTCATTATCTTTTGAGGTGAGATGTATAGAGACACAGACACGTTAACTTTTATTTCTATAGAAGTCGCTCTTCACTATACTACTACCTGTCGATACATTTATTTTTGGCATTGCACAAGTCATGTCTTCTTTGACTATTAATGACGTTAAAATACTAAATCCCTGTGATGTGTTTTAGTCGATTTTAGTCTCTGATGCATGATTTTTTATTATTAATTGGTTTTGGCTTTTAACTAGCTGTCAGTAACTGCGAGTACTCTCAAATCGTATTTTCTTGTTAATTCGACCTGTTGATACTGTTTATAATGCTTTTTTGTTATTTTTATTTATATGGATCTTGTCTGTACACCAGCTTTGATTATTTGTAATATCTTCATTTTTCACTTATTCTTACAACATTTGTATAAACTTCAAGATTATAGAAAAACCGGTTTTTTTCTAAAGTGAACATTGATTGGTTAAGTATTTCTCAGTCATGTCCTGTTTTTGAATTTGTTTGTTAGCTTTTTGGTCATGAATGTTTGTCTCTAATATTTAATTAACTGTGCATTTGTATTCAGATATCGCAGATCAAATTTATTCGTTCATTGTTTAATCATACGTTTTTTGATTGAGTTAAGTCTGCCAATTGATATTTTATCGTATGTTTTTCTTTGTTGTGATGTTATGCTATTGTTTCAGAAAAAGGGAGAAGGTTTGGATCCATTAAAACGTTTAATCCCGCTGCAAATGTTTGCACCTGTCCTAAGTCAGGAATCTGATGTACAGTAGTTGTCGTTTGTTTATGTAATATATACGTGTTTCTCGTTTCTCGTTTTGTTTATATAGATTAGACCGTTGGTTTTCCCGTTTGAATGGTTTTACACTAGTAATTTTGGGGCCCTTTATAGCTTGTTGTTCGGTGTGAGCTAAGGCTCCGTGTTGAAGGCCGTACTTTAACCTATAATGGTTTACTTTTTAAATTGTTATTTGTATGGAGAGTTGTCTCATTGGCACTCACACCACATCTTCCTATATCTACTTACGTTTATCTGATGTAATGTTTAATGAATCAGACAGTTTCTTATAAGTTTTATGTAATTTTTGATAAACTTAAAGTTTCCAGACTGACCATTTGCAAGAAAAATCCATTAGTTCTTGCACGATTAACAGTTTAACTCTTATATATTGACTACCTTTCCCTTAAGCTTTGCACTTAAAAACTTTTACTGATGTTAGTCAACATCTTGCATTGGTATAGTCCACTAATTTGATTAAATATACATTAGTTTTTTTGACAATGTATTTTATCAAAAGGGATTTATAAACTATTATGTTTGTACCAGATTGGATCCTAACATAATAAAACATTGCATAAATTGACTAATTTGATTTTAGTCGGAACATATTAACTGGATACACTTGTGTTGAAATGGGAATATTATAAACAGTGGATGTAGGATTTGGTTTCCGACAAGCTTCACAATTGTTATAAGAATATCAGACCATGTTATAAAAGTATTAGGAACAGCTCTAGAAGCTATTTGAAATGAGATTCTGATAGACTTTTCTACCTGGAAGATGTAATGTAAAAGTAGTTAAAGTTTTACAGATATTTTATTTGTGTTGAGCTATTGAGGCAGCAAGGCAATAAAGTATGCATTATCTCAAATGTTATGTAATGTGAAGTTTGCTTCAGAAAGCAGCTAATTTTATTGTAAACTACTGAAAATATTTTTGCTGATATTAAACAATTGTAGTGTTCAAATTGTGAAATGCATTTTTCCATTTGAATTTAAGAACTAAATCTATGAAACAGACAGCTTCAGGGAAAATTGTATTACATTTTAATAGACAAAAATGTAACAGTTCTTTTAACTGATGCTTTGAATAAGTTTACACATGACTAAACACATAACCTACAGTTTTTACTCAAGCTGTCCTAGGGGATATATTTTCTGTATAACAAATCATTTTGACAAAAAAGCTGTTAAGAATCCATAGCTATAATCTTTAACTGATTTATCCAGTTTTTAAATGGACTTCCTTCTACACCAGACATCCCTTGGGAAAATTTTATTACAGTTTGAAAAATGTAACTGTTATATTAACACAGATAATTGTAAGTCAAGATCATCACCAACAGATATTTTTAAGAAATTCTATTCCTATTATTTTCTCTTAATAGAAATGAATTGGCATTGCCATATTGAATAGACATGAATTTCATTTGGGGTCTTTTATAGCTGACTATGCAGTATGGGCTTTACTCATTGTTGAAGGCCGTATGTTGACCTATAGTTGTTAATTTTCTCGTCAATTTTGGTCTCTTGTGAAACAGTTGACTCATTGGCAATCATACCACATCTTCTTTTTTATATATGAAGACCTGTTTGGTGGCCTTGAAATGTTTTCTTCTCTTTGGTTTGGTTGGCGACTAGTGGCAGGTCCAAAAAAAGGGAAAGGTGTGTGTGTGTGTTTGGGGGGGGGGGGGCAATTAAGATTAATACAAAAATTTATATTAAAAAAAAATTTATAAAAAAAAAAAAAAAAAAAATTTATGATAAAAGAGATGATTTTTCATTTCCTATTGTTAATTATCCATTTTTAGATGGTGACGTTCCCTTGTCACCATCTTATGGTGTTTATATATCTCAACTTGTACGATTCGCTCGTGTATGTAACAATGCATCAGATTTTAGCGAGAGAAATTTATGAATTACTGAAAAATTATTACACCAGGGTTTTCGATATCACAAACTGGTCAAAACATTTACTAAATTTTATCACCGGTATAAGGAAATAATTCGTAAATATAACTCAACATGCAGACATCTTATACGTTCAGGTATTTCACATCCAAAATTTTATGGAAATATTCTTTATAAAGCACAAAAATGTCAGTATTCTCCTCAGAAACTAACAAAACCTTTAAATAGACTTATTAAAAGGGGATATAGTTACGATACTGTTGTCAGGTCACTAAAGATTGCATATTTTGGCTTTAACATTGATTCACTGATAGGGTCTTTGCATCGGAACTAAACACATTTATTTCTAAAAAAACAGTTGTTGGCATGACACGGGTTATGTTCTTCTCATATATTTTATGATAGTATGATACTAAACCCCTAACGGGAGGGATTGTACCTGATATTCATATGATGAAGACATAATCTTTCAATCAGTTTAATTGAGGTCTGGAGCTGGCATGTCAGTTAACTGCTAGTAGTCTGTTGTTATTTATGTATTATTGTCATTTTATTTATTTTCTTTTGTTACATCTTTTGACATCAGACTCGGACTTCTCTTGAACTGAATTTTAATGTGCGTATTGTTATTCTTTTACTTTTCTACATTGGCTAGAGGTATAGGGGGAGGGTTGAGATCTCATAAACATGTTTAACCCCGCCGCAATTTTGCGCCTGTCCCAAGTCAGGAGCCTCTGGCCTTTGTTAGTCTTGTATGATTTTAAATTTTAGTTTCTTGTGTATAATTCGGAGTTTAGTATGACGTCCATTGTCACTGTGCTATTGTGCATATTTTAGGGGCCAGCTGAAGGACACCTACGGGTGCGGGAATTCTCGCTACATTGAAGACCCATTGGTTGCCTTCGGCTGTTGTTTGCTCTATGGTCGGGTGGTTGTCGCTTTGACATATTCACCATTTCCTTTCTCAATTTTATCTGAATTTTTGCCAGTTTGGTGTGAGCCAATTAAGGCTCTATGTTGAAGACTGCACTTTGACCTATCATTGTTTACTTTTTACACATTGTGACTTGGAGGTAGAGTTTTCTCATTCACACTTTTAATTGTTTTGCTTTGTCCACTCTTTATAGGTCATGTAATACTGGAACTCACAAAGAATCATATAAGTAAAGTAAGTTTCAGAAAAACTTGCAATCAATTTTATTCATAAGATTTTTAAATGAAAAAAAATGCAGATTCTTATAGCTGAATGGATGACATTTTTAATAGCCATCTATTCTCCTTGATTTCGATTAAGTAGTTGAGAGCTTGACATTAGTTTTGAGTGATTGCTGCTTGGTGATCTAAATATCTGTATTGTGTAAATATGTGTTGTACTGTTGCCTACATTGACGTCACTTGACATTTTATTTAAATCATAGAAAAAACAGCTGATAAAATAAAGCCATTGAGAACAGTTTTAGAAATATGTTGTTTAAGTTGATTTGTCTGGTTATGTTTCTACTGCAATTAAAGGTGCAATAATGCAGATGAAAAATTACATATATTAACAAGTTATAATAAGAGTTATAACCTCATGTTCTTTTCATTTTTTTAACAATTTGGCATAAATTGCAAACTAAATCATCATGGTAAGAGTTATTGCCCTTGACATTCCTTCTGAATGTTAAGAAAATATGGAGTGCATCTGTTTTTTGCCTCTTACAACAAAAGATATAGATCATTGGTGAGTGAAGAAATATCAATATTTAGATAATTTATAATGGATATTTATACAGCTTATTGAAATGATGTATCAAGTTTATCTGGTTTATCTAAAGGGTGTGAAGATAATGATGCACTTTTTATCTATAATGCATTATAATACTGTTAAAACTGGGTGGTTTGCAACACGTCCTTCTGTAATGAAAAACAGTTATCTGTTATTAATTTACAACGTTAATGAAAGTGGATATTCCGTTTTACTTTTTGATGTTAACTATGAGTGGAAATTCCAAATCTTTTATTACGTTTTTTTTGAAAAATTGAATTATATTCATGGTTCATATCATAATGTAAAGCAGACATCATTTCTTTTAGTTGGTTAATTCTACCAATTCTTGAATCTGAATTGACTCAGGGATGTTAGGTTTTATTTCAAGGTCAATGCATGGTTCTCTCCAGCTTCCTCTACCAATACAAACTTACTGCCACCGAAATGGCATAATAGTGTAGAAAGTGGCTTTAAACATCAATCAATCAATCAGTCAATCAATCAATCTACCAATTCCTTGAACTGCCTTTGTTACTCTTTTTTTAGGGGTCTGTGTCTACTCTGTGATGCTCTGTCTGTGTATTTTTAGTGTACATTTACTCTTTTTTCTTTTTTTGTCTTTTTTTCTTGGCCCACAGCTAGTTGTCTTTCTTTCTGTAACTGTTGGTCTTGTTTTATCTCTTTAAGTCTTTAAAAGGGCTTAGATAGCAGAGTGGTCTAAGAAGTAGAACTACTGTATCACTAGCCTGTTAACACTTAGGTTGTGAGTTTTAATCCCGCATGTGGCGAGTGCCTTAGGTTGTGAGTTTTAATCATGCGTGGGGCCGGTGCATTTGACTCCAATTTTAATTGACCAGGATTGTCAATTTTCCTGACTAAAGGTTGTGTACTCTGGCTTCCTCCGCTAATAAAAACTGACCACTGCACAAATTGCACAATAGTGTTTGAAGTGGTGTTAAACAGCAATCAATAAATCAATTAATCATTGGCAATTTTGTGTTTTGATATTCAAGTATGTGCAAGGAATCTCAGAGGAATTTGATTATTTTACAAATTTAGGTCAAAAAGTGATCTTAAAACAAGAACAGGCTTTTCCATAATAGGAGAACCAGTTCTATAAATTTGATAAAAAATTGAAATGAGTTCTGTCCTTGAGTACTGTGGTATATAATTATCAGAGAATAATGTTGTGAGACCAATCAAAGAAGGTTATTACAATTGACATGGGATAATTGTCTTACATATAATTAAATTACTTAATGCTGGAAACTACATGACTTCAGTTTGGTTAACCCATAGTATTTATGTAAAAATATAAGCATGAGATGGACAGATAATTCCTTTTGTGCAGGTTTTGATGATAGTTATCAAAAATGAGAGTATTTAAATCATATTTTCAAATTGGAGGCTCGGTAAGCATACAGTTGAAATATTTTTATCATCAAATATAACAATTAATACATATATCTTATATCTTTTTTGTTACTTAAAAATTTAAAATATTGTTTTGAAGGTAGATCTTCTTCATTACTTTCTTTGACACAGGACAATACCTACTTGTGTTTGTTGAGTGCGTAACAATACAGTTTTGATCCCATAGTTGTTTTTGTACAATAGGTTTATGAAATTATATTTTATTTCCAATAAAACTCGCCATTTATGATTTGTATGCTTCCCATGAAAACATCACAACAATACATAGGAAAACAATAATGTAAAAGCTTGAAATAACTCATAATTTCATATTTGTAGCATAAAAAGTTATTATAAGAATTGAATAGTTATTTTTGTAATTTTATAGGGTTGCAAAATTTGATTGTGCAGTGGCAGTTTTAGTGCTTCTACACTTCATACAAAATTTGATTCGGTAAACATTTTTTGATCCCAAACAAATTGCAAAAAGAAGCATTCAATTATTAAATTAACACTACCGGTATACTTTATAGTTTAATCTAGACTTTAAAAGATATCTGACAGGTGTAGAATTGTTACCTTTAAACAAGAATGGAAATGAAATCAAATTTTTCTTAATTTTTCTTTCATTTGGGATGTCAAATAATTATTGAAAGGATTCAGGTTTGTAAATGAATTCAAAATATCTAAACATAAAACTAGAGATTAATAAATGTTACATGAACTGTCTTCTTTTTTTGCCATTTCACATAAATTCAAGTTACTTGATCCACTGAGAAAAGTTACTTCCCTTACCAATATGTATTTATCAATTCTTTTACAGCTAATTTCCTAATGCTTGTAGAGTAAAACGTTGGTTGGCTTGCTTGCTTTGTTTGTATAATTGTTTATTCAAGCTTTGTAATTAAGATTGACATCTCCAAACAATATATATGACATAGTTAAACCTGTATATATCATATTTAAATTCAATTGGACATTTTCCCAATATAATTGTACACTATACAAACAAAGCAAGCAAACTAACCAAAGTCTTCATCGGCATGCATTAGGAAATTAGCTGTAAATGCCATTGTTCTTTATAGGTGAACAACAAATTTTAAAAGTACTGTAGAGAGTAAACTCATATTGAATAGAGAGATAAATGCTGAAATTATTGATTGTGTTGGCCATAAATCAGTATTTGTGAACAGAGTGTATGTTTTAAACCAAAATTGTTAATCTTTGAAACAAAGAGTTGATTTTCACAAGATATCTCTTGATTAACTCTTTTTTCAGTGCTATTGATCATTACGATCACAAATGTTTGTAGCACTTGTATTGTTTTTTGCAACAGAAAGTTTCTTCTAAAAGACATAATCCTTGTAATATGCATATGTTTCATTTTTTATTTTGATGAGTGATGTTTGTTAAATATTGTAAGGTGTTCACATAGTATGAAATGCATAAAGTTAATATTGAAAAGTGTTTAGAAACAGGAAACTATCTTAATTAATCATTTTCTCATCTTGAAAAAAATTAGCACATTACTAAAACCCCATTATCACTGTTTCTTTACTGAAATCCTCCAGCTAACAAATGACTTTACAATTTTTCCTTTTCAATCATTTTCCACCTTATTTTCATGATAGAAAGTTAATTACAAATTATGCAGATAACAGAAAATCCAGTCAAAGAACTCATTACTGGCAAATTTTAAGTGTTTAATAATTAACTAAATTCTGTTAAATAGATATAGAAGTTACAAAGGGCAAAGTGACTTATCTCCCCTGAAATCATTTTAAAGTTGCTCAAGAAATGACTGTGAATGATAGCTTTTGGATCCTGGCTCACTGCTTGACAGTATAGGCAGGTGGGGCATTATGTCATTTTTGTTTATTGAATACTAAAACAATGCTTTGTGGGCTAACATTTTGTTTATTGGATATAAAAATAATGCATTGTGGGATATCATTTTTGTTTATTTGATACAAAAACAATGCATTGTGAGATACCATTTTTGTAAATTTGATACAAAAACAATGCATTGTGGGCTAACATTTGGTTTATTTGATACAAAAACAATGCATTATGTGGGCTAACATTTTTGTTTATTTGATACTAAAACAATGAACTGTGGGATGGATGATAACATTTTTCTAATTTTTATATTGAAATATACAGTTTATCTACATGTTTTGCTTGTCTAGCCTAAAGGGATAGTGTTCGCTATTGTCATCAATAGCTATATAGTTGGCATTCCAGTCCTCCATCCAATGCTCAGCCATATTACAGGTAATATAGTGAAACAATTGAAAAAAATGCTTCCCCTCTGAAATCATATTGACAACTGGGAGTCTGGGTTCAATTTTTTTTTATCAGTTTTCACTATGAATTTCAATTGTCTATCCAGGACTCCATGGCAGTTTCCTCCACCAATAAAAATTGACTGTCATTATCTCGGTCATTATATAACCAAGGTCATTAGATTTTATGTTAAACATCAACCAACAAATGATACAAAATAATGTATAGCAATTAATTATATAAAGCTGACGTATAAAGTCATTATTATACTAACTTCCTGAAAATTGTATATACATTTAAAGTGAGCCATTTCAACATCATAGATTTTCTGTGTTTAACTGTTAAAAGTAAATTCACAGCATGAAGTAGTTACGTAACCTTTTCAGTGTACTATAAATTCTCAGTCTGACACATAAAAAACCAGAAGAGAGTGAAAAAAAATATAAAGGAACAAGATCCATGATGTGTATCAGTTGATTATCAAATCTTACAGAGAATATTTTGTATAAATTATTGATAAAGTTGTCTTAAGACAATCGTCAAGCTATAACTGGTGACATCTGTATTCTGTTATGAATAAGATAGTTGACATTTGCATTAGGAAATTAGATTGAAATGGATGTCAGCGGAAAATTGTAGTGTATTAAAACCATTCTTGATAAGAATTTAAGATTGACTGTATATATCATCAATGACACTAATTCTGCATTCAATAAACAGCATCCATCTTCTCTCCAGTAATGGGGGATGATATTACGGAAGAGACAATTGAAGCAGCCAAATGTCCCCCCTATAATTAGATTTCCAGGAAAAACATTTAATGTCTGAATATTGTTTGGTGGAAATTTGTTATTGTTTAAATTATTCTTGATTTATTGACCAATAAAAGTAAAATGCATTCAATTTTTGTTTTTATGCAGCCATTTTGTCTAGTCTTGAGGTTTATGATTTGCATATATTTAAGGAGGAAAAATATGTATTCCTGTATTGTTTGTTAATTCTACAGTAATTGTGAATTGTTTCACTTCAGTCTTCTTATTTACAATTTGTACAGGATGCAAAGATTTGACAGAACTGAATCATACCTTAATTTTTAATTTCTAAAAAAAACATTTTTTTAGAGTTACTCATCCTTTGTAACTGAACATAAGGACTCAATACATAGGTGTCAATTAAAACCTGTATTTTTTCTCTGTTTTTTGTGGTCTGCTATATCCTTGAAATATATAATTTTCAACACCATTTAAAGCTGAAACTTCATACTGCAAGACACTTAAAAAAAAATCACTAACACCATAGGCAGATCCAGGGGGGCCCCCCTTTCATTTGAAAAATTTGGTTGATTATATATAGAAAATAAATGAAGCATGACTGGAACGGTCCCCCCTTAGGTCAGTCAGCACCCCCCTATGAAAAGTTCTGGATCCACCACTGAACACAACATGTCTAGCATTGAAAAACATGAATGACTGAAGTACATGGTTACTAGTAAGCCTTGAAGATGCCCAAAACATAATTGATTATATAAACTTTATAGTTGAAAAATTTCTCAGTGAAGTTTAGCTGGAAGATAACAAACTTATTAGAAGATATTTTTGAAAACTTACATTTGTATCTTTGGAAAAATGCTACCTGTAATGTGTTCGAAATGTTTATAAATAACTATCAGAGATTTACCCTATCTTAACCTAGGCAAAAGTTCTGCTGTAAGATCTGTTCTTAAAATCTTTCAAGTTATCCAAGTGTAGAATTTAATTTGCTTACCTTTCCAGAGCACCTGAGTCACCCTCGGTTTTTAGTTGGGTTCGAGTTGCTTAGTCTTAAGTTTTCTATGTTGTGTCTTGTTTACTTTTATTTGTCTTTTTTCCTTTTTTAGCCATGGCTTTGTCAGTTTATTTTTTATCTACGAGATTGGATGTCCCTGTTGTATATTTGCTCTTTTAATGTGTTTCTAATGAAAAAATAAAAAGTCTGAAGGCTACATCTTTAATGTTTAAAATAACATTAAAATTTATAAGGCTTTTTTGTCATAAAACTTTACTCAGTACTTGATTGTGGTGAAGAAAATTATTTGACCTTGTCTTTGGGGGTTGATTCAGATCAACATAATTTGACCTTGTCTTTGGGGTGTTGAATCAGAAGAACATAATTTGACCTTGTCTTTGGGGGGTTGATTCAAAAGAACATGATTTGACCTTGTCTTTGGGGTTTGATTCAGAAGAACATAATTTGACCTTGTCTTTTGGGGATTGATTCAGAAAAAAACATTATTTGACCTTGTCTTTGGGGGTTGATTCAGAACAACATGATTTGACCTTGTCTTTGGGGGTTGATTCAGAACATTATTTGACCTTGTCTTTGGGGGTTGATTCAGAAAAAAACATTATTTGACCTTGTCTTTGGGGGTTGATTCGGAAGAACATTATTTGACCTTGTCTTTGGGAGGGGTGATTCAGAAGAACATGATTTGACCTTGTCTTTGGGGGTTTATTCAGAAGAACATAATTTGACCTTGTATTTGGGGGTTGATTCAGAAGAACATAATTTGACCTTGTCTTTGGGGGTTGATTCAGAAGAACATTATTTGACCTTGTCTTTGGGAGTTGATTTAGAATTATTTGATCTTGTCTTTGTGGTTGATTCAGAGGATACAGGATGGGGCCTGTCCTTTTTTGGGAAAAAAAGGGTTGATAATATAGGGAATTACTGAAGCATGACTGGAGTGGGCCTCCTCTTAGGCAATCATTGGGCCCCTACTTATGAAAAATTCTGGATCTGCCACTCTGGTAAGTTGATGTTTAGTATATAACTCAGAACAATGCAATTTTCAATCAATAGTTATTTAATCAATCTGATGAATCTGGCACCTTTTAGTTGATGATTCCACTAATTCAGACCTTGTTAGTAATTATGACAATTGTACCATAATGTTGAATAATGATTAGGACAAATTGATTTCCTAACCTTTGAATGACCAGGAGTTCATTGTTCTTTAATGATGACTTTGTCATGACATTAATTGTCATCATTTGATACTGTTAAATTGTTTCTAGTAAAATTGATTGAGTCATTAACTTATGTGGAGACAAAGCCATTGGAAAAATGATACCTAAACACTTATTTTAACAATTTAATAAAAAAAAAATATGTTTTCAATTGTTTAGGTGAGACAAAACTGTTTCATGTTGTTTAAAAGAACATTGATAGAGATAATACCTTTGAAAAAATATTCAAATGTTGTAAATACAATATGTTTGGTCCAAATGATTTATTAACTCGCACTCTCTGGGAACTGATAGTGCTCTAAATGTATGTAACATGGTAATAAAAATTAGGGTAGATCATGCTCAGTCATCAGTTGCCTATGCAGTATTTTGTGGTCAAAAGTGTTTATCTTTTTGTTATTTTACTTTTTAGCCCACCTGGCCGAAAAGGCCAAGTGAGCTTTTCTCATCACTTGGCGTCTGGCGTCCGGCGTCCGGCGTCCGTCGTCGTCGTCCGTCGTCCTCGTTAACTTTTACAAAAATCTTCTCCTCTGAAACTACTGGGCCAAATTAAGCCAAACTTGGCCACAATCATCATTGGGGTATCTAGTTTGAAAAATGTGTCCGGTGACCCGGCCAACCATCCAAGATGGCCGCCATGGCTAAAAATAGAACATAGGGGTAAAATGCAGTTTTTGGCTTATAACTCAAAAACCAAAGCATTTAGAGCAAATCTGACAAGGAATAGAATTGTTAAACAGGTGAAGATCTATCTGCCCTGAAATTTTCAGATGAATCGGATAACCCGTTGTTGGGTTGCTGCCCCTGAATTAGTAATTTTAAGGAAATTTTGCTCTTTTTGGTTATTATCTTGAATATTATTATATATAGAGATAAACAGTAAACAGCAATAATGTTCAGCAAAGTAAGATTTACAAATAAGTCAACTTGACTGAAATGGTCAGTTGACCCCTTTAGGAGTTATTGCCCTTTATAGTCAATTTTTAACCATTTTTCGTAAATCTTAGTAATATTTTACAAAAATCTTCTCCTCTGAAACTACTGGGCCAAATTAATCCAAACTTGGCCACAATCATCTTTTGGGCTAGTCGTTTGAAAAATGTGTCCGGTGACCCAGCCATCAAATCAAGATGGCTGCCATGGCTAAAAATAGAACATGGGGTAAAATGCAGTTTTTGGCTTATAACTCAAAACTGAAAGCATTTAGAACAAATCTGACGTGGGTAAAATTGTTTATCAGGTCAACATTTATCTGCTCTGAAATTTTTAGATGAATCGGACAACCCGTTGTTGGGTTGCTGGCCCTGAATTAGTAATTTTAAGGAAATTTTGCTCTTTTTGGTTATTATCTTGAATATTATTATAGATAGAGATAAACTATAAACAGCAATAATGTTCAGCAAAGTAAGATTTACAAATAAGTCAACATGACTGAAATGGTCAGTTGACCCCTTTAGGAGTTATTGCCCTTTATCGTCAATTTTTAACCATTTTTGTAAATCTTAGTAATCTTTTACAAAAATCTTCTCCTCTGAAACTACTTGGCCAAATTAATCCAAACTTGGCCACAATCATCTTTTGGGTTAGTAGTTTAAAAAATGTGTCCGGTGACCCGGCCATCCAACCAAGATGGCCGCCATGGCTAAAAATAGAACATGGGGTAAAATGCAGTTTTTGGCTTATAACTCAAAACCCAAAGCATTTAGAGCAAATCTGACGTGGGGTAAAATTGTTTATCAGGTCAACATTTATCTGCTCTGAAATTTTTAGATGAATCGGACAACCCGTTGTTGGGTTGCTGACCCAGAATTGTTAGTTTTAAGGAAATTTTGCTGTTTTTGGTCATTATCTTGAATATTATTATTGATAGAGATAAACTGTAAACAGCAATAATGTTCAGCAACGTAAGATTTACAAATAAGTCAACATGATCGAAATGGTCAATTGACCCCCTAAGGAGTTATTGTCCTTTATAGTCAATTTTCAACAATTTTTATAAAATTTTCATTAAAATAAAATAACATTTTCCACTGAAACTAATGGGCCAAGTTCATTATAGATAGAGATGATTTTGAGCAGCAAGAATGTTCAGTAAAGTAAGATGTACAAACACATCACCATCACCAAAACACAATTTTGTCATGAATCCATCTGCTTCCTTTAATATTCACATAGACCAAGGTGAGCGACACAGGCTCTTTAGAGCCTCTAGTTTTGCCATGGCAAAGTAAGTTTTTCTTTAACTATTGTTTTGATTACCCATTGGTATCTTCTGGATTTTTTTCAAAAGGTTGGGAATTGAAAAGGGGGGGGGGGGTAAACAAAGAATCAGTCTTCCTCACTCTGGTGACATTCAACTATCATATTTGTATTTTGGCCGCATAAAATAAATGTTATAGTCTGTACTTACAATCAACAGTGATAATAAGTATGATCTATTTATTTTTAAACATCAGTTATTGAACTTATGGTGACATTTAAATGGCTTCAAAAAATAAATGATTTTCTTTCATATTTTGTAACTGGAATGAATATTTAAGAACAAAGATCAACTAAGATACTTACTCAGCAGGTTACTTATAACAGTAAATACATTAGCATACCATCATAATCATTAAATCAGTACATTAGCGATTTTGAAAAAGGTATTTTGAAATATTTATTAACAATTGGGAATTTTAATATTTCGCAAGTCGTAATAGCGTTTAAAAGTTTGCAGTTTGCAACATATTATAAGATTTAAAGAAAGTAATTAATCAAATTTATTAAATTTTTCTTCATTAAATTTATTAAATTTTTATTTTGCGTTATTGATAAATGGACTTGATGTTGAAAAATAATATGGAAAATTGATAACCTTAAAATCTCTATAAAGAACATATAAAATAGGAACAATTAATTAATCAACTACTATAATAAGAAATAAATCATACAGTATGGAATGCATTTAGAAAAATGTTATTTGTTTAGTTTTTTTATTGTCCTGGGGAGGAATCATTAATAGGGTAATCTCTTATCCAGAGCTTTTCAGAGCAGTTATTTCATTGAATGCTGCATCAATGAATACTGCAGACAGACAGTTAATGTTGCAATCTTTATAATTATTATCTACAAAGAAATTGAGTCTGTCTGAATATTGAGATGTGCAAGAATGTGCGAAAATGAACACTAAATAAATTGTAAAGTTAAAATCTTATTCAATTGTTAGAAATAATAGCTATCACAAAGATTGGGTTTGAAAAGCTAAATGTTCTTCAATTTGTTATCTTAGGACTGCTGTACCACCTATTTTCAAGTTAAAGATTGTATTTTGGAGTTGGAACCTATGCATTATATTACATTTAGAATAGAGAATTGATTCATTTAATTTGTTATTAGATAAGATTGAAAGCTCCTAGAAACATATTTATTCACTTTACTCTTGCTAATTAATCTAAAGAGACTGGGAAAGTCTAGAGACAGTAAAATTTCATCATGTTTGCTGTAATATTTCATCATTTATAGAACTGATAGAATTTTAATGAATCAAATTCTAGTCTTTCAGTCTACCATTTCAAATTAAAAGAAAAGAGAGAAAATCTAGGGCACCTGAGTGCACCCTTTAGGTATTTGATTGGGTTTGCACCCCATCATTCTTTATTTTTTTGGCCAAATTTTTTTTAATTCTTTTTATATTTTGCCAATTTTTCTGCACTGTTTGCCCATTATTGTCTATTCTGTCAATGAAAGGTCCTGGAAACATAACATTTACTTTGAATTGCCTGATAACATTAGATAATACTTATATGTATAATATTGAAACATTTATCAGTTTAATGTTTGATACAGTATTCTATGATGAATTTTAAGTGTTTTTAATTTAGTCTACTGGTCTCAAGGGAATAGATCATTTTCACTAGTAGCATTGGAAAATAATCATTATTATTTGTATAATGATTTTTTTTTTCTGTAATGTTGAAGCTTTAATTTTATCTTTCGTTTTTTTTGTGGGAAATGCTGGGATATAGCCTTTTATGCTCATGCAGCGTTAAGCTTTTTCTCCCCAAGTGAATAGTTGATTGTGAATGGTTCGATGTACTTTGCTGTTGAAATTTGTTGGCATCATTGAATGTTTTAATTAGAATACAGAATGTTTTCAAATCTTAAAGAAATTTGTCTTTGACATTATTTCAATTTTCCTAACAAAATCTAATTATATGGAATCCAATATTCAACGCCATACAACATATGCAGATCAAATTAATTAAGTCAGCAAGATTGATTTCCGTACTAGAATGAGAATTTCTCACCTTTAAAGAAAAATTATTAATGGAAATTCTTGTATATTAAGATGAACATACTTATCCTTTTTAGTGAACTAAGGACTTATAGGAACTTATAACTTTCCGCTTGACATCAACAATATTTGATTAAAACTGTTTATAATGTTTTGCTTGGAATAATTATATAGACTACCAGCCTGGATCAATTATTTATTTAGGAGTATAAAACTGGCAAAATGTATTAATAAGATAAAAAATTTACGATAAAAACATTAGAAAAACACCAACCATGTGACGGAAAGCTGGTAGAATCTATTAGTGCTAGATCTACTGTTAATATAACACATGATTGATTTTTTTGAGAGCCTAAGGGTAATAACAGCTCATCTTTTGGCTCCTGTTTATACCAAAGGATTAATCTTCCTCAAAATCGTAACTAATATTGTTAAAGTTTATCAATATGATATAATTGACACAATGTGTAATGATTGATTTTGATGAGATGTGAGAAGCCTTTACTTAACGCCAGCTGACATGAAGTTATTGGTGATTTCACAGAATTTCACTTCATTCAGGAGGATTTAAGTTCAGATTTTCAATCAATTGAATTTACATTTGAAGGAATTTGGATAAAATTTCAATACATTGAATAGTGATGGTGGATTAGAATTATTTCAAAATGTCCTACAGGTCGTCATCGTCCTTCCCTGATATCCCTGACATGGTAAGTCTTGTCTACATCACACAAAATCAATCAGATATATATATTTTTCATTTGGAGGAAAATATTAATAGATTTTGCCTATGATTAGTTATTAACATTAGCTTTGTTTTAAACATCTGGTTACAATTTATGCATGGATAACAATAAAAATTTAATTGATTTCATGTAGACTGTTGATGAGTTCCTTGTATTTTTCATATAAAACTATAAAAGTGCTGGATCAGTATTTTAAAATTTAAAAAAAGGGGGAGGCAATTTTTTCAATGTCTAAAAGTGAAAATTTAATTTGCTGCTGGACTCTTAAACAGCCACCCATCATTATCATCTTTAGTTATGGTTTGTGGGTCAATTGGGTATAGTTCAATTTAAACCACTAATTAAGATTTTCAACAAAGTTATTTTTATTTTCCTATGGTTTGTATGCTGAATAGGGCTAACCATGCATGAAATAAAATTTCAAAGAAAATATATTTTTTCCACAATCCACAAAAAATAGTATCTTTGAAATTGAAAGTAAATCAATTCAAAGTAGTTAAGTCTAAACTAATGTCATTACAACAAAAGGTTAAATGGTCATTACAGTTTAATTGAAGAAGTTAATGGTGTCACAAATGATTGAGACTTTACTTGCTCAGTGTTGAATTTTCTATGTAGCTTCTTAAATTTGTAGACTGTTTGTCTTTTCATTATTTTTTGCTACTTGTCGGGGTCTTAAATGTCACTGTCTCTTTGACTCATGAATCCACAGTCCCTTTGGTAACATACCCCCCTTTTTTTA
Organism: Mytilus edulis; assembly: GCF_963676685.1. NCBI lineage: Eukaryota > Metazoa > Mollusca > Bivalvia > Mytilida > Mytilidae > Mytilus > Mytilus edulis. Next base: position 30,719,876 of record NC_092351.1, on the reverse strand, counting down.
CGCTTGGAAAATCTACAGGTGTTACATAATGCAATAATTGTGTCTTTTGCAAGTATATTTTCTCCCCCCTTATCCAGTAGATTTGATAATAATCTTACATTTAATGATAAGCATTATTATTGTGGTTCATCCCTGTTAATTCACAACATTTTGTTTTTTTATGTTTGTTTTGGGGTCACATAACTTTAAATGGTCAAAATAAGTAGGATGTTCATATTATGCAGTCAGTGGCACAGCTGTTTATTTAAGTAGCATGATATGGTCATATAATGAAGTCATTGCACAGCTGTTTATTTTAAGTAGCCCTTGGTTAGATTTGAATAAAATGTTACATTAGAATATGAACTTGTTTGAGGCATTTTTATGTCACTAAAATAGTACATGCATAAAATCATTAAACTTTACAAAATGACAATTGATACTCTTAAAAATTTATGACTATCCAATTGCAATCAATATTAGTTTAGTTATGGATGAAGTAACAGAAAATTCAAAACCACAGTTTAAGGATGTACACCTCTGAAGAGCCAAAATTTTCTAGAATAAAACTTTTTTTCTTAACCTGATTTTTGGATTTATATGACTGTAAAAAAATAATTGGTGAAGAAAAAATCATATGGTGCTGCACTTTTTTTGCTACGGCCCTTTGGAGATACCAAATTTTGATGATTTTCCCATTTTTCATAAATTTTTACCTATTTTTGGGCTTAAAAAAATCACAGTTCCATAATTAAACTTTTTTTCATACTTACAATAAAGATGAACTGGACCAATCTGAATAAATTTAACTAAAAAAACTATTGGTAGGTGTTAATATAAAATAGTTTTATCATATTTTGATGCTTTTTTGTGTCAAATTTACAACTTATGCTGTCAATTTTGTAAATTTGTTATTTTTCTCAGTTTTAAGAACAAAATGCATATTATTTCAAATTTTTTGTTATAAACGATTGAAAAATACCTATCTAAGAAATTTGAAAAGACAAAAATAATATGGGATGTACAAGATTCTTGTAAAGTCACTTTTTGTACCCCTCACCCATTTTCTCAAAATTTTGGCTAAAAAGACTGACTTGATTGGTTGTAAAATTCGAAAACCGGATAACTCAAAAACTATTCATTGTAAATACACAATTTTTTCTCAGAGTTATATTTGATTATAATATTTAAAAAAATCATTGATATTTTCCACTTGTTTCACATGTTTTGGAATTGATTCCAGAACGAGATTTCAACGAGACTGAAATGTTAGAAGAATATATCCTTAAGAGCAGTTAGAGGTTCCTATTTTTTACAGCTTAATTTAAATAATATCAGCAAAGCTGTGATGAAGGATATTTTTTTTATAAATACTTGCATAAATTTGAACTGACTTCTTAAACCAGGAACTGAATTTTCGGCTCTCCCTTGACACCATTTGCTAGTATGGTCTTGAGGAAACAATGATAGTCTGTAGGAAGGGGACAATAAATGGCTGACCCGTGTTAAGAGAGAGCCATATCTCTTGCACATAAAAGACACCCTTGTAGATTTTTTAAAAGGACATGCTAATGCGGGCCTTGTAGAACTCGCACCGGCAAAGTAGAAAGGGATTAATATAAGTTGCAAAACTTGTTTCCAAATCCACTATAAATAAATATGTTTAATTAAACTTAAAACTAACCCAAAATTGTTTAAAAACAGTATTCTGGCTGCTTTGCACCAGGAAACTACAATGTCTAGCATTGGTTAGTTGATAAATATACTTCATTTCCGATTATCGTGCTGAATATGAATTAATTTGGAATATAAATATGAATACATTGATGAAGTGTTATGCAACTTTATTAGGTCTCAGAACAATACTCAATTATTGGTCTATAAGAGTGATGTATAGTTCTCAGCTTATTGATAGAATTTATATTCAGATCATTATCAAATCTAATGCATTACAATATTTTATCAATTGCTTATTACATTAATTCTCTATGGCTTTATGGATTTGCATGGTCATTTAATAGATCTTGTGGTCAACACATGGTCAACTGAGTCTTCTAGTGGGATATATTAGCACCATCATTACAGGAGAGAATTATGTAATATTTCATTCAAAGGAAAAGATACAATTGCCTGGGGGTCAAATGGGCTTGAAATTGAATGATTGTATGACAAATTTTCAAAACTGCAAGAATAAATGTTGAATTCATGTATTTGCTATTTTAACTTTTCAGCTATAATGCAGTCATAAAAAGACAATAAACCTTACTACTGTATCCCCTCATTACTGGACATTTCATAGGTTTCCATAAAATTTCCATGTCACAATAGAAAAATGTCTAATGTGACAGAGGTAAAGTGATTGTTGTATGAAGTCAAAACCACATGTGATGCAGATACCCTGACCAACTGTTTCAGATTCCAAAATAGTGATATATATAGTCTTATAAATTCAGTAAAATCTAGTGAAATTACCAAAAATCCTGAATATTCCAAGATACTAAGAAATATCATAGACTGTAACTGTAAACTCTTTGAGGCAATTTCTGTTACTGGTGAGACCTTCAAAACTGCAGTTAATGTAAGGAAATACATGTACAACCTTTCCCAAGGATCAGTTTAAAGTTCCCATTGAAGGAACTAAACAGAAAACAATAGCTATTGTATTTATTCAATGGGCCAGTTCATTTTGAAAAAATTAAAGCTTGGTCAGACTTAAAACCCCAACTGATTTTAAGGAAACTTTTTCTTTCCCTTCCAATAATAAATCTACATGTAGATATACAGGCTGTTATCTTTTCTCTGGTCGAGTTGTTGTCTCTTTGACATTTTCCCCATTCTCAAATTTATACAGTGAGTTGTATGTATTGGATTCTGAATGACAGTTCTTAGAGGGATATTGATTCAGTTGCATTATTTAAAAACCTCCCAATAATTTTTGGATTTACTGTAACTACAAAATCAGTTTGACAGTCACATTGTATCATTATAGCTGTTTCTGTTATTTCTGTGTTACTCTCAGAGCAGTAGAGTAAGCCAATTTATCACTCTTTAGCTGCAATTTCAGAATGTAACAGACTGTAAAATTTGATGCCTCGATGCCTCAGAGCAAAAGAAAATTTATACAACTATTAGACAGGCTAAGTCAAGGCCAAATCTTAAGTCCAGTGTTGCAGAATCCCAGTAACCAATAATGTCTATGTATGTATAGTGAATAGAAGTAAACTAGACCAAAGGCAAATTGTTTAAGTTAATGATAAATATTGATTCAACTTTTTGAACGTTTACCCATGGACATTTTTCAGATTGAACGATGAACAATAGCTTTGATTATTTTGTTGAATATTTTATCAAATTTTTATAGCAAAAGTAACTCTATTCGGAAAATATTTCATTTATTATGAAATGAATTCAATCGTTTAGCAATAAATTATTTAAAACGATATGTCAACCTGAATTCTGATGGGAGATATTTGTATAATTTTGTAAAAATTTATTAATAGGTTTTCACTTAATTATGACTTTAATTACTACTATTTGGATATTACTACTGTAGCTAGGACATAACACAAATAGAAGTGGAATGAGAAAGATTTTTCATGCCTAATTGCCTATCAAGTTATTTATATAGTATTAATTGAGGTATCAGACAATGCAGTTTGTTTTTTCCTGTAAGGGAACAATCATGTAGCTTCGAGGGGGGGGGGGGGGGGGGTGGGGGGGGGGGGGGTATGTTTTTTTCCCTTAAAAACATATTCTGCTCAAGCAGATGTAAAAAAAAAAACTATGAAAACAGATTTTCCCCATGCCTAATAGTGTTAAATATTGAAGAAAAAAACCAATTTGATAGATAGCGTCAAGAAAATAAATAAAAATATTGGCCCCTTCTTTATTCACTTATATTTTTGTACATCACCAGATGTCACAAAGGGTATATGTATAGGTTGAGGTCCAATGTGCAGAATCCCCAGATATCTGTTGTATAAGACTGCATGTCGACCGAAACATTTGTTATGTTTTTGAGTTTTTGTCTAATAGATGAGAGGGGCCTTGGTTGCCAAGTGGTCTAAGTAGTTCTATTACTGTAATCATTATCTATAGCCAGTCAACACTGAGGTTGTGAGTTTAAACTCAGCTGGTGGGTGTGCACTTGACTCCAATCTTAATTGACTAGGATTGTCAGTTTTTCTAGCGAAGGTCATGGTTTTCTCTGTGCAATTGGGCTTCCACCACCAATAAACTGGCGGCCATAAAGTAGGCCAAAAGTGGCGTTAAAACACAATGAATCAATCTAATTGACGAAAAATTCTGTTTATACATATTTTTTATAATTTCTTTTTCTGTCTGGTAAGATGACATTTTGACCTTGGAATCTGAGGCAGACATAACACTTTCATTTAACCTTGATTGACTCCTTAAGGTTACTATAGCATTTGATGATAATTTTTTGGTGCGGACTCTGGTGAGTTTCTGATGATAGAATGTTCATACTTTGTTTGTTGTATGACTCTAAAGAAGACCAATGTTGACATATCTTTAGAAATTGGAAGCATGGCAAGATTGATACCAATTACTGGTAATAATCAGCCATTGACCTTCCATTGACTTATATTATCTTCCATGCAGAAGATCTGTAAACAAAAATGGAAAAAATGGCAAAATAATGATATTTATAGGAAAATAAATGATTTTGTATGAAGACTGATTATCGAATCAAAGTAGCAAATCTGTTTGGTTGACCACACTTTAGTTTTCAATTAAGATACCAGTATTGTACAAGGATTAGTATTCTATCTCAATTTCCGAAGGAGTCAGAGATATAAAGAAATATCATACTCTCAGTATTAATCTGTGGTAGTTATTAGACAATTCATTGACAGACTGGATTATTAAGAAAAGTAGACGATGGGGATACATTGAACGAGACAGCAAACCAAGAACAAAGATAACCAATAGAAATTCTCATAGGCGGATCCAGGGGGGGCCTGGGCCCCCCCTTTCGAGGGAAAAATTTGGTTGATTATATAGGGAATCATTGAAGCATGACTGGAGCGGGCCCCCCCCCCTAGGTCAGACTCAGAGGGCCCCCCCTTAGGAAAAGTTCTGGATCCGCCACTGATTGTGGATGGCAATATATAATTAAGGTTGGCACGTACGTTTGTACTCTTTCATAGGATACATTTTTGTATTTGTGCTTTTTAAAATGGACATTTCCACTTTTTATATAAACATTTGTGCTTTTACAATTTTTGCTTCTTATGACTTTCCTCTTATTTTATACAAGCTTAGGACCTGTAGGTAATGGTAGGTTTGACCTGGCATAGATAAAGTCATAATTTTCATTATGGTTAAAAGTTTAATAGTAATTTTATAGCACATTCATCTTAAAAGTAATTTTATGGCACCTTAGTACAGAGCTAATAGAATACATTCTAAAGACACAGAAACATGTTTTAAGCCATCACAGGTCTGTTTTCACTGATTATCTGGCGCTGGGAATGAACAGATTAAGCTCTTGTAATCTATCCTTGCTGGTATATCTCCCACATTTAAAATAAATATTCTAGTTTCTCTTCCTCAATTCCTAACTTTAACTTTAAACTCTTTATTTAATAGTGCAAATGTCCATAGTGTTTTGAGCGCATATGTCCTATCATATTACAGGTAATACCCCAGTCCCGCGAGGCCACGATCACACTACGATCTGTGAAAAAAATACAAATTTTGATGATCGTAGTGCAGTCGTGTAGATCGCAGTAAGGTCGTATCACGGTCGTGGTGTGGTCTTCAAGATCGTGAAGAGCGTGGCCAACTTTGAACATGTTCAAAACAATCGTGGTGCGGTCGTGGCGAAATCAGATCGTAGTAGAAGAGAAGTGAGAGCGCACTAAGATCGTAGTAAGATCGCAAAGGTCGCTGTACAATCGTAGCGAGAGCGTGATTCTATTCGGAGAATCTGTGCTACCATCGCACAGCGACATTATCACGACCTCACTACGACCATCACGTTCTCACTGCAACCCAACTACGCTTCCACTACGACTATAACACGCTGTTCACGACCATAGTACGATTTTAGCACACCCTTGCCGTCCTTATCACGCTCTTCTTACGACCTGACTACGTTCACACTACGACCATCATTCTCATTGTCATTTTCACATAAAATATATAAAAAAGCTCCCTAGATTTTGTTTGTTTGAATGTATTTATCCATTTGCTCTAACGGCTTAACCATGCTTCTCGTTTTTATATAGATTAGACCGTTGGTTTCCCCGTTTAAATGGTTTAACACTAGTAATATTTTGAGTCCTTTATAGCGTGCTGATTGAAGTGAGCCAAGGCTCCGTGTTGAAGACCGTACCTTGGCCTATAATGGTTTACTTTTATAAATTGTTACTTGGATGGAGAGTTGTCTCATTGGCACTCATACCACATCTTTCTATATATATTGATACATCTATGTCATCTCTGCTATCGTTCACTAAAATATCGTCATTGAGCTTTATGGACCAGCAATAGGTTGTAATTTAGGTTGTATTGGTCGGTCCGACATCTCTGCTTGATCAGGATTCGTTACTTTGCTCCCTCTGCATCTACATCAACTCCTACCACCATGCCCACATGTTCTGGTAGATTTTGGTGACATGACTGTATTGTTTCCTAGAAATCTACGATTTAATCAGAAAAAGAAGGAATTGAACTGTATTGATATGGAACACGATGTTGACGTTATTGCTGAGAACGTAGTAAGATCGTGCTACGAACGTAGTATAATCGTGGTAAGAACGTGTTATAATCGCAGTAAGATCTTGTTGCAATCGGATAACTTGTGGTATGGTCGTAGTGAGAACATGAAGAGCGTAGAAAGATCTTGATAAGCGTAGTGAGGTCGCAGAATAAGCGCGGTGAGAACGTGGTATAATCGTAGCGGGATCTTTGTAGAAGCGTAGAGAGGACGCAGTAGCATCGTGAAAGCAACGAAAATTTACATTTTCATGCCGCTCATACCGCGACCTCACCACGATCTAAATTTATTTTAGATCGCGGTGAGCGTGGTGCGATCATGGTCTAGTGGGACTGGGGCTTTAAAAAGAACAAATGTTCTATCATGTTACATGTAAAAAGTGCAAATGTTCTATTGTGTAATAGGTAAAAAAGCACAAATGTCCTATGGTGTTACAGGTAAAAAAGTGTATATGTTCATTTGTAAAGTTTTTACCCATATCTATAGACATAACAGATGGTGATGCAGTCGCTGCTAAAAATTTTGAGGATGCTAAGGATATATACTGTAAATTCAGAAATTATTGCGATGTTTTTATTATTGGGGAAAATGCAACAGGGTTATAACATCAATAATTTGAACTTGCATTTTGAATTTTTTGATATGAATTAAACAGGATTTTTCTTGATATCTCAAAATGACAATAATAAATGCACGCAATAATTTCTAAATATACAGTATATAACCTTAGCATCTCATTTCCCTCTGTTTATTAGAATGACTTCCATGAAATTTTATTGAATTTAATTTTAAAAGAAAGTTGGGCATTATATTCAAATCTAGAAAATGCAATCATTTGCAAAGTGAAATAGTAATCTTTGCCAAGTTCATGCAGTAATGTGACCTTAAGTATTTACCAGGAAAGTAAACATATTAATAGGTCAGGGAGCAAGAAATAGTTTATCTTTTGATCTGAGTTCTAAGTACTTGTATTAAGTATTGAACAATAGGTTTAGACTTATGTGACTGTTTATTTAGTGAGGGAAAATGTTTACCTGCAACTTAAAACTGGAATGCTGGTTTAATATTAGTATAATTAATACAACATGTGTTGCTATAGTAGTCAGAAATTTTCATGAAACCAAAAAAGGAAAATGACAATTTCACATTTTTTTTATATTTTGAATGATTTGAAATTGAAATAATTTAATTTTAAATGTAACATAAGGCTGGTCCTATGATTCAGACTATAATTAATGGTCCTGAATAAGGATAGGTTATGTAATAATCAAACATTTGTAAAACAGGGATTATGTCACACTTGTTATTCAGGAGCTACCAGATTAATTTGTCTACAAAATTGTATTTGATCATAAATGAATTGAAATTTATCAAGTTCCGCAATTTCAAACTTGAGCTCAGATTGCTTGAAATTTTCAAATCTCATGATTTTGCATTATTTACCAGTAAAAACTTGGGATTTTTAGATTGTATAATTGAATATACTCTTGATGTCTTTAAGCTGATCAAAATGAACTTTTACTTTACGGGAGCCATTTATATAGGTTACTATTGCAAGACTTAGATATTTAAATCACTACAGGAGATGTGGTATGATTGCCAATGAGACAAATATCCACCTAAAAATTTGGTACCTAAAAATGTGTTCAATTTCAGTTTGGTTTGGGAGGAAACAACATGAAAGTTACAAGGAGCAGTGTCAAAGGGTGTTGATTAAGGGTTCTGACTCCCACTTGAAATGAAAAGTGATTCCGTTTATCTTCAGTCCACTTAGCATTTTAAGTTCTGAGCTTGTAAAGCTTTAAAGATATCTCGCTATGTATATATATTTTTAATGAGGCCGGATGATAAGGACAGCAAAGATTTCAATTTTGATCATTTCCACTTCCAACTTTTGTAAATTGTAAATTTGGAAATCCCCTGTCTGTATTTAGAGAATAATGTATTCAAATAATCAGTTTTAAATTGTGTTTCCAATTTTCCTTGTACAAGGTCAAAAGCATATGTGTTTCAGGACTATTGTTGGTCATCTAGAAAAATGTCCATTACCTAATACTGTGGATTCATTTATTTTCATGGATACCATAGTTTTTCGTGGTTTAAGGAAAACTTGCATATTCGTGGATATTTAATTTCGTTGTTTTGGCAAAGTCTGCATTCATTCCTTTAGAAAATGTGTTATTAGTTGAACATCTAAATTTGTGGTTCTCCTAACAGTACCCAGGAACTCCACGAAAATTGGTATCCAACAAATATTAATGAATCCACAGAACTCTAAAAGTTTAGTTTTTTAATTAATTCTGATTCAGCTTTCACAAGTAATAAGTATGTTAACAAATGATTTTAACCAGTGCTTAGATAAGTAATGCATGCAAAAACTCTTTGATGATAAAGGTTAAATTCTCCAGCATGATGAACTTATCAAACTGCAGATATATTCTAGATATTATACTGAAGTTATTTTTAAAAGTATGATATAGTTAAAATACAATATATTGCTTAACAGCGCAAAGCAGCTTTACAAATTTTTATTCAAACTTTCATGATTCTCTGTCGTATTAAATCAGATTATTTTCTCTGAAATTATTCATTTGGAAAACCATTTCAAATAAGATTCTACTTGTACAAGAAAAATGTCTTAGTGAATATTGAAAATGTTTGAACGCTTTGAAGGATCGCTGACTATGAATTAGAGGAAATTGAAAGTAGCTCACCCTTAATTTAGTATTTTTGATTGATTTATTACAAGATATGTCTGAAATCTTGAAAGGTACAAATATAAAATCAGCAACTTTTAATTTACAGGAAATTGGAAAAGGCATTGATATTAGTTTTGGACATGATATACACCGATTCACACCCAAAATGTATATCCTGTACACATTAAGTGAACTTTTAATGTTTTTGATGAGATGCCTCAGATTATATTAGATTTGAATAAAAAGTATTTAATTCACATATTACTATCTCAAAATGCTTTGGTAATTAATAGACAATTCCATCCAGATTCAGAATTATACATAAAAACAAAAATGCAATAATTGGCACTCAACTTTTTATACATCTCATGTTCATGTATATTTGACTTTACAATCTTCAATCAGTTAACTATTCTTGATAAACTTAATGAAAAGTAGCGAACAAACATGTATCAAAAAGAAAATATCAGATTATTGTCTCACCTGCAAGACTGTTTACAGCCCTCAAATGGTGTAAACTACTCGTGTTTACCATACAGCATTACCACTTACACCATACAACATATACTAAATACAATAAGGTATACTCCATATACCTTACTCCCTAACACCATACATCATACACTATACACCATACATCATTACACCATTCAACATCACACCATTCAACATTACACCATATACCATTACACCATTCAACATTACATCATACAACATTATACCATTCAACTTTACACCATACAACATTATACCATTCAACATTGCCCATTCAAAATTACACCATACATCATTACACCATTCTATATTACACCATACAAAATTACACCTTATACCATTACACCATTCAACATTACACCATATAACATTTCACCATATAACATTTCACCATACAACATTACACCACACAACATTACACCATACACCATTCAACATTACACCATATAACATTTCACCATAAAACATTACAACATACATGATTACACCATATAACATTACATTATTCAATATTACACCAATTAACATTACACCATTCAACATTACACCATAAATCATTTCACCATTCAACATTACACCATTCAACATTACACCATAAAACATTTCACCATACAACATTACAACATACACCATGATCCATAGACTAAACACCATTACATCATTCACCATTTTACCATACAACATAACACCATTCAACATTACACCATATACATTACATCATTCAACATTACACCATATACCATTACATAATGCAACATTACACCATTACACCATTCAACATTTAACCATACAACATTACACCATTCAACATTACACCATACAACATTACACCATATACCATAACATCATACAACATTACACCATTCATCATTACACCATACACCATTACACTGTACATCATTACACCATACACCATACACCATTTCTCTTTCCCATTTGAACCATACATGGTTTTGCACCAAAAAAGATTATAAGCTATATAAAGAGTTTGAGAGCATTATACATTCCAATACATCTGTTATGATATGAATTACAATTTAAAAGCAGCCCATCATTTCTCATACATATATACAGTATTACCCATGCACATTACTCCATTACAGCACACATGTTTAATTGGGAAATTTACATCATTCAAGGCTGTCTCCCTGTGTTTAAAGTTTTATTATCCATCTCAAAAACTACTCCATATTTCTTACTGGAAAATTCTTACTTTTGTAGGAGGAAAAAACTGAGCATATTTATGACTCCTAATGAAAAAACACAGTTTGAAAAAGAATATTTAGTTTCTTAAACAGAAAAGTGAATATTTTATTACTTTTTATGCCCCACCTACGATAGTAGAGGGGCATTATGTTTTCTGGTCTGTGCCTCCGTTCCTCCGTGTGTCTGTGCGTCCGTTCGTCCGTCTGTGCGTCTGTCCGTTCGCTATAGGTTAAAGTTTTTGGTCAAGGTAGTTTTTGAAGAAGTTGAAGTCCAATCAACTTGAAACTTAGTACACATGTTCCCCATGATATGATCTTTCTAAATTTAATGCCAAATTATAGTTTTGACCCCAATTTCATGGTCCACTGAACATAGAAAATGATAGTGCGAAGTTCAGGTTAAAGTTTTTGGTCAAGGTAGTTTTTGATGAAGTTAAAGTTACATCAACTTGAAACTTAGTACACATGTTCCCTATGATATGATCTTTCTAATTATAATTCCAAATTATAATTTTGACCCCAATTTCACGGTCCACTGAACATAGAAAATGATAGTGCGATTGGGGCATCCGTGTACTATGGACACATTCTTGTTGTGGAATTCATTGTACAGTTCATGATGCTGTCAAAAGAAAAATACCTGTAAATATGACATTGTACACTTAATTTATCATGTCGGTGAGTCTTTGCTAAAGCGTTGTGACACTTAGTATTATATAGATATAATAGGTGTTATAATAAAGGTCAGCGAGTATCAGCTAGAAATTTGTTATCACTTGATCTAAACACTAAATTTTTGTATAATATATAATATTAGATAATACATGCTAATCCAATTAACATTATCATACGTCTGTCAGTGTTTTCTTGTAAGATCAAAAGGGCAATAATCAGAGTCAATATTTTTAGATTTTTATATATGTTCTTGATAGAAGTGATTGTTCTGAATATACATGTTCTATTTGAAACTGGATCATGGGCCTGGCAGCCATCACTCAATGATTTTGTGAGATAGTATTTAAGAAATGATGAAAAGACATCATGTTTTTTGCCATTATTGTAGAGTCATGAACGAGTCTTAATGTCTGAACATAATTTTTTTCTAGTGTTTTGCCATATCAAGTCTCTGATGGATTTGCATGAAATTAACATGGATGTTTTTTGATTGATGAAAGGGGAACTCCCTTTTAAAATGTTGAGTGATTTTGAAAAAAATTGAAATAATTTACCATAGTTATGCAACTTTATTTGTGTAAATATGCTGAAGTGAATTGCTTAATACAAGATGTCTGTCTAGGCCAGAGAACATAATGACTTTAGAAACTAGATAAGGTTTCATGCTTAAAGGATCATTCACAATAGTGACGTTATTTATTGACTATTCAGCAAAAAAAAAATGCTTCGTATGATTGCTGCTGGTTATCGAACCACAAGATTGTAAAAATAACTTGATAAATACTGTGAATTGCGTCATATACTTGTTTTCATTGATGTGACAAAAAAAGCTGTTTAGATGTAGATCTAACAGCTATTTTCTACAGCTAATGATCAACACCATTGGTCTTTAAGGTATTTGAATGTTTTATTTGAGTGAAAAAATTTGATTCAAGTTATGCAATATCGATATTGCAGTCTGTAGTTTATAGCTCACCTGGTATGGAGGACCATTATACTACGAGACAAATTTCGCAAAATTCATGTCTTGTCTAATTATAAGATTAACTCAGTTTGATTTGAACTACAAGAAATAATCCTTATTTATGGGATACCAATTTTTTCTTGGAATTCCTTGCTATAGTTAAACTATAAATTTAATTGTTTTACAAAAGACAAATTAGTTATCATCATAAATTCATAAGGCCTGTATGCATAATTTGTCACAACCAAAAATTCAAATTGCTACAAAAATTGAATTTTGTCAATCCATGAAAATATATGAATTCACAGTTTTCATATACCCAAAAATGCATGTTTCTGATGAGGGTGCATAATTTTTCTTACTTCTTAAATTCAACCAATAATTGAATATGATCAAAATAGTTTAAGGGGCCATTGGTGGCCAAGTGGTCTAAGTAGTTACTGCTGTAATTACTTACCAGTCAACACCAAGGTTGTGAGTTCCAACCTCGCATGTGCCGGTGCACTCGACTTCAATCTTAATTGACTTAAGGATTGTCAGTTTTCCTATCAAAGGTCTGTGGTTTTCTCTGGGCACTCCAGCTTCCTCCAACAATAAAAACTGGCCACCACGAAATTAGGTGCTTAAAAGTGGTGTTAAAATACCAAAAATAAAAAAATAAAATCAAAATGGCTTATCTTATAAAGTATTGCTATAAGCCATTTATACTAACTTCAGCAAAACAAACTGTAAATAACATTTTTCTTATCAGTTTAGCATACAATAGAATTAGATCATAAGATTTGTTAGAACAAGTGTTGTTCATACTATGAATACATGTATATTCTAGTAAAGACAGTCAAGAACTCTGAGCGGGTGTTATTGTCTCCCACAAGAAAACAATGCCCACACAGTGACACAACACTCAGTTTAGTACCTTTATATTGTCAATATTGTCAAATGCATGATAACTCTTTGACAAAAGTGCTTTTGAACTTTTACCCCTTGCAGAAATGGATTTGCTGCAGAAGCATAAATTTATGTTAGGGTCAAAGCTTTCGACCTTTGTCTCTTTAATTGTTTTCCAGGAGATTTCAAATTGTGGTTTCCAGTCTTGGAGGTGATTTTTGTTGGGATCTTTTATACAGTAATTTCATGGATAATATTTATCCAACAACAAAAAAAATGAAATTATTACTGCAATATAAATTCTGAGTTTAAGAGTATAAACAGTCATCTAGCTAAAACGAATATAGAAGAAGGTTGAAATAAGATTTAAATGTAGATGTGTTAACTAATTATAGTCAGAACATTTATTCTATAAGTAAAGCACCAGTCTGTCAAAATAGCTTATACAGTCTATATATATATAGTCTGTAAAATGGTAGAACTTGCTAATTAACAGGATATTCAGGGAAAAGATATTCTTTCGGTTGATTTGAAATAATTTAGTTTATTTCACAAGATATAACAGATGACCTTTCTATATATATATATATCTATAATAGTGCTAACCATGGATAAATGAACAGAGGAAATTGGTAATAATATTTAATGACACAGTGCATGAAATGTCAGTACAATAATGTATTTTAAATGTATAGATTTTAAATATATTGTTTTTGTTTTCAGGGACTGTCTACAGTTTCAGGGTCAGATTCCAAATCAGACTTGTCCAACAACACACAAGACCCCAAGATGGACAAGGTCTATTACGAATATCGGAAGACCTTGATGACAACGTCAAGAGCCAATGATGATTTAGGTATTGATATGGAAGAGGATAGTCTCGGTATGGGTGTCGTTCGTAAAGAAGTCGATCTCACAAATGATGAAAAGCAATATCTTTTGGCCGTAGAAAGAGGGGACATTCCTTCTACAAGGCAATATTTAAACTTGGGTCTACAAACTGGACTAAATATAAACTGTGTGGACCCATTAGGACGTACGGCCTTACTTGTCTCCATTGAGAATGAGAATATAGAAATGATAGAATTGTTATTGAGTAATAATGTGGAGTTAGGTGATTCATTGTTACAGGCTATTAATGAGGAGAACGTAGAGGCTGTGGAATTATTACTCAATCATGAGGTGGCTACTAAAGGGGAAGAGGTAAGACAATTAGATTGTAGACATATAGAAAGCCATTTTCAGAAATATTGAGAAACTTTTTGCAGCACAACAACCAAAACTTTTTTGAAAAAAACATGGTTAAGACTCTAATCCATATCTGGTCTCAATCCACACAATAAAGCTTGCAAACAATTGATTTACTCCAGTTTTTATTCAGCTATGTAATGTTAGAATGCATTTTAAGGGATATCCTCTCCTTCGCCAAATATAATTTGCACACACAATTGGACCAAAATATGATCCATATTGGACCATATTGAGCATTGTGAGATAGACAGAAGAACAAACTCCGTGCATCATGCAGCAGCATACTGCCTAAGTTTTCAGTTATCACATTTTTCCAAATTTAAACCAAAATAATGACTTTTACCATCAAAGTACACAATTAATAAAGTGACAGTACGTAACAAAAAAAAAAGGAATGTGCTATCATTTTGCTGATTTTTTTAGATTTGCTAAACATTAACAATAATGGTACTCTTAAACTTCATAAATTTTTAGGGCCCTGAGTTCTAGTGACATCACATCAACACTTTCAGAACCTTCTCCTTTGAAATGCTGGTTAAAACCTCAAGGTCATTGATACTTCAGTTCAGTTAGGTGAAAAATCCAGTAGGACATTGTTTATGAATATCAATACATTGTTTATGAATATCAATATGAGTATGTAAAATATCTGTCACAGTTGCTACACCAGATTATATCTGAGGAAATTATAGAATAATAAACCTACTTATAACCTCATCGTATATTCTAAAATATCAATGGAAATAATACTGGATTGTTTTGGGAAAAATCATTTCCCACAAATCCTCATTAAAATAAAGGAGAGGCAAAAGATACCAAACAGACATTCAAACTCAAGTTGAAATTAAGCTGGCAAGGCCACGGCTAAAAAAGAGTTTTTTCCAGCATTATTATTAGAGTATGGGGACTTATAATCACTGTTATGATTTTTATTTAATTTGTGACACTTATCCTATCCGATGTGAATGTTTTAATTCTTTGTTTAAAACATTGTCTTCAAAGGTTAATACAGCAATTAAATGTTTATCTTAATTCATGCTAAGGTTGAGGGTATAAGACATTTTGGGCTACCAATAACAAATATTATATAAAACAGAAAAAGATTAATAATGATAATTTGAAAAAATTATAAATAAGCATTTTTTTATATAAATAAGGCTGTTAGTTTTCTTGTTTGAATTGTTTTACATTGTCATATCGGGGTCTTTTATAACTTACTATGGGGTATGGGCTTTGCTCTTTTGCACAGCTGTATGGTGACCTATAGTTGTTAATGTCTGTGTCATTTTGGTCTCTTGTGGATAGTTGTCTCATTGGCAATCATTTTTTTAAAATTTTTTTTTCACTCTAATTGATTCTTTATTGCACATATTGCTGTTTAACAATTAAACTTGGTGTACAGCATTTCATCAAGTTTCCCTGTTAAACTACCACTGAATACCCAGGGATAATATTCAGTAAAATTAACTAATACATTACATTGGTTTAATTCACATATTAAACTATTATTATAGTTGTTACAAACAGTCTTTGCTACTTCACAAAAAGTATTTTCAGATATATTCATAAAAATATTTACACAATATTTTTTTTACAGAAATTGATCATTCATCCAGAATGACTTTTTGGGTTCTCATTGGCAATCATACCACATCTTCTTTTTTATATAGAAAGATTTGTCATAAATATATTTGAATAATCTTGATTTTCAAATCCTGACCAAGGACAAAGTCAGTCATAAGTATGCAATAATCAGAAAGCAATTATTTCATAGAACGAACAGGAAAGAAATGTAATTGATATCCTGATTTTTCTTTTTCCATTACAATCGTTGTTTAATATGTATGATTATCCTGATTCCATGGCTGTCAGATATGTTGTCGTCCTCTGTGGAAACTCAAAAGAACTCTATAATAGGCTTAAGTATAGCTTGGACAGTCTGTTTGTAATGGCTCTTACTCAAGAGATTGTTTTATAATTAAATGACAAAAGGTTGGTTAATACTAAGGACAAACGAAAAAAAAAAAGTTTCTTCTTGTAAGGGTGAGCAGAGGCAGATTTAGGAGGTGTAGGGAGCTACAAGTGGTTAATACATGTTCCATTTAAACATGTTGATTGTTGCCTAGTTGGTCTGCTGCCCCTCCCCCTTTTTCAAAATCCTGGATCTGCATCTTAAGATAAGGCATAAACAGATTTTTTATTGCAGATTTTTTACTAACAAAAAAAACTAAATGGAAGGCATTTTGAGGCAATAAAAAATAGGTTACCCTTTATACCATTATTATTTATTTTGGCCTTACAACTAGGAAGAAGGCTTAAGAATTTGGATCTACAGTCGGTAGTTTCTAGACAGGGAAATGGAGTCATGACATCCATTGACATAGATCTATATGTTATTACAGAAACACAACTATTTTCTGTCAAATAGAAATGGAATTGTGATAGGATGATGTCCATCATTTGATCTTTGATTGATTTATAAACTTATTATAATATTTGATTTAATTGGTTTTCGTTCTAGTTCTTTTCTTCAGGATTTACATTACAGCTAAACTACATTATAAAATATCAGCCAGTCCTTAATTTATATATTGATGGATGTGGAATGACTAAAAAAATAGTTACCAATCTAGTTAAAAGAAGATACCCAACTAGTCAGTCTATAGATATAAGAAGATGTGGTATGAGTGCAAATGAGACAACTCTCCATCCAAATCACAATTTATAAAAGAAAACTATTATAGGTCAAAGTACTGCCTTCAACACATCTAGCCTTGACTTTAGGGGGAGAGCTTTGATCAAAAGATATGTCATAAAAAAATTAAAAAAATGTTTTCATCCCAAGGCTTGCCAATGTTTTTCCATTTTGGTCTATTGTATCTCCTATTACTCTAACCCTGGAACTGGTTTTGAATTAACCAGTAAAAAGAAAAATAGAAGTACAGCTGAACTATAAAGAAATACATATAATGTATGATCTTAAGATGTCTTTTTGATGTTTAACAAAATATAATTGTGCACATGTCGAGTTGTGCTCTTTGACATTTACATTTATTCATAAGTTTATTAATTTTTTTAAAGACATCTGTTGAGCTAGAAAAAAACTGTTATGACTGTTGATAATATTTGCAACATTTAAAAATGCTAATTTGTCTGTATGTAACAAATGTTCAGTCACCAAACTGATATACACCTGTCACTTGTCAGGAATGGCTCTCTCATTATTGACCTAGATATCTTTTTTTATATGTTAGGCACATTCAAGTTTTATACTAAGATTTCAGAAAAAAATGGAAGATCTCTTGAGATATGTAAAATATATCAAATAAGTTTTTACATATAACAAGAATTTGAAAAATCTTAATTTAGTATTCATAGAAATAGGAGCAGCCATACGAAGTGCCATACAGAGAATCTAATTATAAAAGGGGACTATCACGATATAAACATTTTAATGAAAGTGGATCCTTTTTTGCTGCCACTTTAAGTTCTTCATTGAATGGATCTGACATTGTAACCTCAAAGGAATGGGTTCAGACTTCAGTTTTTTTTTTAACTGTTGATTTTCTGAACCTCTTTGACATATTTTAAGCACAGTAAACATGACTCCATAAGATACATACACCAGTACTGTAAAAATATTGGTACACATTTAATGAAACAGTCATTTGAAAGTAGTAAAAAAGTTAATAGGTAGACACATTAACATTTAGTATATATTGAGAAAAGATTATTATTTTAACATTGAAAATTTGAGGTGATGAAACCATGAATATAATTTGTGTTTACAGTAATAAAAATGCCATTTAGCAAACCTGTTGAAATATCCTGTAGTAGAATCAATCTATAAATTGAAGTTAGTCCTAACCTAGTATTCAGGATGATTGACTTGTTTGTTAGTGGTTTTAGAATATTGTCCTTTTATTACCTGTTTTGTGCACATTAACAGCTTTTAACTTGATTGGTTTAAAGAGTAAATAATGCAGTAATGGTGATTGATGTCTTGGAAATGAAGGTTGTCAAATATCATCTCCTCGTTAGGAACTTTTCCACTTACAAATTACTGCTGTATCTTGTTCCAATGAATCTAGGAGCAACAAAGAAAATGGCAATAACTGATTGATGTGGTTAAGTGTCACTGAGTTTACATTTCTGGTCAATTTATTCAATGTTTTGTTTTTAGGGAGGAAATGTGTACTTCTATGTCGTTGCATAATATCTTTTCTGTTTTTTTACTAATTGTACGACATTCTAAAGGGTTCATTGTAAACAATCATAAAGTGTACTCGATATTGTAAGAGTATAATGAAGGGTTCATGGGTACTTTTTAAGTAAACTGTCAATATAAGAGATGAGAGTTAGTTTTGGTGCCATTAGAAAGATCCGATATATTCACTAAATTTTTCTTTAGTAACACCAGTGCCCTCTCCCAAAAAAATCAACGAATTAGATTTTTAAAAAAAATGCTTGGTAAGCGAGAAGAGATAAAATCATTCAAAATGTGTAATAAAGGTTAGCAAGGTAGCAGTGACAGTACTTAATTATAAATGACATATAACAGGCTATTATTTGAACTTGGAATTCTTTTTAATCATGGAATTTGCATAATTTCTTGTGTTTAAATTTTTTAATAAATTCCATGTTTATTTGGTATTATAATCTTTTGAGCGGTTAATAACACTTTCCATACAATGTATTTTGGTTAGATAGTGTTGTGCGCGGCACAGTACATTCTATTGAAAATACACTATTTTCTTTGTAATAGAAAGTGTTGTGCGCAGCACAGAACATTTCAGTACAGAATAAACATGGAGTTTATTAAAAATTTCAATAACAAGAAATCAAGCAAATTCCATAATTAAAGATAATTCCAAGTTCAAATAATAGCCTGTTATATATAGATTTTTTTTTATTGCAAACTCATGTCATTCAAAAAAAGGAAAATATGTAAAATGATATTCTTGCTATTTTATTATACCTACTATTTTTGATAATTTCCTCACTATATATTTTCAAAGTGATCAATAGTTGTTGAATACATGAAAATTTATAATTTCGTGTCCTGCGCCTCACATTATTTTCAAATTTCTCATGTGATATTAAAAAAAGTTCAATCATTAATGATTTCACTTAAATATTTTGGCTACAAATCAATTCCTTTTAGTATTGTATCTCCAATTATTAATAGTTTGATGGAGAGTTATTGAGAGAACTTTACTGCTTTAAAAAAAACTAACAACACTTGAATGTTGTTGATAAAAACCATTAATTTTGTTAGGACCATTTAATTTAGGCAAGTAGAAGAAATGATGTTGTATCTAATTGTCCGTAGGGTATTTCCAATCAAATCTAGATAATATCACTTCCTGGTCTTCTGAAGTCTGATATTTCTAAGAATAAGAACCGAGACAGTCTGTTATATGAAATAACATATTATTAATATATTGCATCAGATAAGGTCATGTGTACCTATAGCTAATCATTTGTGTTTTGTGTAAAATTGCATCCACAACCAGTGTCTTGACCTGCGTTTTCTTAAGAGCTTACCAGTGAGAGTGTGAGCTTTCCCCATAATGAAAACTGTATGCTGATTGAATGTGTCACCTCTAACTTAAGAGTGGGTTTTTTTATGATCTTAATTTATATTTTTGGGGGTTGTTTTCTATATTGACTGTTATTTTATTCACATTGGTTAAAAAGAAATGCTAATAAGTAAATTCATAACTTCCCAAATGATATTGAAATCATGCAGCCATCACGGCGGGCTCACCTTCTGCCATTGCCTTTTGTCTTTTACCAGGTCTTTGATTTCTATATATATGACTTAAAAAATGGCTAAAAATAGTTAACCTTTGATGTGTTACGAGGACCTGCAGTTGTTATCCTCTATGTCATTTAGTCTCTTGTGGAGAGTTGTTGCATTGGCAATCATAACAAATCTTCATAATTTTATATTGAAATAAAATTGTATAAGCTAGTGAATGAAATGAAAAATCAGATATTCAGAATAGGATTTTTATGTGATACAAATCTCATCTAAGATGATGAACTTTTTAATCACGCGCATGAAGGGGTGTAGGATTGCCTGGGGTCCTGATCCCGAAATCCTAAGCTTAAAAACACAAAATCCTGTAAGGTTCCGAAATTCGATAAAAGAATTCCTGCATCCCGAAAGGGTCAATCCCAAAATCCTGAGCTTAAATACAACCGATCCTGGAGTCCCGATAAATGTCCTATCCCCTCACATACATGTATTATGTAGCTGAGTGACTTATCATTGCAGAATATTATCACATCAATAGCTTTCAAATGTTTAGGTTTTAGAGTTCATAAATTCAGAAAAGAGATTCAAACATACAAAATTTCCATTCTCAATTTTATTATAAAGTGTTTATTTAATTAAGAGCAATTAAGTTCTATCAAATAAACTCTAATGATAACAGAATCAAGACACTATGCTAACAGACTTCAGTAAGACATTTGTATTTAACCACATGCTAACCACAAGAGAACATCCATTTTAAGTAATATCAATTAAGCTATATTATAAGTGGCAACTGTATACATAGAAATTCAAGATTCTGTCAGAAGAGTGATTGATTTTAGTCTTCAATCGAAAATATGTAACCATTCTTCAAGTGTCTTCACATCAGTTCTATGAAATAATAAATTCTTCATGCAAATTTAAGTAATAAATGGCATGCAATATATGTGATTTATTCAATGTTATAGTACATATATTTGTCAAGCTGAAGTCAACAAACTTGCTCTGCTACTGCCATCCTCAATGTCAGAGGGTTTCAAAAAGAATTAAACATCATTGCTTTTCTTTTCAAAGGATCATATCTTTTGTATCAAAACAATTTGATGTTAAAAGTACAATAGTTTAACTGTGAGTTTATTTCATCCATTATTTCTTGTTGCTTGATTTGATATTTCAGTAAGGATTTGTTAACTGTTGAATTAATTGATTTTTGTATCAGGTTAGAGTCTGCTAAATGTAGAAAGTTAGACTTGAAGGCATTATTTTTTAAGCTTTAACTTAAAAACAATGATTATCATCTCTACAAGATTCTTATATACAAGAGTGTTACCTAAATCTTTTAATTTTGCCTTGGTCAGAAAATGTTTATATCCTGTGAATTAAGTACAAAATGTAATTATATTAAGTTGATAATTTTTTGCTGATTTTCCAGTGGCCAATACAATGTAATTATAAGGGTTATAACATTACAGAATAAATGAGTACATTTCAAAAATGATTTGGGACGAAACACTCTTTATCATTTCTATTGGTTATATTAAAATTTGTCCTAAGTTGCTAATTAAAGTAAATTCCTTTAATTTTTTGGGAACCAATTTTCTCGCCAATTTTAGTGGATAGTGGAAAAATGCTAGGATTGAAAGTTGTCTCATTGGCACTCATTCCACATCTTCTTATATCTATTTACAAGCCTAACAGAAATTTGTATCATACAGAACATGTAGATTTGTGGGTAATCACAGAACCTATGAAATCTATGGAATAGGTGTGAGTTTGTCAAAAGCTTATTGCATTAATAATGTGAAAAAGAAAATTGTAAGTGCAAGTAACCCTATGCTATTAGCAAGTTATTAAAAATGAGGTTTAAGGTCAAATAGCTTTCATCTGTGATTCCCTGCACGCTTCTCCAATTAATTTACATCCTCAACCTGACTTTTATCTGAAGAATTCACCTATAGAGAGAGAAAAAAAACCAGTATGTTGAAATAACATTTGTATAAAGAATGAAAGCGTTTTTCTGTTGATTGCTTTAACGATTCTTCCTGAAGTAAATGTCTTAATCTTATAAAGGTCAAGCTGAGATAATATAAATAACTAGGGTCATAGGGAGATAATATAAATAACTTGGGTCTTAGTGCGATAATAATAATATACAATCAGTTAGACACAGGTTTTATTTGTACAGAATGATTATAATGACAACAAACATTTAGTTCCTTGTAATTGGTATATCCTCAACTCGTGCAGGTATTGTAAACATTGTTCTAAATCAAGTGTGTTTTATTGCCCAAAACATGCTCACTGAACTTGGTCCCTTAAAATGAGAATATCATTCTGAAAAACACATTATTTTGTAGTATATTTGATCACCAGTTAAAAAGCAATAAGAAAGATGGATGCATTTGAAATAAAATATTGAAAATCTGTAAAGAGCAGAAATTTTAATTATTGCTGTTATTCCAAAATTTGTTGTCACTTTTAAAATTAGAAATTTTATTTGAAACCTGAGGCTGAGAACAATATACAATTTTTTAATATTTAATTAAAAACAATCCCTTTTTATGGTCTGAATTAAGGACTCAATTAGAAAAACCTTTCCCCATATTCAATTGGTCTTCACCTAATGATTTAAATTTTGGCTGATTGAACTGTTCCACTGAATAATATATACATGTATATATAGCTATTTTTCTCTGTGGAGTTCACTCAATGGCAAATTAAATTCTCCTTGAAAAACCAATCATGCATTGGTTTATTTTCCTGCAGAAAAATAAATTCCTAGATATGAAAATACAGAAATCAAAACAGAGTGTGTCAGATCTTAGTAAATGAGGTGTAAATTTACACAGGATAAGAAATTCAATAAGGTTGGAATTTGATGCAACTGTCATACAAGTCAGAGGTTTAGCTAGCTATAAAACCAGGTTCAATCCACCATTTTTTACATTTTAAAATGTCTGTACCAAGTCAGGAATATAACAGTTGTTGTCCATTCGTTTGATGTGTTTTATCATTTGATTTTGCCATTTGATTTAGGGACTCTCTGTTTTGAATTATCCTTGAAGTTCAATACTTTTGTGATTTTACTTTTTATTGTACTGTTTTGAAATTTGTGTAAAACAATACCTGACAGGGGCATTAAGTCTTGATAATGATTATTTAAGTACTAAAACTATAATGCCATCTGTTTGCATAACATTTAAAGAAAGACAACTTTGAGACAAACTCTCTTTGAATGCCTTGATAGGGTGGCAGCTTTGATGTTAAAAAGAATCTCGTTTAAAACCTTGAAGGAAGCTCATTTTTTGTCTGAAACTAATTGGTCATCAGTCAGACTAAATTTGGCAGGTAACATGCATGAACATTCTGGTAAAATATTTCCTCTCTTAAATTCAGGTAAGTTGAAAAACATAGCCACTATCAGGGGTAGATGCAATTTGAAATTCAACATGGGAAAATATGAAAATTCATGCAAACTGAATTCAAGGTTTGGGTATATATATGGCGGGGTTATTCTTAAATAAGTGCATGTTATCAGGTGAGTCAAAATTATGCTCTATGTTGAAGATTGTAATTAGACCTTTATTGGTTTACTTTTACAAATTGAGACTTAGATGGAGAGTTGTCTCATTGGCACTCATACCACATCATCTTATATCTAAGCTCTTTGTAGCATTTGATTTGACTTTATAGAACTCATGGTTCTGGTCCAGACAAGCTGATGCTATAGTATTTAACAAAATGAAATAAAGGCTGATCTATTCTCTATAAGGATTGTTTTTAAATGACAAGTTCAGTTCTCTCGATCCAATATGACTTTGAAGTTTTAAATGATGCAAATAGCAGAGAGAACCTGTTCTGTAATATCTAACCATACTGAATACTTGTTTATTGATTTTATTTGAAGCAGCGATGTGTTAATGCTAATATTTTGTTATTGGTTTTAATAATCTTGTAAATCAGCATCACAGCTAGCTAGGGCTTCTCCAGAATGATATCACATAAAAATGTATAATTAGATAAAAGATTTTAAATACAAGGTATTCTGTTTGTGATTTGTCTGAAACAGCGGTTTTATTATAGATATGAAGTGTTTTTCTAGAAACTCTGTAAATTATCTTGATGTAAATAAATTTTTCATAATTCAGACAGTATCAAGTAGCAAGAACTTGTTATGGTCAGTGGCAGATGTATTAGGGGCGGGGAAAAGGTGGATCTGGGGGTTAGAACCTGCTTGTTTTTACTATCAATGCTTTTGATTGGGGCCATTTGGTTGGAACACCCTCCCCTTCTTTATTTTGAATTGGAGCCCCTTGAAAATTGGCCCCTTACTTTATATTTGCTGGGAATTACAGCTGAATAATAGCAAAGGATATCATATCTGTGTGAATATAGAAATGTATTTTCAACTACCAATAAATGTTATCTGTTGCTTAAAGCATAATGTTTGATGATATGTGCTTTTGTTTTAGCTTGCCTGCAGTAAATTTCTAATTGTTTCTATTATGCATTTAGCATGTGTTTTTGTCATCATTACGAAGTGTACCGTAATAGCAATATTGCAAAGTAGAAGAAAGTTATTTTCTTGCTCATGGTCAGTTCTAAATCTATTTTAGGACCAGCTGATTTTCTTGTCTATTCCAGTTATAGGATTTCTGTTTCATTTAAGTATACCCACATCTCTATTTATTCTTATTGACACTTCCTCCCAATGAACAACCTTAAGGATTGACACTTCCTCCCAATGAAAGACCTGAACAATTGACACTTCCTCCCAAAGAAAGACCTGAACTATTGACACTTCCTCCCAATGAAAGACCTGAACAATTGACACTTCCTCCCAAAGAAAGACCTGAACTATTGACACTTCCTCCCAAAGAAAGACCTGAACTATTGACACTTCCTCCCAATGAAAGACCTGAACAATTGACACTTCCTCCCAATGAAAGACCTGAACAATTGACACTTCCTAACAATGAAAGACCTAAAGGACTGAAACTTAATCCTCCCAATGAAAGACCTGAACAACTGCCACTTCCTAACAATGAAAGACCTTAAGGATTGAAACTTAATCCTCCCAATGAAAGACCTGAACAATTGACACTTCCTAACAATGAAAGACCTTAAGGATTGACACTTCCACCCAATGAATGACCTGAATGATTGACACTTCCTCCCAAAGAAAGACCTGAACTATTGACACTTCCTCCCAAAGAAAGACCTGAACTATTGACACTTCCTCCCAATGAAAGACCTGAACAATTGACACTTCCTAACAATGAAAGACCTAAAGGACTGAAACTTAATCCTCCCAATGAAAGACCTGAACAACTGCCACTTCCTAACAATGAAAGACCTTAAGGATTGAAACTTAATCCTCCCAATGAAAGACCTGAACAATTGACACTTCCTAACAATGAAAGACCTTAAGGATTGACACTTCCTCCCAATGAAAGACCTGAAATATTGACACTTCCTAACAATGAAAGACCTTAAGGATTGACACTTTCTCCCAATGAAAGACCTGAATGATTGAAACTTAATCCTCCCAATGAAAGACCTGAACTATTGACACTTCCACCCAATGAATGACCTGAATGATTGACACTTCCTCCCAATGGAAGACCTGAACTATTGACACTTCCTCCTAATGAAAGACCTGAACAATTGACACTTCCTACCAATGAAAGACCTGAACTATTAACACTTCCTCCCATTGAAATTAACTATCTGTATTTACCCCTGAAACTGTTTTACTTTGAGATAGATGCAGGAAGGTTACTAAGATTTGTTCAACTGTATTTGACTCCAAAAAATAGTACCAAAAATTCCTTTTAACTTTTGTAAAATTGTTTAAAAGATTAATATTGAATTTGCAAATTTCTAAACTGGAATTTTTTTTCTTCAGATACTATGAATGTTTTTGTGATTATCTTGGATTTTAGACTGGAAGAATAAACAAATTGTATTTTTGTAAAAACAATTTCTTTTATGGTTATGGCCTTATAGTTATCTATTTCTCGCATGAAGACATGTTTCCTATATGACACTGAACAAATAGAGCAATGAAACTTCCGTACAATGTTATTATTATGAATACAACCTCCCTTAATGTGATGATTTCTAAAATGGATGTTCCAGAGTTTTTATTTGTCTTAAAAGGCAATTTTTGTTTGTTATAATTACTCAAAGTCTCAATTTTTAACCAAATTCTATGTAATATGTAATTTGCTTGAAAAGTTAGTGAAAAATACATTAAGAATTCTTATGAATCTCATAACTATACACATACTATTACCAGTCATGGACACAGCAACTGCAATAGGAAGCAGAGAGCAAAATCTGCTGCATATCATTGCAAAATCAATTGTATTGCAATGGCAGTCAGTTCTATGCAACATCAATTGTATTGCAATGGCAATTAGTTCTATGCAAAATCAGTTGTATTGCAATGGCAATCAGTTCTATGCAACATCAATTGCATTACAGTGGCAACCAATTGTACTGCAATAGCAATGTTGTATGCAGAATCAATTGTATTGCAATTGCAATGTTGTATGCAAAATCAATTGTATTGCAATGGCAATCAATTTTATGCAAAATCAATTGTACTGCAGTGGCAATGTTGTATGCAAAAACAACTGTATTGCAATTGCAATGTTGTATGCAAAATCAATTGTATTGCAATGGCAATCAGTTCTATGTAAAATCAATTGTATTGAAATGGCAATCAGTTCTATGCAAAATCATTTGTATTGTAATGGTAATCAGTTCTATGCAAAATCCATCACATCACAATGGCAATTGGTTCTACACAGAACAAAATCTGCTGTATAAGGTGGTCAAAACCATTGTTTTTGTCGGTAATTAGGAATAGAGATTTTATTGTATTTGCGGTATTTCACAGAAAGCTTACGGACTCAGTATTCAGGTGTATCTTTATTTGTCCAAGTATTTTAATTGTGCTTTATATTTTTTAACCTTTTATAGAATATTGAGACACAATTATATCCCAATTATACCTTTAAAAGGTTATGAGTGTGCAATGTATATACTCATATTTTTAGATATTTTTAACATGTGATAAAATGTTAGTCATTAAAAAAGAACGTTGAATTCAAGTACTATTTGCTATAAATTCAATGAAAACATATAATCTATACATTATAATGAAAGTTAAACAATGACAAAATTGCCAGAAAATTACTAGGAATTTATGAAAAATGATATGTAAACTATTATTTTTCAATTTATCTTCAGACTCTCACAGCATTTTAGGTGTCATAAAGTATTAAAAGTCTGACCCAATGGTTTCCTGCTAGGAAATTAGTAGTCATGTAATGCTCTTTAGACAAGACTTTGTTACTGAACAGTTTCTAACATAAGTTTCAGATTATAGTTCTCTTCAATATGTTCTAGATGCTATAGCTATCAATGAATGATTTGATTACTGTGGTTCACCTTATAATTGGCATTCTTGGTTAATGGTATGCACTTTTGGCACGGATCTGGCTTGTGGTTTAGTATTTTATTGACTTGAGTAGGAAAAACATTTTCTAATTTTTAGCTCACCTGGCCCAAAGGGCCAAGTGAGCTTTTCTCATCACTTGGCGTCCGGCGTCCGTCGTCGTCCGTCGTCGTCGTCGTCCTGCGTTAACTTTTACAAAAATCTTCTCCTCTGAAACTACTGGGCCAAATTAAACCAAACTTGGCCACAATCATCTTTTGGGTTAGTAGTTTGAAAAATGTGTCCGGTGACCTGGCCATCAATCCAAGATGGCCACCATGTCTAAAAATAGAACATGGGGTAAAATGCAGTTTTTGGCTTATAACTCAAAACCCAAAGCATTTAGAGCAAATCTGACATGGGATAAAATTGTTTATCAGTTCAAGATCTATCTGCCCTAAAATTTTCAGATGAATCGGATAACCCGTTGTTGGGTTGCTGCCCTGAATTAGTAATTTTAAGGAAATTTTGCTGTTTTTGGTTATTATTTTGAATATTATTATAGATAGAGATAAACAGTAAACAGCAATAATGTTCAGCAAAGTAAGATTTACAAATAAGTCAACATGACTGAAATGGTCAGTTGACCCCTTAAGGAGTTATTGCCCTTTATAGTCAATTTTTAACCATTTTCGTAAATCTTCGTAATATTTTACATAAATCTTCTCCTCTGAAACTACTTGGCCAAATTAATCCAAACTTGGCCACAATCATCTTTTGGGTTAGTAGTTTGAAAAATGTGTCCGGTGACCCAGCCATCCAACCAAGATGGCCGCCATGGCTAAAAATAGAACATGGGGTAAAATGCAGTTTTTGGCTTATAACTCAAAACCCAAAGCATTTAGAGCAAATCTGACATGGGGTAAAATTGTTTATCAGGTTTACATTTATCTGCTCTGAAATTTTTAGATGAATCGGACAACCGTTGTTGGGTTGCTGACCCTGAATTGTTAGTTTTATGGAAATTTTGCTGTTTTTGGTCATTATCTTGAATATTATTATTGATAGAGATAAACTGTAAACAGTAATAATGTTCAGCAAAGTAAGATTTACAAATAAGTCAACATGACCGAAATGGTCAGTTGAACCCTTTAGGAGTTATGTACCCTTTATAGTCAATTTTAACCATTTTTCTTAAATCTTAGTAATCTTTTACAAAAATCTTCTCCTCTGAAACTACTGGGCCAAATTAATCCAAACTTGTCCACAATCATCATTAGGGTATCTAGTTTGAAAAATGTGTCCGATGATCCGGCCATTTAACAAAGATGGCTGCCACAGCTAAAAATAGAACATAGGGGTAAAATGCAGTTTTTGGCTTATAACTCAAAAACCAAAGCATTTAGAGCAAATCTAACAGGGTAAAATTGTTTATAATGTCAAGATCTATCTGGCCTTAAATTTTCAGATGAATCAGACAACCCCTTGTTGGGTTGCTGCCCCTAAATTTGTAATTTTAAGGAAATTTTGCTGTTTTTGGTTATTATCTTGAATACTATTATAGATAAAGATAACCTGTAAAAAGCAATAATGTTCAGCAAAGTAAGATTTACAAATAAGTCAACATGACTGAAATGGTCAATTGACCCCCTAAGAAGTTAATGTCCTTTATAGTCAATTTTTAACAATTTTCATTGGGCCAAGTTCATTATATATAATAATTGTAAGCAGCAAGAATGTTCAGTAAAGTAAGATGTACAAACACATCACCATCACCAAAACACAATTTTGTCATGAATCCATCTGTTTCTTTTGTTTAATATTCACATATACCAAGGTGAGCGACACAGGCTCTTTAGAGCCTCTAGTTTTATTTCATGCAATTTAAAAAATACAATTTCATTCTTTTGATTTAAATATATAAGCATTAATCATTTGTTCATTTGAAGAGTTGAAGTACAGCAACACAAAAAGAAACATACAAAGTTAATCATTGTGGAAAAAAGATAAAAATCTTGAATTTAAGTACCAGGTATCAGCAAAAATAAGTCTGTTTTACCTGTAAATGAATTTTTATAATCTGTAGATTATACTTTCACAATGATATAAAGTCATGGTGTTTAGAAAAAAACTTCAACATGGAGCCTTTCACATTATAATTGATCGCATACACTTACCATCATACTAAGGGAAGGTTCAGACTGATACTCAGATTAAACAATTAATTTGTTCATTGTTGTGTTGAAATTCTGTGAAAACTAATGTGTATTCACTCCTGCAATTTAGACCTTGACATTTGAAAATGGTGCTTGCTGGTGGGCATCATTAAAATATTTTTTGTGAGTGTAACATTCGGCTGCTTTTTTTTTAATATACCCTTTTTATTAGCTCACCTGGCCCAAAGGGCCAAGTGAGCTTTTCCCATCACTTTGCGTCCGGCGTCCGGCGTCGGCGTCCAGCGTCTGTCGTCGTTAACTTTTACAAAAATCTTCTCCTCTGAAACTACTGGGCCAAATTTAACCAAACTTGGCCACAATCATCATTTGGGTATCTAGTTTAAAAAATGTGTCCGGTGACCCGACCTACCAACCAAGATGGCCACCTTGGCTAAAAATAGAACATAGGGGTAAAAAGCAGCAGTTTTTGGCTTATAACTCAAAAACCAAAGCATTTAGAGCAAATCTGACATGGGGTCAATCAGGTCAAGATCTATCTGCCTTGAAATTTTCAGATGATCGGACAACCAGTTGTTGGGTTGCTGCCCCTAAATTGGTAATTTTAAGGAAATTTTACTGTTTTTAGTTATTATCTCAAATATTATTATATATAGAGATAAACTGTAAAGAGCAATAATGTTCAGCAAAGTAAGATTTACAAATAAGTCAACATGACCGAAATGGTCATTGACCCCTTTAGGAGTTATTGCCCTTTTTAGTCTTTTTTTAACCATTTTTCGTAAATCTTAGTAATCTGTTACAAAAATCTTCTCCTCTGAAAGTACTTGGCCAAATTTAACCAAACTTGGTCACAATCATTTTTGGGGTATATAGTTTAAAAAATGTGTCTGGTGACCCGGCCAACCAACCAAGATGGCCGCCATGGCTAAAAATAGAACATGGGGGTAAAATGCAGTTTTTGGCTTATAACTCAAAAACCAAAGCATTTAGAGCAAATCTGACATGGGGTAAAATTCTTTTTCAATTGTAATCTGCCCTGAAAATTTCAGATGAATCAGACAACCCTTTGTTGGGTTGCTGCCCCTGAATTGGTAATTTTAAGGAAATTTGGCTGTTTTTGATTATTATCTTGAATATTATTATAGATACAGATAAACTGTAAACAGCAATAATATTTAGCAAAGTAAGATTTACAAATAAGTCCAGATGACTGCAATGGTCAATTGACCCCTTTAGGAGTTATTGTCCTTTATAGTCAATTTTTAACAATTTTTCATAAAATTTGTAAAATTTTACTAACATTTTCCACTGAAACTACTGGGCCAAGAGATAATTGTAAGCAGCAAGAATGTTCAGTGAAGTAAGATGTACAAACACATCACCATCACCAAAAAACAATTTTGTCATGAATCCATCTGCTTCCTTTGTTTAATATTCACATAGACCAAGGTGAGCGACACAGGCTCTTTAGAGCCTCTAGTTTGCATTTCCAGAGAACAATGTTCTATTAGTATAAAATGATTTTCTAAATTATGCTGAATTGCAAAAAAAAGTGGACCAGTCTATTAATGCTATACCACATTTTACAATATTTCAAAATAAATTGGAATATTAATCATGTTAATAATCAAGAGGAATTGTAGAATTGATTGATAGAGTGCAAATATCTTGGAATCATTAAGATAAAACACTGCAGGCATACTTCAGTTGTACAAATTGAGCTTTGGCCTCATATTTACTTTTGACTCAGATTTTTAATAGTGATATATGAAGCCTGTAATTGATTGATCATGCCAGTTATTTTTGTTTCTATAATTTTTTCCAACCTTTATTAACAGCTGTTTTTAATGAAAGATATTAATGCATTAGCAACTATTATTATTTTGCTGAATTCCAGGCATATATAATCATTTAGTTGGGTCCCTTAAGTTTGTTTATTGAATTTTAGATAATATGCAAATTTTTGGCAATATTTAAAAAAAAACTATACAAAAGTTATTAGTTTGACTATGATATAAGAGTACTAGCACCAAGTCAATACTGCTGATAAATGTGGACTGATCAATGGTAACATCAGCTCAGTATAGTCAGTCACAGCTTGTGAACTGACATGATTTATAAGGTATATTTTCTTTAATTCTCAATTGATACTTCTCTTTGGTGTTTCAGGTCCTCTATGCTTTTCAACTTCATACCTTATTTGGCCTTACAACTTTTTCTAATCAAGCTCCACTCAGAGAAGTCATTTATAGACAAAACTCTTGTCTGGCATATATAAAATTATAAACTTAAACTTTGTTGTAATGTTTTAAACTTGAAATTGTTCAGAATCTAAGATTCCAATTACCTTAGGTTAAGTTGACATGAGCCCATTTGGCTATTCATTTTAGTCTCATAATTGGTCATATACCTTGCTTGACCCCAACCCCCTCCCCTATCTAGTATTCAAGCATGTATACATTGTTGGGTTCCATCTTGATGAGCCTTCGTGATGGAGATTAAAATTCACAATTCAAGTTTTTTAGATGAGCAATTATTTAGGAACATTTTTCGTGAGAAGGCAACAGCTTATAGTATTGCCTCACAACATTCAAATTATACTTTACACAACTGTTACCTGTCTGTATATATGATTTTAATTATCTAAATTGCATCATTATTTTTATTTCAAATTCCTGATTTTCTGATATATTCATATCACTGACTATCAGTCCATTATGATTAAGACTGAAGTTAAGTAAGATATTTAATCTGGAATTACATCTAAACCACCTTCCCACTACAAATCTTTACTATTGGAGTGAGAGTTTAAATATCATAAACTATGTTGTTGGTTTTCTGAGGTCTCTTTTAGGATATTGTCATGTTGGGCTGTTTATTACTTACTACTGTGGATTCATGTATTTGGCACCAATTTTCGTGGATTAAGGAAAATTTTTATGTTTGTTGATATCTAATGGTTTCGCCGATGTCTGCATAAAAGCCTATAGGAAACCTGTCATTCGTTGAACATTTGATTTCGTGGTTCACCTATACACACGAAATCCATGAAAATCTAGGCCTCACGGTCATATTTTTAACTTTCGAGCATGATTTGTGTACTCAGACTCTAAAATCAACCAATCAAATTGCAGGATTTCATGTTTCGAGCATGATTTTTGTGCTCCGAGAACTGAGCAAAGTTTTATGCCTTCAAGGCCAGGTATCCAACGTATATTAATGAATTCACAGTAAATGGATGTTGCTAATTGTAGAAGCCTGTACAGTGTCCTATAGTTGTCTACATCACTGTCATTCTCTGGTGATCATAAAGTTGTCTAATTGGCAATCATACCACATATCCAAACTTTTATTTAAGTTATTTTTGGTCAATGTTTTATATTTTCATATAGAACATCACATCTCAAGGAATTTGGAACGCCACCAAGATAAATGTGAAGTTTATGTATTGGATCAGAGATCTGTAATCCCCATATAATAAATATGTACTGTTACCTACAATCAGAATCTGAATAAACAATTAAATATTGTTCAGATCTGGGTGGGGTTTTACACTCATATCACTATTTTGACCTATAATGATTTACCTAGAATGCATCAAAGATGGATTCTGTCACAAAACTTTTTCTCAATTGAAACACCTTTAATTGTTATATCAGAATACAACAGTTGAATTGTATTTCTCCATCAACCTCAGCATCACTGAATCTAGACAAAATTGTACAAATGGTTATGTTAAAATAGGTTTTAGGTGCAACAAACTGATATTAAACTTTTGCTACACATTAATCATTTTTCCTAAAATCTTTCTAAAATGTGTTTTAAGTTAGAAGTTAACATATGGTAAGGGTTGGATCTGTTTTTCTACATATTGTTTGGAAGATTTTCATGTTTGCATATATAGCTGTCACGATATTTTTCTGGTTTGAAAACAATTAATCAGCAATCTTAAGTATTATCAGGTAATTTTGCATCTTAACATCATCAGTCTTTGCTTTTGTAAGATATTTTTTCAGGACATCTGCTTTTCTTAAATGATAATGAGTAGGTGCTGTTGTTTCCTACAATAGAGGGTTCCATACTTTTGCTTGAATTATTTTAAAGGCTTGGTATAATAAAGACGTGTGTCTTCTTTCAAAGAGATGGAACTCAAAAGCCATATGATTTATAATAAAATTGAGAATGGAAATGGGGAATGTGCCAAAGAGACAACAACCCGACCATAGAAAAAAACAACAGCAGCAGAAGGTCACCAACAGGTCTTCAATGTAGCGAGAAATTCCTGCACCCGGAGGCGTCCTTCAACTGGCAATAAGGTGTTTTATGACACCTGCTTACCATATCATTTGTAAAGTATGTAATACAACATGGTTTGGGTTTAAATCTTTCACTTTGATTTTAAAAATGACAAGAGATGAGATCTATCTTTGATTGACAGGTAAAATAATTCAAAGTCTCTGCAGTTATCTGAATGCCATAAAGTTGTAGGCATACCAGTGTAAAAAAAGTTTCATTGATTATGTAATAAATCATTCAAAGGTTAACAATTTTTTTTCTCAAGTGATCAGTTCTCTGCAGGTTATAACAGAGACCTTTTATGCCCCATCTTTTCAAAAGGTGGTAGAGGAGAACACATGTTTCCAAACAATTTTGGTAGATGTTACATCTAGCTGTGTTAATTCTGTCTGATTTTAAAATCTCTTTTGACAGCTGTCAGATTCTTAAGGAAATTGTTGAAATTGACTTTAAATAGAATGACCAATTGCCAAAAAAAGGATTAAGAACGAGATGTCTTGTTTATGTTCTGAAACCAATCGAACAACCATGATCTTTGTTGTTAAAAAAAGTCAAACTTTAAAAGCTTTGAATTCATTTGTTTGTTTATTTTACAATTTGAAGATGATAAATTATTTGGTAAAAAAAGCAACTGAATTTCCTTTCAAATCTATCTGAAATCCTTATACCTCAGTCCTGAGGCTGTCTTTACCTGTATTTACTTCTTGCATTAAACATTAATTCATTCAAACTTATTTTGATATTGGAAAATTAAAGGGTCATCAAAGTAAAATTATAAAAATAGTATTCTGTATGACGTCAAAGTTTTACGAAGAAGATTAATTGTTTCCATTTTATAAAATGAGATTTGTAAATTTTCTATTTAACCTTACCATATTCATTCTTTGACATTTTGAAAAAGCTGATTGTTAAAATGTTTGCTGTGTTATAATTGATTATTACCAATGAAGACTAGTTAAAGAACTACTTCTGACATTTTCCTGAAGCTTCCTCATTAATAGCGACAGAATATAACGTAATAGATCTATGGCCCCTGATAATGTGGAAGCTATTAGAGATGTTTTTTTGTGACATTTGAAGTCTACCAGGCAACCGTTACTTCATGAAAGAAATCCGTAGGTATGACGACACTAGTATTTACGTATTATATTCCGTCTCCATAATTAAGGGGATGTGAGCTTTGATTTCAGAACAATGGAGCCAGTACTATACATAATGGAATCTGTCTCTGCTTATAGAATTGTATGGTGCATTGAGTTAAGAATATTTATGTTTTTTTATGTACAGTCAGACAAAATAATATGAATTTGGGTTTTTGTTTCTCTATTTGACTCCCTGTATTTGAGAATAGATATGGATTTGTGCATCTTAGGACATATCAGTTTTTGTTATGAAAACAAAAATTACAATTAAAACTTCAATGAAAAATGGTAACCATAAATTTGTAGACATAACTCTATGTCTTAGATTTGGTATTTTGAGCCTTAATTGACTTCTTGCAGATGGCAGAAAAAAGGTTAATTTCAGGGGCCAAACAATGGAAATTTCTTCAGCAGCCACATCATATAGAGTATTTTTAAAAAAGGCAATAATAATCTATAATAATTGCCCCCTGAGTACTGAACACACTGCTAATCTTAGCATATTTTTCTAAAAGCTTACATACTGTGGCCTTAAGGATGGTCAGATTGTTTGACATTAGTTCACTTG
Source organism: Mytilus edulis (assembly GCF_963676685.1). Taxonomy (NCBI): domain Eukaryota; kingdom Metazoa; phylum Mollusca; class Bivalvia; order Mytilida; family Mytilidae; genus Mytilus; species Mytilus edulis. The sequence goes on along the minus strand of NC_092351.1, from coordinate 30,683,581 downwards.
ACTACCTTATAACACTATCATTTTCATTCAACAATTTTTGTGGAAGTTATGGAATTTTACTATTTTTGGTCCATAGTAGCATATTGACACTTTATGACTTGCCCAAAAGTTGACAACACTTGTCTGAAAAATTACTGACAGTACTCCTCTGACAACACTTGCATGAAAGTTTACTAATAGCACTCCTCAGACAACATTTGTATGAAAGTTTACTGACCGTACTCCTCGGACAACATTTGTATGAAAGTTTACTGACCGTACTCCTCGGACAACATTTGTATGAAAGTTTACTGACCGTACTCCTCTGACAACACTTACATGAAAGTTAACTGACAGTACTCCTCTGACAAAGCTGCATGAAAGTTTAATGACCATACTCCTTGGACAACATGTGTATAAAAGTTAACTGACAGTATTTCTCTGACAACACTTGAATGAGAGTTTACTGACAGTACACTTCTGACAACACTTGTCGGAAAGGTTACTGACAATACACTTCTGATAACAATTGCAGGAAACTTTACTGACAGTTCTTCTCTGAAAACACTTGAATGAAAGTTTACTGACGTCAGTACTCCTGACAATACTTGCATGAAAGTTTACTGACAATACACTTCTGACAACACTTACATGAAAGTTAACTGACCGTACTCCTCTGACAATACTTGCCAAAATATTTACTAAGTACTCCTTGGACAACACTTTTAAAAAAATTTACTGACTACTCCTTGGAAAACATGGGTTTGAAAGTTAACTGACAGCATCATCTGACAACACTTGCAAGAAAGTTTATATACTAACAGTAACTCCTCGGACAACATTTGTATGAAAGTTTACTGACCGTACTCCTCGGACAACATTTGTATGAAAGTTTACTGACCATACTCCTCGGACAACATTTGTATGAAAGTTTACTGACCGTACTCCTCTGACAACACTTACATGAAAGTTAACTGACAGTACTCCTCTGACAAAACTTGACTGAAAGTTTACTTACAGTACACCTCGGACAACACTTACATGAAAGTTTACTAACTGAACTCCACTGACAAAACTTGCGGGAATTTTAACTAACAGCACTCCTCGGACAACACTTTTATAAAAGTTTACTGACTACTCCTTGGACAACATGTACTTGAAAGTTCACTGACAGTACTCCAGATAACAATTGCATGAAAGGTTACTTACAGTACACTTCTGAAAACACTTGCCGGAAAGGTTACTGACAATACATTTCTGACAACACTTGCCGGAAAATTACGGAGAGTACTTCTCTGAAAACACTTGAATGAAAGTTAACTGACAGTACTCTTGACAACACTTTTATGAAAGTTTACTGACTACTTCTTGGACAACATGTACATGAATGTTCACTGACAGAACTCCTGACAACAATTGCATGAAAGGTTATAGTGACAGTACACTTCTGACAACACTTGCCGGAAAGTTTACTTAGAGTATTTCTCTGAAAACACTTGAATGAAAGTTTACTGACAGTAGTATTGACAACACTTGCCAGAAAGGTTACTGACAGTATCTCTCTCACAAAACTTGAATGAAAGTTTAATGACAGTACTCCTCTGACAACACTTACATGAAAGTTAACCTACCATACTCCTCTGACAATACTTGCAGGAAAGTTTACTAACAGTACTCCTCGGACAACACATTTATGAAAGTTTACTGACTACTCCTTGGACAACTAGGTACATGAAAGTTCACTGACAGTACTCCTGACAACAATTGCATGAATGGTTACTGACAATACACTTCTGACAACACTTGCCAGAAAATTTACTGAGAGTACTCCTCGGACAACATTTGTATGAAAGTTCACTGACAGTGCTCCTGACAACAATTGCATGAAAGGTTACTGACAATACACTTCTGACAACACATGCCGAAAAGTTTACTGACAGTACTTCTCTGAAAACACTTGAATGAATGTTTACTGACAGTACTGACAACACTTGCATGAAAGGTTACTGACAATACACTTCTGATAACACTTCCAGGAAATTTTACTGACAGTATTTCTCTCATAACACTTAAATGAAAGTTATAACTGACAGTACTCCTCTGACAACACTTGAATGAAAGTTTACTATCAATAGTTCCCTGATAAAACACAAGCTTGCGGACAATGTTATGACAACACTTGCCCAAATTAAACCTTACCGTAGTGTTTGCAGCACATCTGAAGGCTGATTTTTCTGTAAGAGACAGCACTAAAGCTTGTTCCAATACTTGTTAAGACTGTAGATGATCACACTATCCTGCTATGTATAATACACACTTAATGTGAGTTGTAAGACTATAGAACACAGGTGTAAACACAATACATGATCCATGAGTTGTGATCTTTTGTAGCATTCCCCTACATTTGATATTTCAATGGATGTGTGGTCATTTTATGTATTTTGGGAATATTGTGTAACTTGGGCATTTTACTAGATTTTCATGTATCATGCATGAGTATAAAAATAAGTTACCAAAGTTTTTATTTTATCTCAGGGGGTTTAAGGAAAATTATTTTATAAAAATTTCTGATACTTAGTTGTTCTGTTGTAATATAGCAGTATAATATGGTCAAAAACACATAGCTTTCTGTGTTACATGAAATGATGGTTTCAAAGGAATCTAAGCATTCACTATGTGTGACTGCTGTAGCCTTATTTTTGACATTTCTACCTATTATGAGTGTTTGTTCGGTAAACACATTATTGTCAATATAAGCCATTATTGTCACAACTGAAAAATACTGACTATTTAGATCTGTTATTTTTTTACGAAATTGGATAACCTTATGTCATCAAGATCGTAGAAGTTTGTCCAGTACTACAGACAGTTGTGATTGGTTGCAATTCTTTAAGTTCAATATCTTCCTTATTTGTCTGATACAATATGTCTGCCTTGACACATTTTGGTATTTGTTTCTAAACATTTAATCATGCTGCGTCTCTAAAGTATAGCTGATATATTTTTTTAATGATGTGTACTTTTACAATTCTAAGAAATCTAGTTATACAGGATTTTTTTTTAAATCTCTCAGAGTTCAAAAAGATTAAAATGTAATCATTTTTTTATTGACATAGCACATAGTGTAGTGTAACTCCCATGGAATTTAATTGTCAGTGATTATACAAATTAAACTTGGTCAACCTTCCAATAATTTGAATTATTCAGACCTATTTCATAATAAGTATTTACAAATGACAGCTATTGAAATTGAAACTAGAACATTATTTCTAAATTAGAAACCAAGAACCTGAAATATCTTTTAATGCATTATAGACGTTTATAATTTAAACATTGATTACAAAAACCATTGTGCGTTTCATGTAAAATTGCATTATTAATCAACTTCAAATATTACAGGTTTAATTTTATTTGTTGTCATGGAATTTAATTGCAAAACTATCAATATTTACTTAGTATTAATGAAAGTGGTTACAGAGTACATTCAGTTTATATTGAAGACATTTGTATTCCTGTACAATAGAAAAGGGCATTATATTGGACCTTATTTTTATTCAGTACAGGCAGGTTAAAATTTCACTGTTGAAAATGTAAAGTTGTTAATAATTTACTGTGCTTTATGATTATCCATGAGGCTAATTGCAGGGGAGGATAAAGGGTTTTAGGTTAGAATGGGGGGCAATCTTAAGTTTTCGCCTAGATCAGCTCTGCAAATATTTTTTTGAAGGTAAAATTATCGAAATATTCTTATAAAGCTGAGGACAACCCATGTTTTGAAAATTTCAGGGGGCACACCCACGCCACGCCTGAATCCGCCCTTTCTTTGCCAATACCATTGGGACACTTTTATCAAGTTGCAGTTTTGATTTGTCTCTTCAAACTAATCTACTGGCCCTGATTGTAAACGAAAGGTTGAGTGATTGATTGATTGATTGATTGATTGATTGATTGATTGATTCTCTTTATTTCCTCCAATATACTGAAGATTTACATTATAAACACAAGTATACTAATTACAAGAAATGAACAAAATATAAATACAAATTACAATTAAAGTACACACAACCAACAAAAAACACATTTTTACATATACATGTATATGTCTTCATGCTACATTTATTTGATGCAAGTATTTTAGTGTCCAAAATAAAAGCTTTGCTCAGATAATTTGCCTTTAAACTATAATGTGTAGATATTTTATAATGAAAATATTCTTCACATCCAATTTCAATGATTACTTTTTGTTTATGATAATGCAGTTTGAAAAAAATCATTGTTAATACAGAGTTATGGTACTTGAATTCTGATGTATGCACGTAATGTAGTAGCAAAAGTTTAGTCCATAAACGTTTTTCATGTATATGCAAAGTTGAAACAAGAATGAACGATTGAAATATATCAATATGAGACAATGAGAGAGCAAATATCATGACAAAAAAGTTCTGAAATACATTATTGCATGAAGAGATCTATTGCTGTTGGACTGTACACAAGACAGGTGGAAAAAATATTTATTGGTGAGGGTCATCCCAGACATTATACTGATTGTGAACTGACTATGAAAATGCTTACAATTTTATAGAGACTCAGTTAGAATGTGCATCAAGAGGTATTAAAAAGATAAAAACATTTTACCCCAATTTCACGGTCCCCTGAACATGGAAAATGATAGTGCGAGTGGGGCATTCGTGTACTGAGGACACATTCTTGTTTTTGTCTGAAATATGTGCATCAACAGAACCTATGTACTAATCATCTATTTATACTTGCACTGAGTGTGTATTGCTAGTTTTCACATTATGTAGTAAGCTAGTTTCTTGCCTATAAAATTTACTTTATCAGATAATAAAACTTATTAATTTAAACACAGTAAAACATAAGGTTTGGATGAATTTCAAAATTGTAAGAAGTCTTTCTATTTTGAAGGTGACTCAAGTACTCAGAAAAAATTAACGGGATTTTATATTAGTAATTATTGTTGGATCGTTAAACTTAACACACAAATTAAACTTATTTTTAATAGAACAGGTCATTTCTCTTTAATGATCTCATTATTTGATTTGATATAACAATATCCTGAGAACAAATCCGGAGTAGTTAATAGCTATTTGCACAGTATTGAATTTTAACATCAGGTTTCAGCAATAGTTCTAATACAAATAGGAATGAATTAAGATCGTATAAATGACAAATCGAATCAGTTATTATTTTTTCTCTCGTGTTAACCTATAGAAGACTTCTTTCATTACAGAATAATAATACAGCGCCAACATTTTGTGTTCTTCAGTCACATTGCAATTACGATGAAACCTCTAGAGAACGCTTGGTTAATTGAGGTACTTTTGTTTTTCGATAAATGAGACATATCTGTTTTATAAACTTATCAGGTTCCTATGGTAATTGAATTGTTTTGCTGTCTGCTGTTGTTGTGATAAAGTTTCACTGCTTAATAAGGTATATGTGTCTGGATATAAGAAATGTAAAATGTCGTTTATATATTATGATGCAACTACTATGACCATATGTTAGGTTGGGAGTTTTAGCATCAAAGGCTTCCTTTATTTAAAGATTGTTTCCTGTGAAGAAATGAAGGTCAAGTTCGATTGATTTTCAAGATTTAAGCTGTAATCATTGTTAAGTTTTATACTTTTAAGTCACAGGGGGGGTAACTTCCTATTATTGGGTAAACGGGGGTGTGCCAAAAATATGAGTCATAATTTTGCGAGATTTTATATAAAAATGACCCTCCTTTTTAATGACATTCTATATTAAAATGCGTTTACGTTTGATAACTGTATATTGATTTGGGGTATGATCTACATATCATATACATGTATAAATATGCACCAAACGATGTCAATTCATATATAAAAACTTAAGGGTAGCTGGTATATTTATGAATTTTGAGTGATGATGAGTTTGTGCCTATATAAAAAAAAAATGTATAAGCATGGGTCATATTTTAAATATTGTATATAATTAGTATAGGTCATTCTTTCTTAAATATTTATATAACTATAGGTACTGAATTTCAGTGAATGTTATATTAAAATGGGTACGTTTTTTGAGGCAAAAATGGCACACCCCTACCAAAAATATATGCCCCCCTTTTCTTAACCATAATCATACAAATTATCTGACATTTCTTAAAATACAAAAATATTGTATCAATATGTTAAGTCAAGGTAAGTCAATTATCTGATTATGCTTTACTTTGTTTAGAACATATTGATAAAAATTGAAAGGCATTGATAAAAACAATTTCATCACTCTCAATTTCATCACAGTGTTTGGGTGATGATAAAAATTGTTCCACTTTGTAGTCTTAGATTTATATGCAAAATGACAGAGGCATCTGAAAAATCTACAAAACTTAAAAACTTTAAACTTATAATTTATTTTTGAGTTCAATTCCCACATTTCATACTAAGTTTGATCTCATTACATCCATATTGTTGATTTGTACAAAATATTTGTGTTTTGGATATTTACTCATATTTTTTAAAATACTAATAGTTTAAATTATGTGATCGCTTAATAATCATAATGAACATTTTGGTTTGATATGCACATACTTTAACTTTCTGTTGATAACATCTTTTTTATATGTCTTTCAAGAAGGGATAGTTTCATCAAAGTTGCAGCCTTTGAATATATTTTCATTCTTGGTTAAAGCAACCAAATGGGGAGTCCTGTACAGAAATTGCTAACAAAAGCACATAAGTTTCACATGTGAAGCACATGAGATGCAAGTAAGAATTGTATGCAAATCAGGTTGCTCATATGTGCAGTTTGGTAGTTCATATGTGCCCACAAAAATCTAACATTATGCTCACATGTGCAATTCAAACCTCAGGTGAGCTTTTATCATCCATGTTAGTTTTATGTTAGTTTTGTACTTTGAAAAGTTTTTCCATTCTTCTAACCATTCAAAACTAACCTACATCATTGCTCATATGAGCTTTTTCAAAATGACATGCCCAGTCATGTACTTCCTGTAAATTCAAATTCATGAAAAGCATGCAATAAATGGAGGTAGATGGATATGGAAAATGTTAAGTCCTATATTGTGCTATTTGAAGAAAGGCATTGTTGAAATCTGATAAACCAGTGTGGCTGTGGTTAATTATTTGTAAGTTATCATTTCTATTTCATTATTTTCATTTTTGTGTCAGATTTTGAAATATATTACAATTTTAAGTCCTTTATGGGAATATATATACAGGTTGCTTCAAAATAAGTACTATACATGTATAAAGATTTTTCCTTTTTAAACTTTTTGAAATACAGTACTTATTACTCAAAGACATTCATTGTGTACTAAACTTGCAAGTCCCTCTATTAGTTTTATAATGTAATGTTATGTTTTAAGTCATGATCATGATTATTGTTTAAATAAAAAAAAAAAAAAATAATATGAAAATCATAATTAACTGACATAATAAAAGAATAACTCTTTTAACATGATGTATCAGTTATTTTATTTTCAACTGAATTATTTAAGATTTTCATTTAAATTTGAAAAATATTCCTTTTTTAAAGCAGCCATTTTGTTTTGGTCAACTATAATATTCACGTGTGCAACATGTGAGCAACTGCTGATATGAGCAATTTTAATAAAATGCACATGTGAAACAAAAGCTCATATGAGCAGTTGCACGTGAGGTTTTTAACATGCAAATTAGGTTAGTTTCATATGTGCAATTTTTTTGCTCACAAAATGCTCACCTAATTTGCATGTTAAAAAACTCGTGTGCAATCATGTTAGTTTCTAACGTGAGCATCTTATGTGCAACTTATGTGCAACATGTTAGCACTTTTTGGTAAGGGGTATTCCTTGTTAGTTCTGAACTGAATTCCACTGAAGTTTTACACATTCTGTTGACCAGTGACACATATTTTATTTGTTCAATTATTTTTAACGTTTACATGATTATCAAACTTATACTCTGGTCTGCTTTACCTTTGAGCTAAAGGTAGCATGATGAAGAAATTATTCAAAGGGAGCTAACTCCATTTTTGCTGAAAACTAATGATTTTTCATCTACCAAACACCAGAGTGAAAAAAGATTTAATCGGACACTACAGAGATATTTTGAAATAACAAGATTTCACTAAAGTCTGTTTCATATCCCATCATTAACAAACGGAGAGTTTACTGAATATGAGATCTGAATTTAGTCGTAAATTAAATAACAGCTGTTTCTAGAAATGCTGCATGATCTTTACAACATCAATTAAATTCTTTCTCTCTAGATGCATCATAGACTTCAACACCCTGCAACTAGATAAACATAAGAATCTTCTCTATGGCAACTTAATTTAAACACAATGAAAATTATCACATAATTTGTCGGAGAAAAAATACTAATAACTCAATGATGATTTTACCACATATTTATTTGTTTTTGGAGGAGAGAGATTGTATCATAACTTTTCAGTTGAAAGACCTCAAAAGAATTGTCAAGTGAGCACTTGGCAACTGTTTCACTTTTCAAGTTTTCAAACATGTTGTCTGTCAGAAACAGTCAGATAGATAGGAAGAGGTTTACATCTGCTGTAGAATTAGTTTATTTTTGTTGCAAGTAAAGTATGAAGATTGCTGCTGATGTTGCAATATTTATTTCTTCAGTGTAGTGAATATTTAAATGCACTAAAGCAATACACTCTATGGCAGACATGCTGCAGCGAAAATTCTTTTTTTTATTGACATCTTCTTCTGATTGGGTATAACAATTTAGCTGTGTTTATATATACTAACTACATTTTTTACTCTACAACCTTAAGTTAAAATTGTCGTTTAAAAACATTGTTAAGGTCAGAATTTTTCAGTACACCAGTAAAGAAGATATAATCTATGTAAACATTAGAAGATATGGCATAACTGGCAATAAGATATCTATGTGACATCTCAAAACAAAAGATTTGTACAAACAATTTTGCTGGGAATATTTTCGCATATTTTGCATGATCACAAAAAATGATAATTACTTAAACTTTATAATACAGTGCTCTAACTGTAAATTAAGAAATCATTGCGATGTTTTTATTTATGCAAAAAAAAAAAAAGCCACAATACATGTATCCTGATCAGGTTTGCAATATTGAAAACAGCATTCATAATATCAGTAGTATACATGTAATGTTGTAAAAATTCTGTGATGGAAATTAGATTTCACATTTGTTACTGCTAGTAAACTTCAAGTAGAATATTTTTTACAGCCATATTACATAAGGTTGTATCCTGTTCAAAGTTACAGCTCTATTTTCTATTTTTAGGCATTACAACATAGTGCACCCAGTAGTTCATTCACACAATATTCAATAACACCAACTACAAATCTATTTTCTATTTTTAGGCATTACAACATAGTGCACCCAGCAGTTCATTCACACAATAACACCAACTACAAATCTATTTTCTATTTTTAGGCATTACAACATAGTGCACCCAGCATTTCATTCACACAATAACACCAATTACAACTGTATTTTCTATTTTTAGGCATTACAACACAGTGCACCCAGCAGTTCTTTCACACCAGATATCACACCCATCATTCTAGCTGCTCACAGAGACAATTATGAAATCATCAAACTTTTATTAGACAGGGGATACAGAATACCGAAGCCCCATAATCTTAGATGTGATTGTAAACATTGTCTACGAGAAAGCCAAGAAGACTGTTTACGCCATTCTCGTTCTAGGATTAACGCCTATCGTGCTTTAGCTAGTCCGTCTTTGATTGCTCTGTCGAGTAAGGACCCAATACTTACTGCCTTTGAATTGAGTTGGGAATTAAGACGATTAAGTAACTTAGAAAATGAATTCAAATTTGAATATGAAAGTTTGGGTAAAAAGTGTCAGGAATTTGCTACAGATTTATTAGACCAAACTCGTGGATCTAAAGAACTTGAAGTTGTGTTAAATCAGGACAATACCCCAACATGTAATCCACACACGGAACCAATTGTTGAACCTGTGCAGGAAAAACTCAAACTTAGCCGTCTCAAACTTGCTATCAAGTTTAAACAGAAAAAGGTTATTATTCTTTTAAATTTTCAAGATATTACAATTTTGTATATTACCCTCCTTATGTAAGTTATACGCTATCTCCATAGGTATATATATATATATTGCATTGAACAGATTGGTTTTATAATTATATTTAATTTATTTATTTCATAAATTGCTGTTTTGTATGTATGCAGCACACTTTAGAAATTAAGCTAATAGTTTTAAAGATATTAAGAGCATTAGAACTGAAAGAAGACTTGAGTAGAATATCCAAAAAAAATGTATTATTCCTAGTGATTCATACTACTTCATACCATACTTATATATTGGTTCATTTGCACAAAGATCACACTTTTACAAGTTTTAAGTCCAAATCTGTTTTCTAGGTTTAAACTATATTCAAGTTTTTCCTGTTGCTGAATCATATCTTCCCTTTAGAACTGAATTATATCTTCCTTTTAGAACTGAATCATATCTTCCCTTTAGAACTGATGAAATATTATCCTCATTCTATCATATTTGAAAAATAAGCGAAAATAAACTAGCATTAAAAATTTCCAACTTGCCCTTATTAACGGACGGTATCATTTGAGGAAGGTATATACATGTATCTAGTGATTATTAGATTATACTCATTTGTATTATACAAAAGTGTAAGCATCTTCAGGTCAGTGTGTCAGGTGAGCAGTGTGCCAGGTGAGCAGTGTGCCAGGTGAGCAGTGCAATCTATTTTAAATAGGAAAATTAAGAGATGTGACTTTGATTGTTAATGAGACAAATATCCATCAGAGATCAAATGATGAAGATGTAAACAACTATAGTTCACTTTAATGCCTCCAACAATGATCAAATCTCATTCTGTTACTAGTTAGCTATGCAACACACAATTCATACAAGGCAGTCTTTTTATACGACCGCACAAATTGAAAAAAAAATTGGTAGTACATTTGTATATTGGTATCACGTTGTGTTCGTTGTCTTCCGACAGATGATTTCCTAATGATAACTTTGGTGTAAGTATAATAAATCAATATTATTTCAACAACACAAGGTTTATAACCACTAAAGAAAGGTTAAAATGGATTGATTTTGGGGGTTTATGGTCCCAACTGTGTTTAGAAATTAGGGGCCCAAATAAGTATTTTTGTAGTTTCCAGACAATAACTTGTGTTGAAGGCTTGAATCTCTCTGAAATTATACCACAAGTTTCCATACTACAAAGGGATGGTAAGAATTGACTTTGGGGGGTTACGGCTAAAACCATTTAGGAATTAGGGGCAAAAAAAAAGGTGAAAAACAAGGGTTTTTCTGGTTAGAGGACAATTGAGACAATTTAAAAGCAGTGTAAGAAGGTAATCCAGATCAATTAAAGAAACAATGTTTGATTACATCCCTTTACGCTGCTTGTAAATAACGTATTAAGAAATGATGATTGTCTTGAGGTGATTAGCTGTCAATTTAATTTTTAGCAGTTACTATTAATAAATATTAATTTTAGCCATGCCTATAATGTATGTCATTTTATATTTTAAAACTTTCATGATGTATTTAAATGGGTAATTATGGTTGCAAACTCATTAGAAATTTGAATTGAGATACAAATATTTTTTTTTGGGAGGAGGGGGGGGGGGTTAATATTCAACAGCAAAGTGTATTGGACATTTGCGGTTGTATCAAGCTGCGCTCAGCGAAGCAATTTATTTATATTGGCCATGCATGGTATTATCTCTGTTTCATAAAAAAAATTCCTTGCTGTCGATCATCTTACTTATTATTATTTAAGTAAAATATGCATGTTAACTTATTATAAAAATAAGGAGATGTGATAATGATTGCCAATGAGACAACTATCCACTAAAGTTCAAATGAAGTGGATGTAAGTAATAATAAGCCTACCATAAGACCTTCAACAACGAAAAAAACCATACTATATTGTTCAGTCATTATGATAGAAAGATCTGTCATGAAAACAAGAAACAATTCAATTAAGATTAAAGATTTAAGGGGAGATATTTCGACTTCCAATTCTATATTTACATACCGGATATATCTTTCATCTGATTTGGTGAAGGTGTTTTATGACATTTTTTTTTTACAATTTTCCTTTAAAACAATACATTAGCCAAATCTGCGTACAATTCTTGTATACAATAACAGCAAAAAAGCTTATTATAAACATTATAAACAACATTTATTTAACTCACCGGTAATAATATATTGGGCGAAATAGGCGTATTGCTTTATCTAATTACAACTGATAATGTAACATTAGTTATATTATTGGCTGATATTATTTTGCACTGCACTTTTACTAGAAGTTAGGCAAAACATATGTTACGAAGTGATATCACTAACTAGTTATCCTAGTGAAATTGTATTTCTCTAATAGCAAAGACAACACTGCAGCCACGCTTAGAGTCATTAATAATAATGGGTTTCTTATTTTGGTTTTAATATTTCACCCATAAAGTCTAAGAATAAAGATCTGTAGCAAAATATGATAGCAGATCCTCGCCATGGAGTAATAAAACTTTCAAGTCAGCTTTTAGTGAACTTGTACTCCAAAACCAACCAATCAAAATGTTGGATTTCATGTTTCAAGCATGACTTTTGTACTCTGGGCACCGAGCAAAGTTTTATGACTTCAACCAGGTCAAGAGTGTAATTTTTCAGTCCAAAGTTGGACACTTTATTAAAAGTAGTTGTAAGGTACACTTCAGTGTGACAGTAACCCAACAACATAAATAGTCTGTCTGTTAGTCAAACCATAAGTATGTATGTCAACACTTTGAATGATGAGTAAAGTTTAACTCAAATTTGCTTTTACAAGCATGTTCTTATAAAACTTTGTACCTTAATTTGAATATACGTGGAAAAAATTGCTGGAAACTTTGTTACACAATTGTTGGAATAGTGAAAGTATGGATCATATGATATTTTTTTATTTTTCATTCCATAGAACTTTATCACCCTGGCACTTACCTGTCAGAGTTAATATAAAAAAAGAAGATTTGGTTACGATTGCCAATGAGACAACTCTCCACAAGAGACCGAATGGCACAGAAATTTACATTTATAGGTCACCAACAGCCTTTAACAATGAGCAAAGCCCATACCACATAGTCAGCTATATTAGGTCCTTAGAAAACTAAGCCAATTTTGTACATGTCACGCACTAGCTCTAGATTTCTTGAATAAATAACTTCAGATTTTACACAATTGTTGGACGGACCATTTCAAAGAATAAACCACTGCTAATATTTTTTTCTTTTCTAGAAAAAAATACCAGTTTTAATCACTAAGATCCAAACATGAAATAAAAATTATGCTTTTTTTTTATATTTCAGTTCATTGCTCATCCAAACTGTCAACAGCTACTGGCCTCTCTTTGGTATGAGGGTCTTCCAGGGTTCCGTAGGAGGAATATTTGTAGTCGATCTTTACTTACCATCTTAATAGGAGTTTCATTTCCCTTCCTTTCACTATTTTATTTGGTAGCACCAAAGAGATTCCCTGGAAAGTTATTACGGAAGCCGTTTATAAAATTTATGTGTCACAGTTCGTCTTATTTCACATTCCTAGGTTTGTATTACGTAACTTTATAGTTTTATAATAGTAAAAAGAATACTACACTCCTTCCATCTTAGCTTAATTTAATTTATGAAGGTTTACATTACTAAATAAAATATATTTGGCAAGATGTAAATTAAATGAATTTGTTATATTTCTCTCCTTTACTTAGTTTAAAAATAAGGTTTCCATTACGGTTTCCATTACCGAAAAATTCATTTGGCAAGATATTGATACTCAATGGAATCTTCATATTTCTTTACGAATGGCATTATTTAGTTTGGCAAGTTTGAATTTTGTTGTTCTATCACATTTACTTCACATGAATTTTTTCTAATAATCATGATAATAGAGGTACCTAAATATTACAATAATTTTAAAGTAACAAATTAGTACTGAATATTAAAAGTAGATTTCCAGTACTACAGATTTTTAGTACAGAAATAGTACCTATAACAGGCTATTATTTGAACTTGGAATTATTTTTAATTATGGAATTAGCTTGATTTGTTGTTATTGAAATTTTTAATAAATTCCATGTTTATTCTGTACTGAAATGTTCTGTGCTGCGCACAACACTTTCTATTTAATACAAAGAAAATAGTATATTTTCAATAGAATGTACTGTGCCGCGCACAACACTATCTAACCAAAATACATTGTATGGAAAGTGTTATTAACCGCTCAAAAGATTATGATACCAAATAAACATGGAATTTATTAAAAATTTTAAACACAAGAAATTATGCAAATTCCATAATTGAAAATAATTCCAAGTTCAAATAATAGCCTGTTCTATGCAAAAGTAGCTGTGTATATTGCAGCGAAAACTACCTAATAATTTAGGATAATAAGTAATCCACCTTTGGCTGATAGCACCAACATAAACTCTCATCCCCATCTGATTTTGGCTATTTTCAGTTTTCAAATTTTTATCTTAGAGAAGGGCATTATGAGATTGTCATATTTTCAAAATATGGGACTATTGGAGATATATTCCCTAATCAATTTTGTAACAGTAAAAATTTTAATAACCAAAAATCCGTATTTTGATGCTACTGGGCTAGTGATACTCTGGCGGACTAACAGTCCACAAGCAGAGGCATTGACCCAGTGATAAAAATAACATTAACTGAACCAAGTTTCTGCAATAGATGAAATTATAATTACCTCTAGCTAATCAGAAAAAGAAGAACTCAGTTTTAAACATTGTTTTTCATTCTGAATCACTTTTAAGCTCACCTAGCCCAAAGGGCCAAGTGAGCTTTTCCCATCACTTTGCGTCCGGCGTCGTTAACTTTTACAAAAATCTTTTCCTCTGAAACTACTGGGCCAAAGGAGTAGGTCCAGTAAGACCCCTTTTTGGCCCCAAAATATAGCAGTTTTACAAAGTTGTTAAAATGTATACTTTTAGTTATTTATTGGACAGAAGAATGCTTCTGCTACATAAATATAGGCTGTTTTTGACAATACAGTGTACATATATCGAGAACTGGCACCATTAAGTCAAGCTAAATTACTGAAATCTTCACAATTCTAGCATTATGGTTAAATTTTAGACGGTTTCCCTGTTAAACGAAAGTGGCCGCATTCGTGTTCATCCAAAATATTTAAATGTAAGTTGAATTTGATGATAATACATAACATATATAAAGGTTGAGGATGAACACGGATGCGGCCACTTTCATTTTTGTCAAAAACCATCTTAAAAGTGACATTTTTCAGCATATTTGGTAGACTTTTCATATTTGAGCTTGAATCGGATTGTTTTTAATGACTAAATCAGTTAAAATCTTTCACATAAACTAATTGAATCAAATAAAATAGACACTTAAGTGTTTAAAAAGTGGTCAACATCTTTCGTCAGATGAACCTGAAATTTGAGGCCAAAATCGGTCCTTACCAGACCTACTCCTTTAACCAAATTTGGCCACAATCATCATTTGGGTATCTAGTTTATAAAAATGTGTCCGGTGACCCGGCCAACCAAGCAAGATGGCCGCCATGGCTAAAAATAGAACATAGGGGTAAAAAGCAGTTTTTGGCTTATAACTCAAAAACCAAAGCATTTAGAGCAAATCTGACATGGGGTAAAATTGTTTATCAGGTCAAGATCTATCTGCCCTGAAATTTTCAGATGAATCGGACAACTCGTCGTTGGTTTGCTGCCCCTAAATTGGTAATTTTAAGGAAATTTTACTGTTTTTGGTTATTATCTCGAATATTATTATAGATGGAGATAAACTGTAAAGAGCAATAATGTTCAGCAAAGTAAGATTTACAAATAAGTCAACATGACAGAAATGGTCAGTTGACCCCTTTAGGAGTTATTGCCCTTTTTAGTCTATTTTTAACCATTTTCGTAAATCTTAGGGACGACATCAAAAGTTCAATGTAGGATAAAAAACTTAATTCACATAGTTTTTTCACTGAGCCCCCCACCCCCCTCTTAACTTAATTTGGGAAACATTGATTTACCAATAGGGATATATGTAAAAATCAATATAAGATAAACAAAATTTGCAGAATTTTAACCCCCCACCCCCAAACTATTTGATTTAAGTTTTTTATCCTACATCGATCTTTTGATGTCATCCCTTAGTAATCTGTTACAAAAATCTTTTCCTCTGAAACCACTTGGCCAAATTAATCCAAACTTGGCCACAATCATTTTTGGGGTATATAGTTTCAAAAATGTGTCCGGTGACCCAGCCAACCAACCAAGATGGCCGCCATGGCTAAAAATAGAACATAGGGGTAAAATGCAGTTTTTGGCTTATAACTCAAAAACCAAAGCATTTAGAGCAAATCTGACAAGGGGTAAAATTGTTTATCAGGTCTAGATCTATGAATTGGTAATTTTAAGGAAATTTGGCTGTTTTTTGGTTATTATCTTAAATATATTATTATAGATAGAGATAGACTGTAAACAGCAATAATATTTAGCAAAGTAAGATTTACAAATAAGTCCAGATGACGTCAATGGTCAATTGACCCCTTAAGGAGTTATTGTCCTTTATCGTCAATTTTTTTAACAATTTTTCATAAAATTTGTAAAATTTTACTAACATTTTCCACTGAAACTACTGGGCCAAGTTCATTATAGATAGAGATAATTGTAAGCAGCAAGAATGTTCAGTAAAGTAAGACGTACAAACACATCACCATCACCAAAAAACATTTTTGTCATGAATCCATCTGCTTCCTTTGTTTAATAATAAATATTCACATAGACCAAGGTGAGTGACACAGGCTCTTTAGAGCCTCTAGTTTGTACATGTTATTATTTATTCATTGCCAGTAACAACCATTCATGTTTCAGAAAGGTCACATGGACTTTAAGCTTATAGCTATCCACATCTAAGAAATTGATTTAAAATGATTTTATAATCTTTGTAATTAAAAACCAATTTCAGTATGATCAAGTCAGTATGAGACACTTCTGTACATTGATAAGAAATCTTGTATTTTCTAACGTATAACCGTTTGATGTTGGTTAACCCAGCAGAAACAACATGAAGAAGGCTTTATTAAACATGTACTGTCAGCGATCATGTGGAAGTGTTGATTTAAGACTCTCTCATCTGTTCCATGAACAAACTTATCTGGAGTTATCTTCCTTGATTTATGATTTATTTCACTTTACAGATGATGTCAATTTGAACTGTTTGAACTGTTCATATAGAAATTGACTCAGTCACAGATTGGTCCATACCAGGAACATAGTACATTTATATAAATCTTATATCAATAGATAAATAAATATTAATGTTAACTTAAGACTTAATGAAAAGGACATATTGTAAATACATTATTTGTAGCTAGACTTTTTAATTCTATTCTAGGTCCATTTGATATTTTTTTTTATTAAAAGGGAAAAATCAAGAAACACTTTTGGGCTGTTATATATGAGGTATACAAGTGGGAATGTGGGATAAAGAGAGAACCAAAAAGTGGGAATGTGGGATAAAGAGAGAACCAAAAAGTGGGAATGTGGGATAAAAAGAGAACCAAAAAGTTGGAATGTGGGATAAAGAGAGAACCAAAAAGTGGGAATGTGGGATAAAGGTCAGATATACGAAATGTTGGATCTTAGAAAAAAGAAATTGGGAAAAAAATACCAAAGGTGATTTACGATAATGAGCAGCCTATGTGACTCCCCTCAAATTGGTCATACATTAAACAACAAAGGCTTTAAACATGAAATTCTCATAATGTAATCTTTAACTTATAGTCCTATTTTTTGCAGTATTGCTCATTTTGGTTTCCCAGCGAGTTGGAGTAAGTAATCCAAATAGAGTCCATCCAAATGGCCAAGCATCAACTGTGGATTATGATTATGCCAAGATTTATCAGGAGAAAAGAGGGGCACCTGCCACTAACATAGAATGGATGATTTTAGCTTATGTAGCAGGTACAAATAATTTTAACATTGTGGTATGTGAATGAAAGCTATTTGCAATCACTATTGTAAAATCAGAAATTTTCATGATGGTATTATAAAAAATGGACAATAATGCTTACGGTACAAAAAATTACTAACATAAAAACACAGATTACGGTTCTGTACCCTGATGTTCTTGACAGTTGTCTGTCTTACTGCACAGATAACATGTCAAAGCTATAATATTTGGGATTTCAGACTTGAAGTTCCACTATTTTGCAAAAAAAAGTAAAGGTGCAATGGATTAGTATATATATATATGATAGAACTTTAAAATGCTGACCAAAGTCAATGGCATGCACATTTAAAACTTACCAACATGAAAATGAACACATATTTATTTATAAAAGGAGCAAGTAAAGAAACAAAACATTCCATGCTCGTTAAAAACATTTTGATAAGATGGGAAATTTATTATTGGACAAAAAATTAATGTTTGGCAAAACCAAATGAAATAGAAGAAGATATTCTCATCCCTCCCCTCTGATTCAGAAAATGCCTCAAGCTTATGATGATTTTTATGTTTGTTTTTATGTCTTTTCCACATAAGAAATTGGTGCTTTAACAAAATTTACACAAATCTTAATGTTTTCATATTAAGAAATACCTGAGCTCTCATAAGACCAATTATTTCTTCAAAAAGATCAAAGGAATAATCAATTTTGAAATGGAACTATTTCCCTGATTTATCACAATGCATGTTGTTGATTCAAGTAGTATAAGTATATGGGGTCTAAATGGAGGGTCCTCTATTTCTTTATTCTGTGATTATTTATTCATTTTTCTCTATTTTGTATTTTTTTATTATTTCTTATGACCCTGAAAATAGATGAAGGTTCACATCACAATATGTTTGGTACACATGTATTTGTCAACAAAACTTAATATAACAATATTGTAAATTGAACAATATGATATATAAAATTAAATCTTATAAAACATTGAAAATTAATTTATTAATGGCAGTGTTCAGATTTACATCCAAAACCAATACAAAACCCATGCATGTGTTATTTTTGTTGCAAAATACAGTTCAGTTGATTTTTACTTCAAACATTTTAAGAAATTGTTTTGTAATAAAATGAATATAACACTGGTGATACAATTTGATATATCTGAAGAATTTTTATGCCCCACTTAAGATAGTAGAGGGGCATTATGTTTTTTGGTCTGTTGGTCTGTTCGTTCGTCCGTCTGTTGGTCGTACCGTTCGTTGATCAGTTCGTCAGTCCGTTTGTCCTGCTTCAGGTTAAAGTTTTTGGTCAAGGTAGTTTTTGATGAAGTTGAAGTCCAATCCACTTGAAAAGTAGTACACATGTTCCCTATGATATAATCTTTCGAATTTTAATGCCAAATTAGAGTTTTTACCCCAATTTTACGGTCAACTGAACATAGAAAATGATAGTGCGAGTGGGGCATTCGTGTACTTGGGACACATTCTTGTTTTTTTATATTTGAAGATAAAATGTAGATAGAGTTGACCAGTTATGAGAACATTGAAGGTTTAAAACACTTGTATTGTTTTGGTTGTAATAGATGAATGCATATGTTTTTTTGCAGGCTACATATGGGCTGAAATTAAACAGCTATGGGATGAGGGTGCCTACGAGTATGTTCATGACATGTGGAATATTTTAGATTTTGTTACAAACTCATTGTATATAGCTACACTAACTCTCAGGGTTATAGCTTACGTGCAGGTAAGTACTGAATTATATAACTACACTAACTCTCAGGTTATAGCTTACGTGCAGGTAAGTACTGAATTATATAGCTACACTAACTCTCAGGGTTATAGCTTACGTGCAGGTAAGTACTGAATTATATAACTACACTAACTCTCAGGTTATAGCTTACGTGCAGGTAAGTACTGAATTATATAGCTACACTAACTCTCAGGGTTATAGCTTACGTGCAGGTAAGTACTGAATTATATAACTACACTAACTCTCAGGGTTATAGCTTACGTGCAGGTAAGTAATGAATTATATAGCTACACTAACTCTCAGGGTTATAGCTTACGTGCAGGTAAGTACTGAATTATATAGCTACACTAACTCTCAGGGTTATAGCTTACGTGCAGGTAAGTAATGAATTATATAGCTACACTAACTCTCAGGGTTATAGCTTACGTGCAGGTAAGTACTGAATTATATAGCTACACTAACTCTCAGGGTTATAGCTTACGTGCAGGTAAGTAATGAATTATATAGCTACACTAACTCTCAGGTTATAGCTTACGTGCAGGTAAGTACTGAATTATATAGCTACACTAACTCTCAGGGTTATAGCTTATGTGCAGGTAAGTACTGAATTATATAGCTACACTAACTCTCAGGGTTATAGCTTACGTGCAGGTAAGTAATGAATTATATACCTACACTTACTCTCAGGGTTATAGCTTACATGCAGGTAAGTAATGAATTATATAGCTACACTAACTCTCAGGGTTATAGCTTACGTGCAGGTAAGTACTGAATTATATAGCTACACTAACTCTCAGGGTTATAGCTTACGTGCAGGTAAGTAATGAATTATATAGCTACACTAACTCTCAGGGTTATAGCTTACGTGCAGGTAAGTACTGAATTATATAGCTACACTAACTCTCAGGGTTATAGCTTACGTGCAGGTAAGTACTAAATTATATAGCTACACTAACTCTCAGGGTTATACATTTGTAGCTTACGTGCAGGTAAGTACTGAATTATATAGCTACACTAACTCTCAGGGTTATAGCTTACGTGCAGGTAAGTACTGAATTATATAACTACACTAACTCTCAGGTTATAGCTTACGTGCAGGTAAGTACTGAATTATATAGCTACACTAACTCTCAGGGTTATAGCTTACGTGCAGGTAAGTACTGAATTATATAACTACACTAACTCTCAGGGTTATAGCTTACGTGCAGGTAAGTACTGAATTATATAACTACACTAACTCTCAGGTTATAGCTTACGTGCAGGTAAGTACTGAATTATATAGCTACACTAACTCTCAGGGTTATAGCTTACGTGCAGGTAAGTACTGAATTATATAGCTACACTAACTCTCAGGGTTATAGCTTACGTGCAGGTAAGTAATGAATTATATAGCTACACTAACTCTCAGGGTTATAGCTTACGTGCAGGTAAGTACTGAATTATATAGCTACACTAACTCTCAGGGTTATAGCTTACGTGCAGGTAAGTAATGAATTATATAGCTACACTAACTCTCAGGGTTATAGCTTACGTGCAGGTAAGTACTGAATTATATAGCTACACTAACTCTCAGGGTTATAGCTTACGTGCAGGTAAGTACTGAATTATATAGCTACACTAACTCTCAGGTTATAGCTTACGTGCAGGTAAGTACTGAATTATATAGCTACACTAACTCTCAGGGTTATAGCTTATGTGCAGGTAAGTACTGAATTATATAGCTACACTAACTCTCAGGGTTATAGCTTACGTGCAGGTAAGTAATGAATTATATACCTACACTTACTCTCAGGGTTATAGCTTACATGCAGGTAAGTAATGAATTATATACCTTATTATATTTCTACAGTGTTCATAGTAATTTTGTTATAGGAGAACAGAAACATGATGTGGGTCTCATTGGGATCTAAGCATGACACAGGATTGGCCGTTTTTTTTAAGGTGACACATGAAAGTCTACTAATTAAGCGTGAAAACAGGAAACGAAGTCCGACGGGAAACATAAATTAAATGCGTTACTATGGCATCAAGAAGCAGGATACAGGATTCTCACTTAACAAAAAGCAGGATTCGGGATCAAACCACCACTTATAATGACACATTTGAAAATCTTCTTTTAAAGTACTTTGAAAAACAATTTTAAACTATATTGTCTGCAATTTGCAGAAAAATTTTTTGATCCTACTGCCTTACATTTTGGTAGGGCTATGACAAGGGCATGATACTCAAAGTAAGGAATGTCTTCACATTACAATGCAGTAACTTCACATTTTGATGTTAATCCCTGTAAATAATGGTCATGGTATATATCTATGAAATGCAGGCAGGGTTATTCATACAACCAAACAACAATCAAAACTCTTTGACCTGAGTATTCATTGAAGAAATGAATTTATAAAAAGGGTTAAGGAATATTATTTTGCACTCAATAATATCTGTGTATTTATATGAAATATGTTTGCCTATCAGTCAAAAGGGCAAGGGACGTGTTCAGAATTTCTGCGGCAATAGAACACCATATGACCTCTCAGGTCTAATTCATTCGATGAAAAAATGCATTTTTTTTGTATGAAAAACATAGAAGAAATATCCTAACATGGAACAGGCAATAATAAACTCTATATTTATATTTATATTTTCAAATCTTGTAGTGGATATTAGTTAGTAAAGTTTTACAGTTACAAAAACATAACAATCTATGCTATAGACAACTTAATCATTCTTGCATTTTTACATAAATTCCTACCCTACATGCACCATATTGCAATTTGTTTTATCAAACTAAACTGTTCAACTCCCCAGAATCTTTAACCAGAAAACCACAATCAAGTCATCTAAGTGCAAGGTGATAAAATAAAATATACTTACAATCCTATATGATTTTAATTCCACTTCATTGTTATTATGAAAATGTTACTAAAAAATTTGATACCTAGCAATATTTGGTACGTCCCATGTATAATAATGCATCCACTGTATTTATATTTAAATTTCAGGTTCAAAGAGAGATAGCAGCCGGTCATAAAGAATTAGCAGAACTAGAAAGAAAACACTGGAAAGCTTATGATCCTAATTTAATTGCTGAGGCCCTTTTTGCAGCTGCTAATATATTCAGTTCATTAAAACTCATCTACATCTTCACTGTAAATCCACATTTAGGGCCATTACAGATATCATTAGGACGTATGATTCTAGACATATTGAAGTTTTGTGGTGTATATATTCTTGTGTTGTTTTCATTTGCTTGTGGATTAAATCATCTTTATTGGTACTATGCAACGTTGAGAGCTCAGGAGTGTGATGCGGATCCCACGGGCCAGCATGATTCGTGTGATCGCAAGTTTAAAAGTTTTGCAAAGTAAGTAAAACTGATGATATGTTTTAAAAGGAATAATCAGCTACTGTTGATTTATTAACATTCTTTGATTGAAGAAAAATGTATCTTTTAAATATTTTTTAATAAAAATTCATACTGTTGCAAATTCACCATGAACAATATTTTTTCTAAGAAATCTGTGATTTTGCTACATTATATAGAAAGAGTTTACAAGAAATATATAAGAGAACAAAAGAGAAAACTGTCTGTGTGCATCATGGTAATGTAATTGCCTTGAGTGAGGGAGATTTAGGGCTAGATCCCTGGCAGGGTTAAATCAAAGACTTAAAAATAAGTGTTTGCTGCTTGGCCACCTTACACATATAGCATTAAAGATAAAAAGCAAATACTGGTTGACTTAGAGGCAGAATAATGTGTCCAAGGTGATTGACTTTTTTTCTGCATACTTTTCTTTGTGATATATAGCACCTTAAACATCTGATTGCATTTTTATTCTAGAACAAAGCAGAAAAATATTCACATCTCATTTACATGATTTATATGGGTTATACATGTACATGTATATGCATTTGATTAATTTGCCACTTAAAATTAAACAATCCTCCATCATTTTCATCACAACAAAACAGTTTCTCTGAAAGTTTGTTTTCTTAATGCTTTTAATCTTAACAAATAGTTCAATGGGAGATAACTCTATTTTCATTTATTATTTTCAGTGCTTATCCAGAATTTCCCTTCACTCACTTCACACTTACACATTTTATTGAAGCAACTAGCTAAACTGTTTAACCAGTTGATCAGTTTGTCTAAAAAGCAGGAGTTTTTGCAAAAACTATCCTGTCGCCATTTTTGCATGTATTCAAACATAAAATTGCTTTTACAGAAACCAGTTGAAATTTAATCATTTTTTAAAAGAAAATTATAATAAAGGGAGAATTTTGCTTTGATACATTTATCTTTAAACTTTATCACAGGATAGAATTGATTTAAGTAAGCATTTTGCACACTAATGTAAATATAAGAACATGTGATATGAATGCCAGAGACAACTATCAACCAGATACCCAAGGAGGTAAATTTAAGCAACTATTATAAGGTCTCTGCAAAGCTATTAACTTTGTATGGAACCCATACCATATAAACTATAAAAGGCTAAAAAAATGACAAAATGTAATGCTTTTAAAAAGAGAGAGAGAGAGAGAAAAAATCCTGATTTATGATGTATAGTTGGATTGATTTCCTCAAAACTTTACAGGGTTATAGAGATTGTACAAAGAAAGCTCCCTTTCAAATTTGATAGAAGTAAGCTATGGGACTTAAACCTTCACATTTGAATACATTTTTTTAAGTTTTGTGCCATGACCCGTCAATACTTAGGTTGATATACTGTAAATTCATAAATTATTACATTCATTATCAAGAATGGACAAAAATCTAAGTTTAATTATCGAGATTTCAAAAAAAAACTGCATACAGATCTATGTTTCCGTAATTAGAATGCGTGTTCTTATTATTGCGATTCCCATCCACTCGCATCTTTTGTAATAATAAAAACCTTGCAATAATCTCTGAAATTACAGTACTGGAAACTTTAAATTTACACAATTATAGGTATAGGTAGGCCAAGTGAGCTTTTCTCATCACTTGGCGTCCGGCGTCCGTCGTCGTCGTTCTGCGTTAACTTTTACAAAAATCTTCTCCTCTGAAACTACTGGGACAAATTTAACCAAACTTGGCCACAATCATCATTGGGGTATCTAGTTTAAAAAATGTGTCTGGTGACCCGGCCAACCAACCAAGATGGCCGCCATGGCTAAAAATAGAACATAGGGGTAAAATGCAGTTTTTGGCTTATAACTCAAAAACCAAAGCATTTAGAGCAAATCTGACAGGGTAAAATTGTTCAGCAGGTCAAGATCTGTCTGCCCTGAAATTTTCAGATGAATCGGACATTCCGTTGTTGGGTTGCTGCCCCTGAAATGGTAATTTTAAGGAAATTTTGCTGTTTTTGGTTATTATCTTGAATATTATTATAGATAGAGATTAACTGTAAATAACAATAATGTTCAGCAAAGTAAGATCTACAAATAAGTCAACATGACCAAAGTGGTCAGTTGACCATTTTAGGAGTTATTGCTCTTCATAGTCAATTTTTAACCATTTTTGTAAATCTTAGTAATCTTTTAGAAAAATCTTCTCCTCTGAAACTACTGGGCCAAATTTTACCAAACTTAGCCATAATCATCATTGGGGTATCTAGTTAAAAAAATGTGTCCAGTAACTCGGCCAACAAACCAAGATGGCCGCCATGGCTAAAAATAGAACATGGGGGTAAAATGCAGTTTTTGGCTTATAACTCAAAAACCAAAGCATTAAGAGCAAATCTGACAGGAAGTAAAATTGTTGATCAGGTCATGATCTATCTGCCCTGGAATTTTCAGATGAATCGGATAATCGGTTGTTAGGTTGCTGCCCCTGAATTGGAAATTTTGCTGTTTTTTTGTTATTATCTTGAATATTATTATAGATAAAGATAAACTGTAAACAGCAATAATGTACAGCAAAGTAAGAACTAAATATTAGTCAGTATGACCAACATTGTCAATTGACCCCCTAAGGAGTTATTGCCCTTCATAGTCAATTTTTAACAATTTTCTTAAAATTTGAAGATTTTCAATAACATTTTCCACAGAAAGTACTGTTATAGATAGAGATAATTGTAAGCAGCAAGAATGTTTAGTAAAGTAAGATCTACAAACACATCACCATCACCAAAACACAATTTTGTCATGAATCCATCTGTGTCCATTGTTTAATATTCACATAGACCAAGGTGAGCGACACAGGCTCTTTAGAGCCTCTAGTTTTGGTTTGTCCTTCCAGAGTTATTGGACATTTCCAAAAAAATTGAACGTAATTTTCATACACCAAAGGATATTCTCCTCGTGCATGTTCTTCTACAAATCCATAAGCCCCCAATTTACTAACTGCTGATAAGATGACTTTTAAATAATATATATATTTAATTCTAGCAACAATTTTAAAATGCACAAGAAGCACGCATCACATGCTCATGGCGCAGCTGCTTTTATTATATATAAGATAATCAGAAAAACTCTATGAATTAACTTTTATGTTATTTCAGTATGTTTGAAATCTTACAAACTTTATACTGGGCTGCCTATGGACTTGTGGACCTAGAACATGCTGAACTTATAGAAAAACATGTGATCACAGAACTGATAGGAAAGTTAATGTTTGGAAGCTACAGTTTTATTGCTTTTATTGTGTTGTTAAATATGCTGATTGCCATGATGAGCAACTCCTATCAAATTATCTCAGTAAGTACATACAAATTATCTTTTTCAGTCTGTTTGAAATATTGCAGACCTTATATTGGGCTATTTTTGGATTGGTTGACCTATCTCACGCTGAGTTACAAGGGAAACATGAATTTACAGAATTTGTGGGAAAATTGATGTTTGGCAGCTACAGTTTCTTAGCTTTTATAGTTCTGTTAAATCTATTGATTGCTATGATGAGCAGTTCATACATTAATATATCTGTAAGTAAAGTGTGCCTGTGACTGACTGCCATTTTCTTTTGGTTTTCAATCAATGTGTTTTCAACTGTATCTTTGTGTTTCTATCTGTAAACATGTTAGCTTTAAATCATTCGGATGCATGTATTCGTATAAAAATAAGAAGATGTGGTATGATTGTCAAGGAGACAACTATCTACAAGAGACCAAATGATACAGACATTGACAACTATAGGTCACCGTACAACATTCAACAATGAGCAAAATTGTGGGAGTGACATTTATGTTCACATGTCTCTAATTATGATTGATAGAAATTATAAGATCATGGTCAAGGTCAACTGAAAGTTTTGATAGCAATCTTCTATCTATGTTTGTATGTCACTATTAATTTTCATGTGAAGTTTAAATGATAGTTTAATAAGCAATGTGTGTTTCCATAATGATAAGGTCATGGTTTCAAAACACCAATGCTGCATGTGGATTTATTAATATTTGTTGGATTCCAATTTTTATGGACTTTGTGAGTACAGAGGAACCACAATTTCCCCCCAAAAAAATATGCAGACTTAGCCAAATCAATGAAATTGAATATCCATGGCATGGAAATGCAAGTTTAACTCAATCTACAAAAATTGGAACCCACGAAAATAAAAGAATCCACAGTATTCTGTTTTGCAAGCAGATGTTCCTTATTTTGGTGCTCCTATTAGTTGTCTTACTTCTAAGAAAATTGTTAATAGAAGTTTGTTTTTGTTATACAAGGTTAAAGAACTAGGTTACCATTATTGACCAGACATGAATTGAGAGATGTAATAAGAAATATAATTTATTTGTTATTGCACATCTTAACTTGCCTTTGACTTGCATAAGGACAAGGCATTCAGTCGAAAGATTATTAATTTATGTTCAAATTGTATAATGGCACTGTTCTGGTAATTCAAGATATAATTTGGTTGATATGCTTTAGAAATTAACAATTAAGGGGAGCTTACTCTATAATTTGCTGTCATTCTAACCCAAACTTATCTATACATTTCTTGAGTTACCAGACTCAAAAAACAAAAGACTTACTATTTTTAACTTAGGATGATGTTTACTTCAAGATAGGATGGTGAGTTTGTAGGTTTTTGATTATTTTCTAAATTGACTGATTCTTATAAAGACTGGCACAGTGGCATTTATATGATACAGGTTGCAATGTTTTTTAAAAAAAAGCTTGGTTTGTTTTATGTCTGTTTTCTTCAGTAATCTCTATTGTGTGATAAAGTTTCAGTTTCATTGCTGAATCTTTCTTTATTTTTTGCTTCAAGTATTTGATGATATTGTGTACAAATTATGTTGCTTTGTTTTCCTTCAAATATGCACATTGTAATCAACATTAGACAACAAGATGTCATAAAAAAAAAGTAATTGTTTTTTCAATGTTAAGCTGCCTGTATAAAATGTCTTGTTTATTTATTTTGTATCATTACGATTTGTTACACTTGACAATATAACTGGTCACATCTTTCTTCTTACATTACACACTAAGTAAGTGAATAAGATACATAAAGAAATCAAAACAAAGAACCAGTTAAACCAACAGTGATAAGTCTGGCATAAAAGACCTAGAATAGTTTGCTAGAGAAAAGACTGATAATAGCCTGCTATCTTTAGAATTCTTTAATTGTTAATTCCAAATGTAATAATCAACATTTTCCACAAGGGGAACAATTCAAACACATATGAGGATATTGTTTACCTTTGTATTTCCTCAAATAACACCTTTTGGATAGGTTATGTTATTGCACTCTTCATAAATACAGTACATCCTCAAGTGTGTTATTTCCATCATACAAAATCTCTCATAACGACCTTGGCTGCAGTAACCTACTTAAATTATTGTGAATACAATTTCATAGTAAAATCGATTATTTATTTGGAACTTTTTACAGTCATATTATTAGTATTTTTGATATAGAATTACTTCTTTATAGTTATAGTAAATGATGCATACAATTTCTATTTTTAGATGCATACAATTTCTATTTTTAGAGTCAAGCAGACGAAGAATGGAAGTTTGCCAGATCCAAGTTATGGATGAGTTATTTTGAAGACACTGGGACATTACCATGTCCATTTAATATTATACCAAGTCCAAAGACATTTGTATACTTGACTGGCTGGTTTAAAACTAAATTATGTGCTTGCTCAACACAACAGAAAAGAAATAGATGGCAAAGTATTAGAGTAAGTGGAGATAACTTTGCCTTTAATTTAGAAAAAGCCTGGCTTTCTCCTCAAACCATCTCTTCCCATCAGTAAGTCCAGTCATTCTCAAACTTAAAGTAGGTGGAGATAACTCATTCTGGAACTTAGAGTAAGTGGAGATAACTCATTCTTGAACTTAGAGTAGGTGGAGATAACTCATCGTCGAACTTAGAGTAGGTGGAGATAACTCATTCTGGAACTAAGAGTAGGTGGAGATAACTCATTCTGGAACTTAGAGTAGTTGGAGATAACTCATTCTCAAACTTAGAGTAGGTGGAGATAACTCATTCTGGAACTTAGAGTAGGTGGAGATAACTCATTGTCGAACTTAGAGTAGGTGGAGATAACTCATTCTAATTTAAAACAGCAGAGAATTTATTTTGTCATTTAATGTTATTATTCAACATAATGAAGTCTGCATTTAAAAAAAATCTTAAATTGAATGACTACAATGTATACAGCTTTGACTTAATCTAACAAACTGAAGTAGTTTCATCTAGCTTATAAAAGGAGATGTGTTATTTATCTTTACTACTGCATTGTTTTTTTGCACAAGCATTTTTTAAATTCAAAACAATTTTTGTCATTCAATTTTTTTTAATAGCTTTAAAATACTATTTTGGATTTCTTATATTTACAGAAAATAGTAAAGAAAATAAATGAAAAAGAAGTGAGATATCAGGTGTGTATAGATTATATGTCAAATTATTTATAGTTCATGGTGGGTCTCCTCATTGGGGTCCAAGCGTGACATGGGATTGCTGATATTTTGTAATCGTGACACGTAAAAGTCAAATTATTGTGCTGTGAAAACTGAAAATGAAGTCTGGCAGGACACTGGAAATTACAAAAAAAATGAGAATTGCTTACATACATAGTGTAAGCAGGATCTGGGATCAGGGATCAGAACCCCTCAATGAGACCCCCTTGACAGTAAACAAATGTATTTCAAATTGGTCAGGTAAAAAAGGCTTTTCAGCTATAATTAGTTGACACACCAAAAACAATCACTCTGATTGATAATGAACTGCGAGTGGGACTTACAGTTGGGTGCAGACCAAGCATTACATGTAGACGGGCCGAAAAAGTTAACGCGGCGTTTACTCGCGTGCACTTCATGTAAACGCTGTGTTAACTGTGCGTTAACTCCGAAATTGCAGTAGACATTAAAAGTAAACGGGCGTTTACTTTCGCGTTTACCTCCGCGTTAACGCAAAAACGGCGAGTCTTCTAATTTTGTAAAGAGTAAACGGGCGTTTACTTTTCCGTTTACCTCCGCGTTAACGTGGAAAAAGGCGCGTCTTCTATTTTTGTAATAAGTAAACGCGCGTTTATTGTTTGTAGTAAACGCCCGTTAACGCAGATTGTCATCGTAACTTGGATACACTGACCTAAAATATGAAATGATAAGGAACATCAAAATTAATTGACCAACTGGTCATTTCTGCTTGACATATTGACGATTACAGTTATTTAAAAATGTCACACATTTGTATTTAATTGAACAATAATTATAGTAAATTTCTTGTTCTTCGCAAATAATAGTTTAAGTATGTTTATTCTATTACATGTAATTTAATCCTCACCAAAATCAAACAGTTTTCTCATCTTAGACAGACTGACTCGTAAAACAAAACTTTTTGATATCATTCACCACAACTGACTATATTTACCTCTTAACAAGTTATCTTATTCTATATAGAAGTAATTCAGTTATATTTTTATGCCATAATTGACCATATAAAACAATTGACAGCAATTGTACCAGCCTGACGGCGATGACCTCTTTTTATTTAAAATATTGAATAGTAAACAAAATTCAGTAGTTTTCATCCATCAGACTAACTCGTAATATATAATTATTATTAGGTAGCAATATTTGAATATTATGACTAAAAAATTTTGTTCGCATCAATTTAGATTGCCAGCATGTACTTTTTTATTCAAAATATTGAATCGTAAAAAAAAATCAGTAGTTTTCATACCTCAGACTTACTCATGTAATAAAATAATTTGTCCGCAACAACAAAAACTGACCATATAAGCATTTTAATATGTAAATCTATATAGCTGCATGGTAAATTAGTTATATTTTCATGTAAGGATTGATTGAATAAGAAAATAGGTAGCAATATTTGAATATTATGACTAAAAAAGTTTGTTCGCATCAATTTAGAGTGCCAGCATGTCCTTTTTTATTCAAAATATTGAATCGTAAACCAAATTCAGTAGTTTTCATACCTCAGACTGACTCATATAATAAAATTGTTTGTCTGCAACAACCAAAACTGACCATATAAGCATTCTAGTATGTAAATCTATATAGCCGCATAGTAAATGAGTTATATTTTCATGTAAGGATTGATTGTATAATAAAATAGGTAGCAATATTTGAAAATTATGACTAAAAAATTTTGTAAGCATTAATTTAGAGTGCCAGCATGTCCTTTTTTTATTTAAAATATTGAATCGTAAACCAAATTCAGTAGTTTTCATACCTCAGACTGACTCGTATAATAAAATTATTTGTCCGCAACAACCAAAACTGACCATATAAGCATTTTATTATGTAAATCTATATAGCCACATAGTAAATGAGTTATATTTTCATGTAAGGATTTATTGTATAAGAAAATAGGTAGCAATATTTGAATATTATGACTAAAAAATTTTGTTCGCATCAATTTAGAGTGCCAGCATGTCCTTTTTTTATTTAAAATATTGAATCGTAAACCAAATTCAGTAGTTTTCCTACCTCAGACTGACTCATATAATAAAATTATTTGTCCGCAACAACCAAAACTGACCATATAAGCATTTAATTATGTAAATCTATATAGCCGCATAGTAAATGAGTTATATTTTCATGTAAGGATTTATTGTATAAGAAAATAGGTAGCAATATTTGAATATTATGACTAAAAAATTTTGTTCGCATCAATTTAGAGTGCCAACATGTCCTTTTTTATTCAAAATATTGAATCGTAAACAAAATTCAGTAGTTTTCATACCTCAGACTGACTCATATAATAAAATTATTTGTCCGCAACAACTAAAACTGACCATATAAGCATTTGCTTATGTAAATCTATATAGCCGCATAGTAAATGATCTATATTTTCATGTAAGGATTGATTGTATAAGAAAATAGGTAGCAATATTTGAATATTATGATTACAAAATTTTGTTCGCATCAATTTAGAGTGCCAGCATGTCCTTTTTTATTCAAAATATTGTAGCGTAAACAAAATTCAGTAGTTTTCATACCTCAGACTGACTCATATAATAAAAATATTTGTCCGCAACAACCAAAACTGACCATATAAGCATTCTAGTATGTAAATCTATATAGCCGCATAGTAAATGAGTTATATTTTCAAGTAAGGATTGATTGTATAATAAAAAAGGTAGTAATATTTGAATATTATTATTAAAAAAAATTTGTTCGCATCAATTTAGAGTGCCAGCATGTCCTTTTTTTATTTAAAATATTGAATCGTAAACAAAATTCAGTAGTTTTCATACCTCAGACTGACTCATATAATAAAATTATTTGTCCGCAACAACCAAAACTGACCATATAAGCATTTATTATGTAAATCTATATAGCCACATAGTAAATGAGTTATATTTTCATGTAAGGATTGATTGTATAAGAAAATAGGTAGCAATATTTGAATATTATGACTAAAAAATTTTGTTCGCATCAATTTAGAGTGCCAGCATGTACTTTTTTTATTCAAAATATTGAATCGTAAACAAAATTTAGTAGTTTTCAAACCTCAGACTGACTCATATAATAAAATTATTTGTCCGCAACAACCAAAACTTACCATATAAGCATTTTATTATGTAAATCTATATAGCCGCATAGTAAATGAGTTATATTTTCATGTAAGGATTTATTGTATAAGAAAATAGGTAGCAATATTTGAATATTATGACTAAAAAATTTTGTTCGCATCAATTTAGAGTGCCAGCATGTCCTTTTTTTATTTAAAATATTGAATCGTAAACAAAATTCAGTAGTTTTCATACCTCAGACTGACTCATATAATAAAATTATTTGTCCGCAACAACCAAAACTGACCATATAAGCATTTGCTTATGTAAATCTATATAGCCACAGAGTAAATGATCTATATTTTCATGTAAGGATTGATTGTATAAAAAAATAGGTAGCAATATTTAAACAGTATGATTACAAAATTTTATTCGCATCAATTTAGAGTGCCAGCATGTCCTTTTTTATTCAAAATATTGAATCGTAAACAAAATTCAGTAGTTTTCATACCTCAGACTGACTCATATAATAAAAATATTTGTCCGCAACAACCAAAACTGACCATATAAGCATTCTAGTATGTAAATCTATATAGCTGCATAGTAAATGAGTTATATTTTCAAGTAAGGATTGATTGTATAATAAAAAAGGAAGTAATATTTGAATATTATGATTAAAAAATTATTGTTCCTATCAATTTAGAGTGCCAGCATGTCCTTTTTTTATTTAAAATATTGAATCGTAAACAAAATTCAGTAGTTTTCATACCTCAGACTGACTCATATAATAAAATTATTTGTCTGCAACAACCAAAACTGACCATATAAGCATTTTATTATGTAAATCTATATAGCCGCATAGTAAATGAGTTATATTTTCATGTAAGGATTGATTGTATAAGAAAATAGGTAGCAATATTTGAATATTATGACTAAAAAATTTTGTTCGCATCAATTTAGAGTGCCAGCATGTCCTTTTTTTATTCAAAATATTGAATCGTAAACAAAATTCAGTAGTTTTCATACCTCAGACTGACTCATATAATAAAATTATTTGTCCGCAACAACCAAAACTGACCATATAAGCATTTGCTTATGTAAATCTATATAGCCGCATAGTAAATGAGCTATATTTTCATGTAAGGATTGATTGTATAAGAAAATAGGTAGCAATATTTGAATATTATGACTAAAAAAATTTGTTCGCATCAATTTAAAGTGCCAGCATGTCCTTTTTTTATTCAAAATATTGAATCGTAAACAAAATTCAGTAGTTTTCATTCCTTAGACTGACTTATATAATAAAATTATTTGTCCACAACAACCAAAACTGACCATATAAGCATTCTATTATGTAAATTTATATAGCCGCATAGTAAATGAGTTATATATCCATGTAAAGATAGCAATAATTTGAACATTTTAATTGACGAGATGGTACAAATGAACATACTTATATTACACTTTATTGATATCCCTTTCAATATACTGTTCAATTTACGTTTTTTTTATCATTTGTCAAAACAGAATCTTATCATGTTAATCCAAGGCAAACAAGGTGAATTTCGATTAAAAATTAATGTATTAAATACACCGAGTTATAGTTAGGAATTCGAAGAGACAATTATAAACGGGGAACGAAACAACGTAAACCACGATGTTTATATCCCATCATATAAAAATATTCTCCAGATGTCTCGGATAACCTTTCTTTCCTTATCGATATTTGCACATGTAACTTTTGAAAGGAAAATATAGAAAATCTGCCAATCAGTAAAGTTAATGGACTTTATGAAAGTGATTTTGTGTACCGGTAATTTAATATTTCGAATTAAAAGAGTTTTTGAATTGTTCTGGTTTGAAACACATATACGTGAAATATATAAAGACTAAAGGTCGCTTTTATAAAATAAATGTGCAAATGAACTTGAAGTTTATTTCTAAATTTATCCAATCAGTTAACGCGAAAAGTAAACGTGCGTTTACTTTCAAGTGCACGTAAAAATACACTTGTAAAATCTGTACTAAACGCCCGTTTACTTTTAAGTGCACGTAAAAATAAATTTGAAGAATTCTGAAGTAAACGCCCGTTTACTACTGACTAAACGGACACATAGTAAACGCCCGTTTACTAGGGTAGACATTAGAAATTTCCATTTCGACCACGTTAACGTAATTATAGTAAACGTGCGTTTACTAGTAAACGGGAGATTTGAAGTTAACTAACGAAATATGTGCACGCGGCGTTAACTTGCGTTTACTTTATGTAATGCTTGGTCTGCACCCAACTGTATATAACAACCTCTGCTCTTCAAACAAAATAGATTGTTTCGAAACAATAGATTCTGATTAGGAAATAATTCACAAATGGTTATCATAGATTTGTATAAAAGTTTGACATATACCTGTCATCTTTCATTTGTTTGTAAACAAAATGATGGAATGTTTTAGTTTACTTGACTTAGAGGGCAAGTGTGAACTACTTCAATTAGAAAGCATCTTAAGTTTATGTTTATGGTGTATGATTAAAAGGGGGGTATACGTCAATTATCAGATAGCAACCCAATGACAAAGAAACACAAAAACACATTATTTTGTCCCATAAGATTATTTTTTGAAACAATGCAGCCAAATAGAATCCAACTTGAACTTACTATATTTTATTTAAGTCTATTGTTGAAGACTATTTTGACCTTTTGTTATTCTTGTATGTTGGTTGATTTGTTATTGACATATATTTCACAGCTTCTTTAATATGCATGACCTTCATTTTTAGAGTATTTAGTTTGATGTCAGATGTTTTTTTAGAGTGAATGCTCGAGTATCGTAAATCAAAGTAAAACTTCACCAAGATGACATCCCTTATGGAAAGAATAATATAAAATAAGAATATAAGCAAATTCAAAAAGGGGAAGTGCATTAGAAAACTGACAAAATAAAATGTTATCAATCAACAAAACAAATGATTTGGTAAAGGCATTTTTCTTTCTAATGCACTTCCCCTTTTTGAATTTGTTTATATTCTTGCTAATATATGGAAAATGAAGGATTTAACCTTGTTTTAAAGCTAGCAAAAACTCGCACTTGTATAACAGTTTTTTATAGTTCATATGCTACTTGACAATAAATTATGTTTGAAATACTGATTAAAATTCTTTTTTTTATTTTGGTTGCCTATTTCAGAGTGTGATGAAGGATCTTGTTAAAAGATACATTATGCAGAAACAGAGAGGTCCATTGAGGGGTGAAGGAGTGACGGAGGATGATATAACAGAAATAAAACAAGATATATCATCGTTCAGATATGAATTATTAGAAATCTTGAAAAATAATGGAATGAAAACACCAAATCCAAATCAGGGGAAAACATCAAGTAAGAAGAAGAGAATGTGGAAAAGTTTAATGTCAAGCTTTTCTGAGAGTTTTGATTCCAGTAACACAAACAATACAGATTTTGGATAGCTTTGCTTTTTGTCTTGTCTTCAAGATTTGCTTTTCCCATTTTGCTGCTAAGAATTTATTGTGGAGTTATTCCCCCTTGTGACATTATGTTTAGCAATTAATCAACAAGTGAAAATTTACTGTGATATTTTCAAATAGTATTTTAAAAACCATGTTGTAAACAAAAATGTCAAAACCCATTTCTTGATGTTGTTACAAAACTTGCACATATTTAATGTCACACAATGGCACTGAATGTTGATTTTGTGTTAATTTGCTCATATATATTTTCCTTTATGTGAAAACAGTACTAACCGTCTTTCAGTATTTGATTTGAGTCTTATAGGTTTGTGGATTGCCAAAATGGAAT
This sequence comes from Mytilus edulis, assembly GCF_963676685.1. Lineage (NCBI taxonomy): Eukaryota > Metazoa > Mollusca > Bivalvia > Mytilida > Mytilidae > Mytilus > Mytilus edulis. The sequence goes on along the minus strand of NC_092351.1, from coordinate 30,647,139 downwards.
CTATGGAGTGATGCCCCCAAGTAACAGTTGAAAATTTATCAAGGTGAATATTGAACACATTTAAATTTCTCTTGCCATTCTTGTAAAGAGTTGCATTATTGTTTAGCTAATGGAAAAAGGGAGGGAAGGATGATGAACCAATCATTTCCATTGATACATTCAGGTTAGAAGGGAGGGAGGGATGATGAACCAATCATTTCCATTGATACATTCAGGTTAAAAGGGAGGGAAGGATGATGAACCAAACATTTCCATTGATACATTCAGGTTACTGTTGATTGTGTATTATTCGTTGGATACCATTTTTCGTTCATTTTCGGGTAAAGGTGATCAACGAATTTAAATGTTAAATGAAGTAAAAACTTTCTTCAGGCTTGTTAGCAGACTTAGGAAAAACTATGAAAAATTGTCTTCTATCAACGAAAAATAAATGAATCCACAGTAGCTCAATACAAATTTATATGTACTGGTACTTATATTAAAATTCAATTTAAATGATATCATTGGCTAATATAAAAAATCTTATAAACATGTAAGATGAGAATCAAAAACTATTTTTGTTTATGTCTGAGACTTGTGTTACAGGTGCAACTGGTGGACTGATAGTTAATTCCCTAGGGTATCAACACCTCAGTAGTCAGTGCTTAGGTGCTGACATGATGAATAACATAACTTTCTAAAATTCACCATTGCTAAAAAAAGAAGTTAGAAAAACTAAGGTTCCAACTTCCTTTAGAAGAAATTGGCTGTTGGTAAATTTGGCTATTCTGTTAAGGTTGTTTGGGGTGATTTTTAATGGTAAGCAAAAAGGGAGGGAAAATATCAACCCATCTTCTCGGTATACACCAGTCATTTTAAAAAATTATATTTCTTCGCATGATTTTTTAAGAGTTATCTTTCTTTGGAGCATGTAATGTCTGCGCAGTTTGTGTGAGAAAATTATGTTTTACATTTTTTTGTACAGATGGATATCTATGGCAATTCAACACAAATATATTCAAAATAGGTATTTATACCGGCTAAAAACAATTTAAAAATGTGTTAAACATTAGGTTTACGAGAATCTAATGTACCTGCTCTAAAGAGAAGATAACTCTTATAAAACACAAAGATGATTATTTGTAACATAATCAGTCAGGATCCTACTTCGTCAAAATTATCTCCCCATTACGCCAGTTCATTTTCACAATCGTAAAAATGGAAGCCATTGTAGCGATGACGCGCTACCAATTTTGCTCTTGGAAACCGATAAATTTATCCACATTGCACCAATACGATCCTTATATGTCAGTTATATTTTAAAAGACAAATGTATCAACTAGCTAATGAGCATCAGTTAATGATATTGTCTGCATTGATTCAACTTAAAACTATTGTCTGATCGGTTGTTAGGTGGAATTTTCGAAAAATCATAAACATTTTAAAAAAATCTAATTAAATATTTCGTGGAAGGGCAGACTAGATTTTTTTATTGGTTGAAGACTATAAACCCTAGTTATCACACACAAAAAATTAGAATTTTTCGAAGATATGCATTTTCATCATCCAACTTGTAAGACTGTCGTCAAGTACTTTCAGTAAAAAAATAGCTATTCGAACACACCTTCCCTGTTTTTGTGACTCATTAGATAGGTATTTCACTTGACCCATATATTTCATCTTTTAGTACTGTTATTTTTTTGTGTTATAAAGTCAACCTGTAGCTTTAATATATAAAAATGATAGAATCTGAAGCGAGACGATGTATGAAATATTCTTACTTTGAACGATATCAAGACAAAATACTTAACTCAAACACGCCCTAACATAAAAAGGTGCACTCGATTTTCTCTTTTCGATACAATTGTTACCTGTTTTTTGGAATTTTTTCTTCAGTCACATAATGGAAGGGCAGACACGAAAATTACTGAACTAATAGATTTATATCTTTACCGTCCGTGGTAATTTTTTCAAAAAAATCGGAGGTTATGCATTTTTGTCATCCAACTTGAAAGATACCCATGTCGTCGACTTGATATCTAATTGTTCTGCTGAACTATGTACTAGATAAATTGAAAACTTATGCAAATGGTGTTTTTGAAATAAAACACCTCGTAATTGAGAAGACAATTGCAGTTTTGTTTGTTTCTATTAACTTTTTAAAAATTTGTCACTATAGTAAACAATACAGTAAACATTTATCGCCTTCTCTAATAGAGAGCGTCGATTCTTTTGTTCTATTTCAACCTGGTTTCCGACTGTAATGATTTAGTTTTTGTTTCTTTTATTATTTTTTGTTATTTTTCTTAATCTTAACTCCTTTATTTGGGACAAGATTTCATAGAAATTTTGAAAAATCATATTCACTCACTTTTTGTGCTTCTCATATTTTTATTTTTTTGTTAAGAATAATATCAGGGGTTTCTCATTGACAAATTATGGACTTTATAGTTCAATGAAAGTAGTAGTGCTAAATCATAATGAATCCAGTAATACAAAATAAATATAGAACTTTTTATTTCATTTAAAATATGAATTTGAAAACATTGAACGAAGCTTTTTTTAATTTTACTTTTACCTATTATCAAGATATCATACAGTTAAGTATATTAATATACATGTATCATTGTCATTGGGGAGGTTTTGCTTGATTTTGCAACTCTTTACAAAGAAGGAAGAAAGATCATTTCGCATAGCTTCTACTAACGACTGCAATTACTAACACAATACTAACTAACTAACAATTACCATTTTGTCAATAACACATTGCTAACCTGTATTAGTAAAAGTTGAACTTCATTAGAAACTACACAAATGTAGAAGAAAAAGATATCAATACAAGCTAGGTTTGTTTTCAAACTACTGATTTGTATGGCAATTTTAGATTTTTTTGTCAAAGGGAGATAACTTTTAAGTATTACAGACTTGTAAAAACTGGGTCCCTGTCACTTCAAAGATTATGGAAGGTGCATGTTTTTATGTACATATATAAGCATATATAACTTTCCTTGTAATTTGAAACCTTTTTTCATAATTTGGTGATGTGCAAAAGAAGTCAATTTCTTTTTTCCAAATACCAAAACAGTGAACCTTGCTTGTGCCATATGCTTTGTATATAGACAAGGAACACAGGAGCTTTCATTTGCCAAAAAAAAAAAAAAATTGGAAGCAAAGTCAATTATTTTTAAGTAAAGTATTGTGGCTAAAATATACCATGGAATTACATAATGTAATATGCTTGTTAGGTATGGTTCAAATTTAATTTGAATTTAATGTCAAACAATGTAGCCAGCCCTAGCCATTCCTTGAAAGAAACAGAGGATTAAGTTCCATATGGGACAAGATGATATCTGTAAAAAAATAATCGGTAATTGATGAAGAAAAAATCATATGATGGTGCACTTTTTTTTTTTTGCTACAACACTTTGAAAATACCCAATTTTGATGATTTTGCCATTTTTCATCAATTTTTACCTATTTTGGGGCTATTATTGTGAAAAATATCACAGTTCCACAATTAAACTTTTTTTCATACTTTTAATAAAGATGAAGTAAAATCACAAAAATACTGAACTCCAAGGAAAATTCAAAAAGGAAAATCCCCAATCAAATGGCAAAATCAAAAGTTCAAACACATCAAACGAATGGATAACAACTGTCATATTCCTGACTTGGTACAGGCATTTTCTTATGAAGAAAATGGTGGATTTAGATGAAGAAAAAATCATATGGTGGTGCACTTCTTTTTTTTTTGCTACAACCCTTTGAAAATACCCAATTTTGATGATTTTGCCATTTTTCATCAATTTTTACCTATTTTGGGGCTATTATCGTGAAAAATATCACAGTTAAAATGATATGGGATGTACATGATTCTTGTAAAATCATTTGTTGTACCCCTCACCCATTTTCTCAAAATTTTGGCTTAAAAGACTGACTTGATTGGTCGTAAAACTTGAAAACTGGATTACTTAAATATTATTCATTGTAAATACACAATTTTTACACAGAGTTATGTTTGATTATAATATTTTAAAAATTCATTGATATTTTCCACTTGTATCACATGTTTTGGAAATAATTCCAGAACGAGATTTCCACAAGACTGAAACTTCAGAAGAATACATCCTTAAGTTTCAGAGTCATGGTTGGCTGCCATAAACAAGGTTCTTTTCTGACTTCAATGTGTGTTGAAAGCTACTTCAAGTGAAAATATCTTAAAGCTGTAAACAAATATCCATGGTATTGTGCTTGTTTAAATCCATGTCTTCTTTGGTACTGTGTGTGTATGTACATATATCCCTCTGTTATTCAGAGCACCCTCAAGAGCTGGTACAGTGGAACTCTGTACAGTCCGAATCAGGATTAATGGAGATGTGTCACTAACATATTTAAACAATATTTACAAGGACAATCCACACCCCAACACTAGGCAGTCTGTTATTATGGTACTAAACAATCATTAAATAAATGTTGGCTAAATTGAAACAAAAACTAATGAAGTTCAACTTTCTTGTATTAAATTGATTATAACATGCTTTTTTTTGTCTCAGAAAAATTAGCAAATAACTTTCTATCTTTTAATTATTACACTAGAGCTAATAGATTTTTTCTTAAAGCCTCGGTCACACCTTACTGGATAAGACGAAAGGACGCCTAACGGATGAAAATTTTTTTTGGAGTCCGTTGATGTACTGACCTAATTAAACCGGCGTTTAACGAATGCATAACGGACATGCAACGGATATGCAACGTACGAGAAACGGAAACGTACCGGACAGAATGGATGTCGAACGTACATCCAACGGACACCTAACGGAAGCGTACAAGATAAAACAGATGAATAAGATATACGGGAAAATTCAATGCGACAATAATAATACATGTAAATCGCATAAAAATTCAGAATGTTTCTGTGTAACTCACGGGTTTTGGTTTGTACTTCAAAATGCCGCCAAAGGGCAGTGTCTGGCCTGAATAAGAGCTGCTTGATTGTGTAGACGTGCTCTTACTCTAAGATCGATTATGAATGATAAGAATTCATGCACCTTAAGAAATCTAATTGGCATTTCTGACGTGAAATTTTCAATTGGCGTTTATCCGTTTCAGATCGGTTCATCATCCTTTTTATCGGTTATACGTTCGGTAGACGTCCGTTTCACATTCGTTTAACATCCATTTTATACGTTAGACGTCCATTAGAAGTCCATTGGTGAATTTATCTGCCAGACCTCCAACGGATGTATAAAGGACAGGTAACGGATACAAAACGGAAACGAAACGGACGAGTACCGTACAAAACGGAAGCCTACCGGACGTTCAACGGACATTTTATCCGTTGGACGTCCGTTCAAAGTTTTGAACATGCTCAAAATTTTCCACCGGACAAAACAGACATCTAACGGATAAGAACGGACATTGAACAGACATGAACGGATTGGAAATAAGTTATCCGTTAGACGTCCATTCGAGCTATCTGTTAAGGTGTGACTGAGGCTTAACAAATAGAAAACCTTTTAAGAAAAACTCTAATCCAGTTATTTTTACTGTTCTAAAAATAACATTCAAAAGTAAATTTAACAGGATTTAATATTGTAACTTTTGTTTTTAGGAAATCAACAGAATTTTTTATAGGCCAAGTTGATGGTTTATATTTTTTTAATAGTTTTTAGATTTACTTTATGTAGTAGAAGTGTGTCGTTAAACAACTGTCTATAATGTAGAGACATATATTCATAATTTTTCTTGATTTGTTATTTTACCTACCTCTCACAAATCATAAGGTGTTTCTATCTTTTCTTCATATCAATGACTGGGGATTAGTTTCCAATGAGTTTTTTGGAATTTACCTACCTCTCACAAATCATAAGGTGTTTCTATCTTTTCTTCATATTAATGACTAGGGATTAGTTTCCAATAAGTTTTTTTTAATTTTTTGAAAAGAATATAATTCAAAAGGGGAGGTAACTCCAATAGATTCTGCTATGATTTCTTTTATTGTTACTGTGTGATGAAGTTTTTTTAAATGAGGACCCCTCTTTAACAGAGAAGTGGTATACTGGTTAACTGATGTCTGTCTCCAGTCCTCATGCTATCAATACTTCTGTGCATCCGTCATAACATGTTTTGGTTGCATTTCCTTAGCCACGATGAAAAAGATCTTCTTTATATTTGATATTAAGCCTTGTATTGGTAAACTCGAATGTGAGTTCATGTGTTTTTGGTACCAGACTTTATTTTTGTTTAGCATTTCCATGTGACACATTTCACATAACAGTCATGTTTTTACTTATTGTTCCCTGCATACTATTGTTTTTGACTTTGATAAGATACATACGATTTGTTTTTTTTCTCTCACTAATTAACTACGAATGTAGGTTTCTTGTTACTTTAAAGGCCTGGAGTAGTCCAAGTTTCTACTGTATCTACTATCAACACTGGGGTGGTTAATTTGAACCCATTACTTCACTTCTTCTTATTTCCTGCATAAATATCAGTCACACTGATTAATCATACAGGAAATCTTGATATTTGGTAGTTGGTACCGTTCATTATACTTATTATAAGCTATACTATATATTTGACACATGTTCTGATCCATCACTTATCTACTTCCTATTTATTGGATACATGTACCTGTATATACCTTCCTTTACATTAATTCATATGAATATTGAATTTTTGTGGCACTAGAAATCAATGGTTCTTGATATAGCCCATGATACCAACTTCAATATTGGTAAGCTGATCCATATGTTTACCTTCTATGTCTACTTTCGCATTGATTCTACTTTCACATTGATTTTTATCAATGGATGCCATTTGTATTTCATTTCACTCTTGATGGATCAGGATGCAGTAGTCTATATTACATTTGTCTATCTACTGTGCAGTATTCAACTTCTAAAATTATAATGTCTAGATTTCTTTCTTTTCATGTGGACAATTGTGTTTTGCTCAAGTAATCCAAAGTTCATTAGTGAGTTTCAAAATAATAAATTCTGAAATAGTTGGAAAATGATGAAATACATTTTCTTGAAAGAATATAATTAAGTGCCACAAAATTTGTCTTTCCACCTGTTTGTTATAGATGATTTAATTAAATAATATGGCACCCACTGAAATTAAAAAAAATAAATTGAAATATTAAAAACCAGATGGCCAACATGACCAGTTAAATTAGCATCATGATAAAATATACCATTTCACAAAAACTGTTGAGAGCCTCTATTAAAACTTGAAAACTAAGAGACATATTTTAAAAGTTGGGGCAGGGCCTCCCTTATGGAGCCACATGTATGATAAATGCATAGACTTTTTACAAGTCACACTCGGACTCCTAACATTGTCTTGTTTTGGCCCCTTTCTTCTAAATCCTGGATCTGCATCTGAAACTGTCTTAACTTACTAGTTTCATTTGATATGTACAATCTGACCTAAAATTGAACACACCCATAGAAACATTTCCTATAGAGTTTGTAACAAATTAACTTGACTAATCAGGTGATAACTCTACATCATACTATCTTGCTGCTTAGTCTAGTATATTTTCTAACAATGGATGTCTAGAAGCACCAATAGTGTAGTGTGAACACTTTATTTTTATGGCTTTTGACATTGTGATGCCTTGCCTTCTTTGTGCTTTCAATGTTTTGTAATTTTATTTATTTGTTTTTAATCTACTGATAATTTCAACTCACAAATATGTTTTTAAAGAAGAAATGTGTATATAGAAAGTATATGTGTAAGGACAGTTTGATTTAAAAGAAGCAAAATACTGTTTTATTAGAAAATTTAATTTTAGGACATTTTAAAGGAGCTACCATTTGATTTTTATGGGGGGCTAGAATAAAATTTGAAAAAAGGCAGGACAGAAGTTTTGAGTAAAATAAAAAGATCAACTTTGCAAAAACAAAACGCAGGATGACAATTTATATAACAAAAGTCAGGATAACTAACAAAAAAAAGACAGGACCGAATAGAGTGAACAATAAAAAGACATAACACAATTTTTCATCCTAGTCCCCCATAAAAATCAAATGGTACCTCCCTAAGATAAGAACTTTAATTTATCCAGGGAAAAGCTCTAGGTCAGTGATTTTTCTCTTATTCTATATTTTTCTTAAAATGTATCACATTTTGTTGTTGTTTACAAAAAAAAAGTATAGAATTCTTGCATGTTGAACTTGCTAAAAAACATGAAAAAGTAGTTCCTTTTTATATTAAACCAAGGGTTCTAAATGACACCAATAAAGGCAAAACTGAAAAAATCCCTTTGAAATTTTTACAGAAGCTATCATGATTTGGTAGACTGTTATTTAATATATGTTTCTTAGACGACCACAGACACTAAAGTATAATGCATTTGGTGTTCTGTTAATGTGGTACTTTTTATGCCATTTGGTGTTCTGTTAATGTGGTACTTTTTATGCCACTTGTTTTCTTATTAGCTTTGTTTTGTTAAAAAGTACACTCAGAATTCTCATTTTTCTCCAAAACAAAATACAGAAAACTATGAAATTTTTATAAATGATATTATAATCATTTTTAAAGAAAAATCAAAGTAATATAAATATAGATTTTTCCAACTTCAGTAATGGTGCTTATCTCATACTGTATCTGTAATTGATGGTCAGATTACAATAAAAATTAAATACATTATAGAACAATTTGTCATTTTGATACAAATCTTCATGTATTATATACTTTTGCTTTTATTCCAGATCGTAGACTGTCCAGAAAAAGAAGTCAAATGTCAATGGAAAGACTTAAACGCTCATTTAAAATGGATACAATAAAAGAAAAGGAAAATGGGTCACAAGGAATTTCTATGGAAGTGCCAACAACTGTGATAACAAGTAGTGACCCTTCATCACCAAAATCAACATCTCCTTTAAAAACTTTCCCTGATACAATATTTGAGGAAAAATCTGAAACATTCAATAAACAAAAAAGTAGATATGACCTTGAACGAGAACACATCCATGAGGAAGAACGTGCTCGAGAACACAAACACATATCAGACCCTAACACTCAACCGTTCAATAATCATAAATCAGTTTTCCGTCTAAGTACTCTTCAGAAAGGTGATGAAGGTCTAGGTGAATCACTTGACCTAAATTCTGAACAGAGTGATAGTAGTGTTAAAGCAAGTGATAAATTTGGAAATGATACGATGTCTCGACTCCAAGTCCCATCGGATGATAATAGTGTCGACCAGGTGGAACAGCCTTCTTGTAGTTTTGATTTTTATTTTTCTGATATGTTCAGTGATGATCCCAGTGATGGAAAGCCATCAAAACGTGTTACATTTTTATGAATCATCTCTCATTGATCTGTCATTCTCTAAGGCCAAATGAAAAATATCTGTTAATCACTCTTACTCTTAAGGCCAAATGAATAAGACAAAAATATCTCTTCTAAATAAAGTAATATAAATTTTGTGTGTTGTAGCGCTTTTCTGGATTTACCTACTTCAGAAATTCTTAAATGTTAAGATTTGATAGCCATAGATGTATAAATATAGTGATAATTGAAAAGCTTTATGACCAAAAGGGACCAAGTAAGAATAGGAAAGTTCACTTTGAATGAATAAGTTACAGCTTTAGTTTCTAAATGATTTTCTCAATTGCTCAAATGCTATCAACTTCGCTCATTGTTGAAGGCCGTACCATGACCTATAGTGGTTAATTTTTGTGCCATTTGGTCTCATGTGGAGAGTTGTCTCATTGGCAATCATACCACATCTTTTTTGTAAAAGGAACAAATTAAATCTTAATACGTTTAGTTTTGAAAGGGAACATAACAAATAGAATGACTTTTGGAATACATTCATGTGGTATATTTTGTACGGGTATCATATATATATATACATATATGTATTTTGCAGTAAATTTATGATTGACAAATTAGTTTAAAGTTCTTACCTAAATAGTATGCTGAACTATTTTATTTAAAAACTGCTAAATCAAATGAAACAAAAAATATATTAAGAGCTGGATTGTGATATATACCTACCAAACTTTGCATCTTTCTTATTATTCAGCCTACTAATAAACACAGTATTTTTTGTTTGAAGACTTTTTGGTAGACAATAAAGATTTTTTTTTAATAATTAAAGCAATGTACTTTCATTTGGCCTTGTGAGCATTTTTCATTGTTTTAATATCATGTTTATGAACTGTTTTATTTTTGTAAGTCTTTCATTCAAGAGGAGAAATTATAGGGCCAGTTTTTTTTAACCTTGTGAGAATAACAGGTATTTCATCATAGTTTGATACCATGGTAACATCATCAGAAGTAATCAACAACAACTAACAACAGAGTTTTTGATACACATGTTTCCATTGAAACTTCATTATTTGATTAAGGAGTATGGCCGAAGATCAAAATTACTTAGTCATACTCCTTTTTTTCATTGAGTGCTTGATTGTTGTTAATGTTTGATTCAGAGTTGATCAAATTAAACATGTTTAGATTTTTGAAAATGAAACCATTTGTGCTGATCCATACAGGTGTTATACCACCAAATCATACATAGTAGGTCACATCCAGTTGAATATGAAAACGGATTAAAAATATATTCCTTTTAATTTGTCCTACATTTCATTGCAGTGAAGAAAAGAAAAACATATATATTGGGTATATCAAAGCACCATTCTTTTATTATTTGGTGTTTTTATAGAATATTTTGAAATTGGCAGTTACATGATTACAAAAGCTTGTTCACAAGAAAAAAGGAGTGAAATTTGACTGGTTAACTTTCAATGACGGTTTTTATCTTATATGCAATAAGAATTATAAGATGTAATGTGAAATTTTGTCTGTAGCACTGGACATACATAGAATATAACTCATGCCAAGTATTTCTTTATTTGATAAAAAGTTAACCTCTGCTCAATTTTTTTTAAAGTGCAAATGTTAACAAGCTTATAGAGGGAATTGATAAAGGTGAGCCTACCCTTTTGGAGAAAAAACTATTTTTTTTTCTTCATATAATTGTTTTAGCTACTTTTGTCTTTACAAGTTTCCCACTTCTTTCCTCAAACACAGGGTCCACCCTAAACTAAGCCAATCAAACAGTGAAATCACTCTTTTGCCACTGAGATTTGCCAGTGTAAAACTTTGATGCTCTCAAACCTCTCATTGTTTACATGATGTACCAATAGTCATGAAGCACCTGTTACAGCTCTTCTATAAAAGCATGCAACGAAAACCTTTGATAAACTTGCTTGCTGTGTTTGTTTGGACAATAAATATTAACTTCATTTCAAGGTTAAGTTCCACATTGTATGCCAACTTTTATTGACCAATCAAATCCCAGTATATATTAAACAGACTGAAACTCCACCTTCATATAGTTTGCAAACATCCGAGCAAACATAGCAAGCAAGTTGATCAAAGTTTTGTTTTGCATGCTTTTATAGAAAAGCTGTAAATCCGTTCTCTATATGCATCATGTGAGTGATTTATATTAGAGATTTTTAAATAAAAATAAACATGTAATCAGTGTTTAATACTTTTCCATACCTGCAAAAGAAGATATAGGTGCTGGTTGGGTTTGACACCTGCCAATGCACAATATCTGCAAGGGAGTCTTACTTTTTTCCCTTAAAAAGTTGAAATGAACCCTTTTTAGCTCACCTGGCCTAAAAGGCCATGTGAGCTTTTCTCATCACTTGGCGTCCGTCGTCGTCGTCGTCTGTCGTCGTTAACAATTTTTCAAACATCTTCTCCTCTGAAACTACTGAATGGATTTGAATGAAACTTAGCATGATTGTTCCTTAGATTACCCTGCACAAAGTGTGTGCTTCGATTTTTGATCCGTCAAAAAACATGGCCGCCGTTACTTAAAATAGAACATAGGGGTCAAATGCAGTTTTTGGCTTATATCTCAAAAACGAAAGCATTTAGAGCAAATCTGACATGGGTAAAAATGTTCATTAGGTCAAGATCTATCAGCCCTGAAATTTTCAGATGAATCAAACAAACCATTGTTGGGTTGCTGCCACTTAATTGGTAATTTTAAGGAAATTTTGCAGTTTTTGGTCATTATCTTGAATATTATTATAGATAAAGATAAACTGTTAATAGCAAAAATGTTAAGCAAAGTAAGATCTACAAATAAGTCAATTTGACCAAAATTGTCAATTGACCCCTTAAGGAGTTATTGCCCTTTAAAGACTTTTTTCACAATTTGTTCATCATGTTGACTTACTTTAAAAAATCTTCTCCTTTGAAACTGCTGTATCAATTTCAGCCAAACTTAGGCTAAATGAGTTTCAGAGTATCTAGTATAAATTTTATATTTCATTTCCTTGTATGTCAGAAACATAGCTCCTATGGCTAAAATAGAACATAGGAGAAAATGATTTTTTTTTTGCTTTTGAAGAAAATAGGACGATTCAAAGAACATTTAAATAAATTGAAAAGCCAAAATAATCATTGATGAGAAATTTAACCAAAAAAATTAAGGTGAGCGATTCAGGCTCTTGAGAGCCTCTTGTTTCCCTTAAAAACTTGAAATGAACCCTATAATTTTGACCAATCACCTGGAAAGGAAGTCACAATATCACTTTTTATAAAAATGCCCCTTTTATGATATGAGTTGTTTGATGTTTTTTTTGTTATTGATTTTCATTGTAATGCCAAAAAATAGTTATTTGTACAATAAAGAAGACATTACATGTCATCAAAATTGTTATTTAATAAAATTAATCAAATCCATGTAACTATGGATAATTAGATTTTATATGTATGTGCTGGAAAGTTACAAAATTCTTAATGAACAAAATGGTTGTTAAACATAATTATCTCCCCTTTTAGCTGAACTTAGAAAGGGAAAGTCTACTACTTTGTAGCTCCAGATTTTAGTGGCCGGTATGGGTTGTATATGTCATTTATTGTTAGTTTGTCTTTTCATGAAAATATTTGTGATATACTGGTCTTTCCATGTTTGTTATTATATTTTACTTAAATATTTATAGCAATACAATGTTTTGATTTCATGCATGTTATTTATTCACTTTGCTACTTGTTGTTAGAATATCAGTTTTTTTATTTATTTCTTTTTCATTCAGAAAACAGTTTGATGTTAAAGTGGTTTAAGTTTTTTTCCAAAGCAATAATATAAGGCTGCAATAAAAGATACTTTTTAGTATACATAAATGAGACAGCATTATAACAGCAGCATTAAACAAAACAAAAATAGTTCTTAAGTATATATTTTTATTGGTTTTTATTTTATAGTATCAAAGTACTATCTAATTTGCGGCATTCTAATTATGGCAAACATAGCAATTAAAGATTTCAAATTTTGACAAAAAACAAATAAGGATACATGGCCTTTATCATTAAGCATCATATATCCCCTTTTTTCAATACCATAAGCATCATTAATAAGATGAAATTTTATCCTCAAGACATGTGTGGCATCATAATTTAATCTTAAACATTACTGTAAATCATTGTGTGAGTCTTATACATATTTAAGGCAAAAAAGTGCGGACTATACACAACCAAATACGGTAAACATAAAACATTTAAACATACACAGAAATCAGACTTGGCTTTGAAAATACATATTTCGATTCATGTTTCAAAAGTTAAAGTTCAAGGTAAATTCAAAGAGAGACAAATCAATAAAACAACATTAAATTCTTATATAAATTTTATAACAGTGCTTGAGAAAAATTAAAATATGAATTAAGCATTTGCATGAAAAAAAAGGTTGGTAAAAGTATGAATTTGTTGAAAATCTGAATATACTGTAAACCAACTTATTTTCGCGGGCGATTTATTTTCGCGGGCGATTTATTTTCGCGACTTTCGCGAGTAGAAAAATAACGCGAATATGTCAATATTTGATCTTTCCTTAATAAACCTCATCAAGTAAATCAGATAATCGCGAAATTAAATAGCCACGAAGTGGTCAACAAAGAGTAAAACGCGAAATAAAGTATCAGCGAAAATAAGTTGGTTTACAGTATATTAAATATATATATATTTTCATATGTTGTGTTGTTAAAAGTGACATTTCAATAATTGTAGTGTCTTTTGTTAATGAAAGTGTCAAGCTGTCATTTTGTAAATAAAATGTTTAGGACTGTGTAAAGTTCCTAATTCTATACAAATTGTTGAAATGAGATTAAAATTAGTTGATTTTTTGTTGTGGTTTTTGATTTGTTGAATTACATTAACATTATCTGTTTTACATCCCCCTTTTGTTGAACAACCGATCCTTTTGTAGAACAAATTTGATTGATTATTTAAGGAATCACTAGAGTGATTTTGGTAGTGGGCCCCCATGAACATTTCTGGGTCCGCCACTGATTTATCTGTTTTATTGAGAAAATTAAACCCCTCTTCACTACAGGGAAAAGAACCAGCAGTATACTGACACCTGCAACATTATTTGTAAGATTTAAATCAGGTATAATTTAAATAATAAGCATAGATTGGCCAAAATAGTCATTTAAAGTATCTGTATTGTATCAAAATTAACTTCTACAGGAAATTATCCTACTAGAAGACTACTTGAATTAATTCTCAAAATGTAAAAGGCTCCAAATTTCAGATGAGAGTTCAATTTTTTCCTACATTGAATAAAAGATGCTGAGGGAAAGTTTAGGAGACAGCAATCCAACAATAGATTATTAAAAAAATATTTTAGAGGGCAACATACACTCATCAACAATAGACAGTTATTTAACACTGTGTCCAGCTTTAAAGCAAAATTTATGAATACATTAAAACAGTAACACATATGTATAAAAAAAAAACTATGAAATAAAAGATTTATTTGTATTTGCAATAAACAGTGGTATATGTGAGCATAAAGAGAGGCAATACACAGTGGTATATGTGAGCATAAAGAGAGGCAATAAACAGTGGTATATGTGAGCATAAAGAGAGGCAATACACAGTGGTATATGTGAGCATAAAGAGATGCAATACACAGTGGTATATGTGAGCATAAAGAGAGGCAATAAACAGTGGTATATGTGAGCATAAAGAGAGGCAATAAACAGTGGTATATGTGAGCATAAAGAGAGGCAATAAACAGTGGTATATGTGAGCATAAAGAGAGGCAATAAACAGTGGTATATGTGAGCATAAAGAGAGGCAATAAACAGTGGTATATGTGAGCATAAAGAGAGGCAATAAACAGTGGTATATGTGAGCATAAAGAGAGGCAATACACAGTGGTATATGTGAGCATAAAGAGAGGCAATAAACAGTGGTATATGTGAGCATAAAGAGAGGCAATACACAGTGGTATATGTGAGCATAAAGAGAGGCAATAAACAGTGGTATATGTGAGCATAAAGAGAGGCAATAAACAGTGGTATATGTGAGCATAAAGAGAGGCAATACACAGTGGTATATGTGAGCATAAAGAGAGGCAATAAACAGTGGTATATGTGAGCATAAAGAGAGGCAATACACAGTGGTATATGTGAGCATAAAGAGAGGCAATACACAGTGGTATATGTGAGCATAAAGAGAGGCAATAAACAGTGGTATATGTGAGCATAAAGAGAGGCAATACACAGTGGTATATGTGAGCATAAAGAGAGGCAATAAACAGTGGTATATGTGAGCATAAAGAGAGGCAATAAACAGTGGTATATGTGAGCATAAAGAGAGGCAATACACAGTGGTATATGTGAGCATAAAGAGAGGCAATAAACAGTGGTATATGTGAGCATAAAGAGAGGCGAATGATACTAAAGAGATATTCAAATTATGAGTCCAAAACTAACTGTCTGAATACCATAGCAAACAAAAACGATAAATGACGATAAGACAGTACACAGAACACAACATATAAAACTAAAGAAAGAGCAACATGAACCCCTCACAAAACAGGGATGGTCCCATGTGGTCCTTAAATGTGATGTAGATCCTGCTCCAATAACCTGTCATTTTCCTGTTTCTCAGCCTCCAACAAATACTTTTCATATTTCAAGACTGTCAATATTGTCTAATTCTCCAAAATAAACAGAAAAGCAAAATACTGAGATACAATAAAAGGCAATATCTTGGACATTATACAACTAATGACTTTTGATAAGGTTAATACAATGATATATCAACCATGTTGGCTTCGGCGAAAATCATAATTCTGAGTTGATAAATCATTGTATAATCTGAAATCTGAAGTCAACAATTGTTTAACTATATAACTCTTTATCATTTTTCGAATTTTTAGTTTTTGGCATAAATGCTTTTTAAACTGCTCGCTGCTTTTGTAGTTACTAATTGTCAGAAGTTAAAATATTTAATAAATTTTACGAAACAAAACACTGAAAAAATGAAGAAGAGATAAAAACGAAGCTTAAAATTAAGAAAGAGGGAAAAAAAGGGAATTTACATAACGTCATAAATGTTATATTAACCTCTCTTGATTCTTGCCGCTATGAACTTGAAAAAAAATACAATCTATTTAGACTGATACAAAACCCATATGATGATAATAAATAATAAACTTGATAGCCAAGATGAAGAGAGTTAAGAATAAAGATGGTGAGCAGGCATCTCAAAAGACTAGAAAGCAACATTTCTCAGAATGAAGAAGTGTTTATCACTGCATATATAACTGTTAGACGATGCTGTTCAAATTGATGAAAAGCTGCAACATATCTAGTCACTGTGAGGTCCTACGGTGTTTATATATATAAGCAGCACATAAATAGTAAGAAAGTCTGTTAACTTATAAATTTTCAGACTTCAGTAATTTTAGAAGTTAAAATGTTACATGTATCAAAGATTCTGAAGAAAATAGGAACACCATGAGAGAAAAGATTTCAATTAGACCAGCGTATCAAGTCTTATGTAATTTCAAAGAAATTAACATTTTCTCACTCTTTCACTCCCTTTCAAACATACTTATTTACATACCACTCTCAATATAACTTATTTACTCACTCTTTCACTCCCTCTCAAACATACTTATTTACATACCACTCTCAATATAACTCATTTTCTCAATTCTTATGTATTTTTTTCTACATATATAGAGATAGATCTTACACATTTACATACCGCTCTCATCATTTACCCTCACCCTCTCAATTCGTCTTAATTCTCCCTCTCATCATTTCTGTCAAATCAATACCACCGCAGCTACCTATATTAGCCTCATCTTTGTATTCGATACCCTATGTAAAATTTGTTATTCGATAAAATTATTTTTAATTTAGAAGTACCAGGTATGGAAAAAAAAAAAAATTCACCGCAGTAAAGATCAAAACATTTGACATGGAATATGGAAACTTTCTTTTTCATATCATTTCTTGGAATCTACGGCAACTGCTAAAGTAACTATAAGCCGAAAATGTATGATGTATTTTTTTTTTTTTTGAAGAAATTATTTTAGGATAACCATAGTTATGCAGCCAAGATTTGTATTTAACTGAAGGGTGTTGAAACAAATTTAAAACAATTCAAAAAAAATACATAAGAAATAAGTAAAAAAGTAAAAAAGTTGAAAGTTTTTAAAATGCCAAAATGGTACCAAAGTACCTGTCTGTTTGTACTGACCACCTGGCCTGTGGGTTATCTAGACTTTACGGTGCTACTTCACCAAGACAAATGACCACAGTGAAACACCTGCCTCTTCCTTTCACAGTACGAATTTTAAAGTATCTGATTTGACATCGATATGCCTACACAGCCAAGTTTTTTTAATAGAAAAATGCATTCATACTGTTGATATAAAGATCAAATATCTTATTTAATATTTTGATAAAACAATAAAATCTATCCCCATTAAAATGTTGTTTAAAAATATAAAAAAGAATAATCCCTTTAAGATTTGAATAAAGCAATAAAACATTTCCACTTAAAATTTGATAATACAACAAAACATCCCCATTTTACAATTTGATAAAAACAATAAAAACATCCCCCATTAAATTTGTTAAAACAGTAAAAATATCCCCATGTAAAATTTGATAAAAACCGTAAGAACATCCCCTTTAAAATTTGATAAAAACCATAAGAACATCCCCTTTAAAATTTGATCAAAACCGTAAAAACATACCCCTTTAAAATTTGATAAAATCAATAAAACACACACCTTTAAAATTTTACCATTAGGAAAACTTTCCCTTTATATTAAACCTGACATAACTAGTAAAATTGTCCTCCAATTTACATTTGATAAAAACAGTAAAAACATCCCCTTTAAAAATTTGAAAAAAAATGAATACATCCCACTTTCAAATTTTTTAACAACAGTAAAACATCCCCTTTCAAATGTGTTTGGAAAAAATACCCCCCTTTAATTCTTCCAAAAAAATTGAATACAACCCCTTTTCAAATTCGATCAACACAGAAATAAATCACCCTTTGAAATTTGATCAAACAGTAAAATCATCTATTAAAATTTCAAAAAAACTGTAAAAAGATTCCCCAATTGAAATTTGTAAAACAGTAAAAAAAAACATCCTACATTAAAAAAATTTAAAAACAGTAAATACATTCCCTTTTAAAAAAAAGAAAGAAAGTTAAAACATCCCCATAACAATCTGAAAAAAAGGTAAAAACATCCCACAGTTAAAACGTTTTATCAAAAAAGTAATAAAAGTCCCCAGATAAAACAGGATAAAATCAGTAAAACATCTCTTGTTAAAGGAGTAGGTTCGGTAAGGGACGATTTTGACCTCAAATTTCAGGTTCATCTGATTTAAGATTATTGACACTTTTTAAACACTTAAGGTGGTATGGGAGTCTAAAATAAAAATGATAGAATTTGTTCATACTTTGCCAAAACGTAGTATCTATTGATATATGTTAAAAAAATATAATAAAAATGAAAGGTCACCGCGTATCTACAAGTTGTGACAAAATGCCACATTTTGTATGGATTATACAGGAAAAAACACCATTTTAAGATTAGAAACTAAACAAAATGATAGCATTGTAAAAAAAATTAGAAAAAGATAGCTTTCAGGCAATGCTTTGAGAATATCAAATAAAAGATATGGTCACCGTACGTTTTTTTCGACTAAAATACAAAATAGCAAAATTCCATGTAGATTCCTTCAGAAAATGCACTGTTTTAGAATTACCTCCCCTTAAAATGTCAATTTAAAAACATTTAAAAACAACCAAAAATAATCAACGCTTGTAAAAATATTAATATTTATAAGTTATATTCATATGAATTAGTTCATTTAAATGAAAATTCACATTAAATATCTGCATTCCTGCATAATTTTTTGCTAACTTGATATAAAATCTGGACCTTGGGTTCTCTTTTTTTTTTACAATCCAAGATAGCGGAAGTCACCAATACCATCTTTAAAGCAGCCGTTAGTGAAGAATAAACAACAAAATAGTCAACAAACCAAAAACAACTCACCAAAACCAAGATGGCGGCCTACATATTGCGACCTCCACTTCATGTTCCTGACCCACGGCATCAAAATATGTTAAAGCTCACCAAACGCCTTCGGGCACCGAGCCGACCGTACGAGGGCTGCATAGCCAGTCAAGGTCGTTAAACACTTCCATATATATACATCTTTAGTGTCTTTTTTAGTTGATTCAAATAGTTTTTGTGAAAGAATTTAACTTATAACTTATTAAAATAAAAAAAAACAGGCTCCGATTCAAGCTTAAATAGAAAAATCTATCACATATGTAAAAAACATGTCATTTTTCAGATGTTTTTTGTCAAAAATGAAAGTGGCCGCATCCGTGTCCATCCTCAACCTTTATGTATATGTTAGGTATTATCATCAAATACAACTTACATTTCAATATTAAGAATGAACACAAATGCGGCCACTTTCATTTGAGACAGAAACCGTCCAGAATTCAACTAAAATGCTAAATTGTGAAGATTTCAGTAATTCAGCATGACGTAATAATGTTAGTATCCGAAATATGTGCATTGTATTATAAAAAACAGCCAATATTTATGTAGCAGAAGCATTCAACTTCCAATAAATGACTAAAAGTTTACATTTTAACAATTTTGTGAAACTGCTATTTTTTATAAGTCAAATTTTGAATTTAAATTGCATCGTTACAAACTAGATATGGATAATAAAACATATAATATTGATGAAAACAAGCTTATAAAGATCAAATCTTGTTCTGCACTCTGCACACAACTTCACTTCTCATCAGTTTCAAGGACACGAAAATTGATGCCCACAAATTAAAGTACTTTCACAGTATTTTGGGGCCAAAAAGGGGTCTTACTGGACCTACTCCTTTTATAAAAACATTAAAACTTCCCCGTTATAACCTGACATAGATAGTAAAATTGTCCTCCCATTAAAGTTTAATAATAAAAACAAAACCAGTAAAAATATCCCCTTTTAAAATTTGAAAACAATATGAATACATCCCTCTTTAATTTGATAAAAAAAAAGATATTACCCCATTAAAAATTATCAAAACAGTAAAAACATCCCCCGTTAAAATTTAAAAAAAAAACTGTAAAAAGGATCCACAAATTAAAATTTGTAAAAGCAGTAAAAACATCCTACATTAAAATTGGATCAAAACAGTAAACACATCCCCTTTAAAATTTGTTTAAAACAGTAAAAATATCCTCCCTTTAAAATTTGATTAAAACAGGCAAAACATCCTCAGTTAAAATTTGATAAAAAAAACACGGTAAAAACGGCCCACAGATAATTTTTTTTGAATGCGAATTATCACTGCTATAAAGTTGAGAATTAAAAACCAAAACTTCCTAAAGCGTGTTCCAAATCTATGCTTGGGTAGAAAAAACCCTAAATTTTCGAACGATTTCATCACTTTATGAACAGTTTATTTTATGTCGGCACACATAATAACAAGTCATAGGGAAAATAATCAATTAAGATCAGACAGGTTAGTAGTACTATTGCTTTTTAAAGGTTATATATCTAACAAACATTTACAATATTTGCGTTTAACTATACAAATTGAAGCTACATGAGCACCCTCAGGCTCCCGTTAGATTTAAATATCAGCTGGTCATATGACATTACTTATTTTCACTTGCATAGCTGACTGGTTATCCAACAAGAAATCAGTTCAAGTAAAGCCTATATACATCTACTTTTATACAGAATTTTCACATTAAATAATAATTTGTACTTCCACTTTTAATCTTTATAAACATCAACAAGATATGAATATTGTTTAATGGAAAGGAGTGGACAGGCTAGTACCGCAGTAAAAGTTTTACTGGGATCATCAAAATAACATGTGTCGTGTATGTAGCGACACAATTTTAAAATAAATAGATCGAATCTCACATTCATTTAATTGAGGTTTCCAACAGATATATTATATATATATCGAGATCAATATATGAATTATGTTTATAGTACAAAACCAACCATGGAATAATGTGCCATTGCGGCGATCAGGTACCAATGAGTGAAAAGGATATAAGGGCAAGTTGTTTTACTGTTCATTCTTACTTCAAGATATCTTAGAAAAGAGGGACGAAAGATACAAGAGGGACAGTCAAACTCATAAATCGAAAATAAACTGACAACGCCTGGCTAAAAATTAAAGAAGCCAAACAGACAAAAAAAAAACAACACATGACACAACATAGAAAGCTAAAGAATAAGCAACACGAACCCCACCATACTAGGGGTGATCTCAGGTGCTCCGGAAGGGTAAACAGATCCTACTCCACATGTGTCACTCGTCGTGTAACAAATCCGGTAAATAGTCTAATTCGATAGGTCACATTCATGAAAGGGAAGGGGATTGTAGTTACAACGTAAGGAACATATCCGATATCATTTGTGAAACGGTAATTCCATAACGGTCAACCAACTCGTGATTGCGTCATTATAGAATTAAAATAGAAGATATATTATTAAGTATATAAGATATAATATATATATATCATATAAGATATATTTAATTTAGTAAAATAAATAGTAAAAAGGCTTGCCATTATGATACATTCATCTCTTCACAGTCGTACAATATGATTTAAACCAATTCTGTCATTTCGCTTCGTTATTTATGGATTTCGCAGGAGACTTCTATACTAAATTGTAAAAAGGCTAGCCGTTATGGTTGAACGTTATGGAATAACCGTTTCACAGATGATATCGGAGATGTTCCTTATGTCGTAACAACAATACCCTTTCCCTTTTCACGAATGTGACCTACCGAATAAGACTATTTACCGGATTTGAAATAACATAAGCAACACGACTGTTGTCACATGTGGAGCAGGATCTGCCTACCCTTCCGGAGCATCTGATATCGCCCCGAGTTTTGGCGGGGTTCATGTTGCTTAGTCTTTAGTTTTCTATGTTATGTTTTTTGTACTATTATTTGTCTGTTTGTCTTTTAATTTTTATACATGTCGTTGTCAGTTTATTTTCAACCTATGAGTTTGAATATCTCTCTCTGGTATCTTTCGTCCCTCTTCTAAGAGAGCAGACCGAATTTTAATCAGAGTTTTTCGCTGTAGACAGGTCAATGTTCGTATTGTCCTTTGATCGTCCAATTCGGTAAAAGGTTCTTTACTACATAAAAGCAAATACCCGAAACCTTTGTGTCCTTGAAACTGCTGAGAAGTGAAGTTGTGCGCAGAACAAGATTTTCATCTTTATAAGCTTGTTTTCATCAATATTATATGTTTTAGTATCCATATCTAGTTTGTCACAATGCAATTTAAATTTAAAATTTGACTTTGAATTAAGTAACTACATTAAGTTACTTTAAACCTCGTCTGTACCAATTATATAGTGTACCCACCTATAGCAAATACAAATTCCTTACGAAAATTAGATGAGCTTTTTCGTTAATGTTAAATTTATTACTTTTAACGCATAAATTATATATATTTTAGTTCCCATAGCGACTGAAGTTATTTCTGTATAAATAAAAAAAATCATTCAAATCAAGCATATTAACACCAACTACTGTAGACGAAAGGTAAATTGTTTTCATATACATATATTTTAATAAGAGCTAAGTATTCTCTTGTATGTTCAGGTTTGAACTATAAGTCTATTTTTCAGTGTTTTTTGTTTGTAGCGTATTGTATATCAAAATTAATAGTCAACTAAATTCATTAAAATTAAAGATAATCATAATCATTTAAAAGAATGGGACATGGGAGCATTAAAATAAAAAGTTTTTTGAAAAACACCAAGTTATCTATAATACTTGTGAAAATGAATTTAAGTTATACTTTAACATTAAGAAAAATTAAAAATCTTATATACAGTAACAGAAAATATTTTAAAACTCCGGAAAGTTCAATGCAAAGAGTAAAATTAGACTTTTTTTTAATATAAAAAAAAAAAAAAAAAAAAAAAAATTGACTTATTTTAACTCTTTGTTTTTTTCATTTCATCGTATGTGTAAGATGGTAATACTTGTATTTATGTCCATGTGTGAATTTTGGATTATTTCAGAGGATGTAGTTGTCTGGTTGACCTGTCTTTTTTATGTCCCTTTGTACGTATTTTACGTAACTGCATATATCAAAATAATGAGTATAAGAAGCTAATGCGGAAGGTTCTGTGTAAAAATGATCGGGAATGTACAACAACCTAATTACTATTTTTGTTATGTGGAAAATTCATTGTGTTAGAAAAATTCTTTTTTGGTATTGTTTTTTTATTTTATATCTATCCTTATCAATCTTTTAAAAAATATTTGGAAATAAACATGTAACGGTTTCTAATAGATAATGTTTTTGGGGAAAATATTCAAAGAATGACTATAAAGGAGTAAGTTCAGTAAGACCCCTTTTTGGCCCCACAATATAGCAGTTTTACAAAATTGTTAAAATGTAATTTTCAGTTACATGTATTTATTGGATAGTAGAATGCTTCTGCTACATAAATATGGGCAGTTTTTGACAATACAATGAACATATATCGGGAACTAGCATCATGCAAGCATGCTAAATTACTGAAATCTTCACAATTTTAGCATTTTAGTTAAATTTTAGACGGTTTCCTTCTGAAATGAAAGTTGCCGTATTTGTGTTCATTCTTAATATTGAAATGTAAGTTGTATTTGATGATAATACATAACATATATAAAGGTTGAGGATGAACACGGATGCGGCCACTTTAATTTTTGACAAAAACAATCTGAAAATGAGACATTTTTGGGCATATTTGATATAATGTTCATATTTAAGCTAGAATCGGAGCGTTTTAATGAGTATATCAGTTAAAATCTTTCACATAAAATAATTGAATCACCTGAAATAGACACTTAAGTGCTTAAAAAGTGTGTAAAATCGTTCGTCAGATAAATTCAATTTGAGGCCAAAATCGGCCCTTACTGGACCTATACCTTTAAATAATTAAACTGACAAAACAAAGGTCAAATAAAAAAAACGATAACAAAATCGCAAAAAAATGAAAATATACATCATTTTTGTTTTAATTTTAGTCTATTAAAAATGTGGAAACAGTTTAGCTTTATGTTGATGGTTCTGATTGGACTCCATTTAGCAAGTAAGTTTTAGTAAAGTAAACGTCATATGTAATAGGAGAGACCATATTGCCAAATAGCATGCTTGAAACATAACATAACTGACCTCCGTATTTCTAAGTTTGGACAAGAGCTTGTTTTTTTTGTGTCGATTTGACATAAAAGAGGACCTATATGAGTCATGATTGGGTTCAACTTTAGAAGTCTTCTTTTGTACAACCCTCAATCTATTAAAATCAATAAAGATAAGAAGCATCATCTAAAAGTAAAAATGTAATAATCGAGTGTTGTTTGCAATGAAAATTTGCCCGTTAACCCATAATTTTCTTTCCATTTTCCAAACTGTTTAATGTACAAGGTACGATTTATCTTTCACTTTGGTTAAATTTCCATTTTAGGACGGTGATGTTTCTTTGGCACCAGCTTACGGTGTCACATCTCGTTCGCTATGCCCATTTTGGATTTGATTACTGGTAAATTATTAAGTCAGTTATTTTCGATCCTTAAAATAAACTGATTAAAAAGTTTACTGATTAAACACAGTAATTATATCTATGAATATTGTTTTTATTGGTGTGAACTTACGGGGCGGATTGTGTTATCAGTTAATTAAAATCAACCTTAATATAAGTTAAGTCACGGTTAACTACAACCTATCGATACTTTTATTTTGGCATTGCAAAAGGTCATGTTTTTCTCTGACTGTTAATGACGTCTTTACGCTAAACTTATTGGATGTTGGATTGATATTTTAGTCTTAGATGCATCTCTTATTCAATTGGTGTCGTTTGTTGCTGTACATCATATCCTACCCATAATACCTTATCGTGTTAAATTTGAACAGAATAATTCAATTGACAGCATTCAAAAACTAAATTAAATTGGTCGCGCTTTGCGTGAAAAAACATTTACTGCCTCAAACAAAAACAACATACCCCTCCTCCCATTGAAGTTAAAATATTGCTTCCGTATGGAATTTGCCTCACATATCTGTTCAAACATAAGGGCATGTTTAATATTGTTATTGTGTTTATGCTCAATTATCTGTATTTCTGTCTATTCTTTGAAAAATGGATGAATTTGCATTACTA
This sequence comes from Mytilus edulis, assembly GCF_963676685.1. Classification (NCBI taxonomy): domain Eukaryota; kingdom Metazoa; phylum Mollusca; class Bivalvia; order Mytilida; family Mytilidae; genus Mytilus; species Mytilus edulis. The sequence continues at coordinate 30,621,628 of NC_092351.1, read as the reverse complement.
ATACATCTTATTATTTATCATACAGAAGCAGACGATTGTTTAGAAAATGAACTAAAATGCAGGAGATCAGAACAATGCTACCCAAAGGAGGACAGATGTGATGGGTATGCAGACTGTTATGATGGCACTGATGAATGCACGTGTGAAGGTTCGTGACACACATTAGTTTTAGGGTGGTAAAGGGTTAGTTTCGTTCAACGTGTTTTGCCATTTTTATTTCACGTGCAGTCGTGAAAAATATTCGTTATTCACCGTGTTTCGTGAAATTAGTAAAAAGGTCAACGTTCAAGATTTTTTTGATTTTTTGTTCATCGTGAAATGGCACTTTTATTTCGCATTCTCCCGTACAGAGACCCCTAACGCCCCTCTATTTTATTGGTTGTTTATTTATTTGTAGTTAATTGTCCAGCTTCTCCTGTCGTTTCTTTTCTATGAAATAGTTCTTCTGACAAGAGAAGATATGGGATATGATTCAAAAATAAATTTGCTATAATGTAATAGAATAAGTAAATACAAGTCTTATATCTTTATTATATTATTCAGCTATATCAGATACCTACGAAATCTGCGAACAAAATTATATGCATTTCATAAGTATTTCGCCGTTTTATAATCTAAAGTCCTATGAGAAATCTAATCGTTTGTACCGCAAAATGATACTAAAGTTACGCCATTGGTTATATTCCATTGTGTTTGACGTTTATATTCAATTACAACGTTTTATGCACGCCTTTTAAACATATTACCCAGAAAGCATTATATTCTGAAATAGCAAATTGAGTATATAATTGCTAGAGATTAAAGTTTCAATACTGTTGACATCACATATTGTGTAAGAGTGGTTACCAATATAAAAAAACTATAACAACAGTTTGTGCACATTTTATTAATCGATAATAGTGATTAAAGTTTAAAGTCCATCGTTATTTAGGTGGATCTGGAAGCGTTCTTATTTATTTCAAGTGGTACACTATGTTTTGACTTTTGAAATGTGATTTTTATGTTTTATTGCAGATTATGTTTGTTCGGGTAACCGGCTGGCATGCCCGGATGATACTTGTGGAAAGGAAGATGGTAAATTGTGTGATGGTCGTATCGATTGTCCACGCAGCAAAGACGAAGAAGATTGTGAATGTATGAAACTTTATTCTTTTCTTGTTAGTTTGGGTCCTTTTTCATCTGAACAACTGAACGTTATGTTTCTGATGTATCAACAAATCTTACAGTGAGTTGACTATGGGTGTTACCGTTTACCTGTAGCTATTGTTCAACCAGATTGAAACATTTACGATACAATAGGGACATTTAAATTGACCAGTTGGTTTGGTAGATTTAAATCTATATTGATACTACCTGTAGAGTTTTCATTCACCTAACTTAAACTTTCAGCATGTTTTTTTCCTGAAGTTTTTCTTATCCTATCACTTCACCTGTTTAATTGTCACTGTTGTAGTATAACTGAGATAGTTTTTTTTTAACTTATAAATATTGCATCAAGGCTTGAATTTTCATCTTTGTTGAAGAACATAAAAGGCATTCAGTCTAAATAAGTTTATATGGTATGAAGAATGCTAGAATGACAACTTATATATAAACTAAACACTGAATTTGAAAAAAAATCCTTCTTATGTTTTTTTTTATTAGAGAATCCTAAAACAGGTAAAGAAATTAACATTGTTATTAGTCTTTTTGTTATGGGAATGGATGTTTTCCCTGAAATAATTTGTCATTCAAATGCCAAAAACACAACATTTAGACGGGAAAAGAGATTTTTTTACTGTCATTTAAAATTTTAGAAGAAGGCAAGCCAGATCAAGAATATATGCTATTTTTAAGGGAATTTAATTGCATGTCATATAATTCACTACATTTCCTCTTAAAAGGGCACTAGCTACGAGATATATAACAAATCTAAAGTTTGATTTTTTTGTCTGTTCAATCAATATTGAAAGTGAAATAGTGAAATAACAATTCGCTTTTTGCAGCCAAAAAGGTTAAATTTTGTCAAATTACGCTAAGAAACATTGATAATTAGTTATTCACTTGCAAGTGAATGAATCGACCTCTTTAAATCCGTATTCATGTGAACATCAATTTAACCCCTAGCTAGAAATTGACCACGCATGTATTGTACGTGTACTGGTTATTTAAAGAAAAAGAATGTCAACAATGAAGTGAAATTACGGTATATCAATTGATTACTAATTCGATGCACATAAAATCATTCTTATACGGTTAAAAACAATGAGAAACATCTACATTTGTATTTTTAACCTATAAAATAAAATCAAACAGACCTATAAAAATCCAATTGCACGTGTTGGTTTAATCTATTCATATCTTTATTTATGTTTACATCGCTTATATGGTCATCTGAGGTCAAATCGGTAGTTAATAAAAGAGGGACGAAAGATACCAAAGGGACAGTCAAACTCATAAATCTAAAACAAACTGACAACGCCATGGCTAAAAATGAAAAAGACAAACAGAAAAACAATAGTATACATGACACAACATAGAAAACTAAAGAATAAACAACACGAACCCCACCAAAAACTAGGGGTGATCTCAGATGATCCGGAGGGTAAGTAGATCCTGCTCCACATGTGGCACCCGTCGTGTTGCTTATGTGATTACAAATCCGGTAAATAGTCTAATTCGGTAGGTCACATTCATGAAAGGGAAGGGGATTGTAGTTACGACGTAAGGAACATATCCGATATCATTTGTGAAACGGTTATTTCATAACGGTCAACCAACTCGTGATTGCGTCCGTAAAATTTACGAAGGGATGATTTCAACTTCACCATTTGGAACTCTTGGTTTAATAGCTTCCTTGTGAGCAGTAACCCTCTATCAAGAAAATCATGATAGTAAATGCAATCACGGGAATATCGTATCAATTGGGAGATATATACCCCGTATGCAGGTGCTGCTGGAATGTTGCTACTTAGAAATGGAAAGTTCATAATTGGAAAGCTGAAATCATCTCTTTTGTCGTAAAGTTTTGTTTTCAACCGACCCTCATTGTCAATTTCTAGATGTAAGTCAAGATATGAAGCCGACTTAACTGTATCCTTTATCTCCAATTCGATGGGATAGATGCGTTCCACATACTCACCAAATTTTGAATTGTTTAGTGAAAGAACGTCATCTATATAGCAGAAAGTAGAGTTAAAGGATATTGCTAACTTCTTATCTTTCTTCCTAAGAAGTTCCTGCATGAAGTCAGCCTCATAATAATAAAGAAACAAGTCGGCAAGTAGAGGGGCACAGTTTGTTCCCATTGGGATGCCGACAGTCTGTTGAAAAACACGTCCTCCGAACGTTACAAATATGTTGTCAATCAAGAAATCAAGCATCTTGATAATATCGGTTTCAGAGAATTTTTTGTTTGAATCAGAGTGATTATTTACAAAGTATGATTTATCCCTCCCTAAGATGGCGTCTGGACTAAAATACACACGAAACGAACTTATATATTATCTACCCCATGCTCTGTAAACTGTTTATTTTAGACTTTTGATAGTTTGGATAAATGTTTTACATTGTTATAAATCAAATATGAGAATTTGAGTCAAATTGGTGACCATGAATTTGACAGCTAGTGCCCCTTTATATGTTTGCATAGCCAAATATTATGAGTGCTTAGATTTCTTGTATATTGTTGAAAAAAACTTTTTTTATATCTCTTTGTCTTTTTCTAATGGGAAATAACTCAAAATAATTTGTTTTTGACATGTTCCTTGTACAAATTGTCAATGTATATTCATATTGAAATATCAAAATCATATTTGAATAAACTATTTTATTTACTCTACATACATGACATATTTTACATCTCATTCAGTATTCCATTTTCTTTATCTCAAATAATTTATAACATTTTTCTAATTTTATGAACATGATGAAAGTTTTTGAATATTTGTTCACGCTTTTGACTATATAACTAAATTTTCTCTCTATATCAATATTCTGTTAAATTTCTCATGATATATATATATATCCCTAAAAACAAGTACAGAATTTTGCAATATTTGATTATTTCCATTATCACATTTAAAATGAGTATCCTCATTTTACAAATATTTTGGATAAGTTTATTCATATATTTTCACTATATCACTTGATTTTATTATATCCACAATATTGAGTTTTTATTTCATTTACATGTATATGTTCCAATTAAACAATATTAGAACCAGAACTTTATAATGATTATATCCAATTTCACATTCATATTATCCCAACGTTAGGAATATTTTGAAATATTTTACTTTTTCATTTCACTTTATCACTACATTAAGACTATATCTACTTTATGAATTTAACATTTTATTTCATTTCCATGATATATATTACATTTAATATTAAATAGGTGAATCACTCTTATAATATATCCCAACATTTTATAATGAATGTGTTGAAATTATTTCTCTTTCTTGCATTCAAGTTTGATTTTTGTATAACCCTTTAGATAACTTATTCCATAGTGTGCTTATTGTCATTGAATTTCCTTGAGTAAACACAGTTTTTTTTCCACAAAAATCCTCTTAGGATAGATTTTAAAGAAAAACACAGCAAATATCATAATCCAAAATGAAAATCTTGAAGGGACATTATAAAGAAATGCACAACACATAATCCATCTGAAAATTGAAACTGAAATCACCTGGACAGCTCTTTCATGTGTCACTGACAAATGGACAATACTATGTATGAGGGTTACAAATTTAAAGAATCATTTATTATTTAAAAACAGTTCTAATTTTCATACATATTAATATGCAGTTAACAAAATATTCAACTGATTATTATTTTATGGTAAATTTTTGTAATATTATCAATACTGGGGATTTAAAACAATGAAAACCATAAATAGTTCTACCCTTTTAATTTTTTGATAGAATAATCCTAGGTCAAGAAAAACTTCAGGAAAAAGCATGCTGAAATTTTGGGTTAGGTGAATAAATATTTTTACAGGTAGTATCAAGGTATATTTAAATCTTACAAAACCAACTGGTCAATTTAAATGTCCCTATTGTATAGTCAATGTTTCAATCTGGTTGAACAATAGCTACAGGTAAACGGTAACACCCATAGTCAACTCACTGTAATTACATTATCAAATAACTAACGGCTCTCCAACCATTGTATACTATCAGGCCTCACCGATTATATATTTATTTTATTTTTTGTTCTATTATACAAAAGAAAATACAAAATCACTGAAAAAATATCCTATCCGTTTACTAGCAAATAAATGTATCTATAATTTGATCGACATCTTTGAAGATGTTATATTATATAAAAAATCAAATCAGAAAATTACCGACCCCTGAAGAAAAATTGATACACTAAAGAGGCATTAACAACCATCTTCAAATTATCACTAATACATCGAAAGAAGAAACGAATCCAGCAAAAAAAGCATACATGAGAAAAATACAGACTTAAATAAAGCAGAAAACATAGGTCATACAAACAACACCTCAGCACACACTAACTATATATATAGCAACAAGAATGTCTTCACAAACCGAGGACAAACATGGGTGATCCTGAAGGATATGAGGTGCCTGATTCACTACTTAAAATCGTCAAAAAGAAGATATTTGTTATATTACAATTAGTTTAAGTTTGTTTTATACGAAAACGAGAGAGAGAGAGACAGAGAGTATTTTTAGATCAGAATTCCAGAGTTATGGAACGTTGATCGTCGACATGAATCATGTCTGCATGTAATTCGCAGTCTTGTGTTCATTCAATAACCGACCTAATTGTCATACAATATACACACTCACTGATTTGGATAGCCTGGAATCCAGACCATAATTTTTACTTTGTCGATATGATACTGTCAGCGTAAGCATTCAGTGAGCCCTGACCAAATGCTATGATTTAGATTGTCGTGTAGTACGCTGTCGACCCAGCTGTTTATTTTATCTTCGAATTGTGGAAAGCAAATACCAAAAAAACAAGGAAAAAAAACCAATCACTGCCGTATAAGTTCACTCAATGTAATTAACTGCGGTTTAAAGGTTAACATTTAGTATATGAATCAAAGATTTTGGAAAAAAAAGTGTTTAAAGGAAAGGGAGCAGGCTTTTTTTTTTAAATAACCGATTTTAAAGTGTATGCTACGGACCAATTTAAGTATTTAATTAGTATTGACGAACTATAGTTCCGGAAAAAAAGCACAGACATATGAAAATGTTAATATTGAAATATAACGAACGCCGGATGCATATGTATAATCATATAATATGCTGACAGTATATTTCACAGTTTTCATATTTTCATATTTTCGTATTTGTTATTTCATTATATGTTCAAATCGTGAGAAGAAATCAGATTGTATGTATGTTTTTATTAACAGCATGTGTTGATGGTGCTTTTCACTGTTCAGTTGAGAAAAAATGTATCTCTATTAAATGGCGTTGTGATGGATGGAATGATTGCGATGGGGAAGATGAAATGGACTGTGCGGGTAAATATAAGTCTTAATGTGTTATGATATTATTGATTTTATTTTGCTATCACACACTTTTAGTTTTCATGTGCGGATCCAGTCATTTAAAAAGAAGGACCCTCTGGCAAGCCAATGTTTTGATTATAAATAAACTCATAGATACCATGACTAGATTTTGTATACACGCCACACGTGCGTTGTGATACTTTTTTTTTGAGTAAAAAGTCTATATGCATTTTTCATATATGAAAATCTATAAGGGAGCACGCCACACCCTGCCCTCTAAACCCTTCTGGTATTTCCTCTTGCCAATTGTAGACTGGTTCCAATTGGAAAAAATGGGCTACTTATACTCTGAAACGGCAAATTAAGAGCAGTATACTAGTATATAATTTCTAAATATTTATGTTTAAAGTACTGTTGACCGTATACATTACAAAATAGTGGTACATGTAACCAATAAAAAAAAGAGAACGCTAACAATAGTGTGTGCACATTTTTTTCATTGATTATACTGAATAATGTTAAATTCCATCGTTATTTAGGTGGAACTTGAAGCGTTCTTATTTATATCAAGTGATACACTATGTTTTAACTTTTTTTTCTGTTTTATTGCAGATTATGAGTGTCCAGATAACCTACTGAAATGTCCGAATGGTCTTTGTGGACGGGAAGATGGTAAAGTGTGTAATGGTAAAAGAGATTGTCCATTACAAAGCGAAGAAGAAGATTGTGATTGTATGAAACTTTATTCTTTTATTGTTACATGTGTTAGTTCGGGTCCATTTTCATCTGAAAAAATGAACGTTAAGTTTCTGGATGAAAATTTGTATTAGCAAATCTTAATCATATTGTCAAATTACAAAAGGCTCTGCAAACATTGAATACTACAGAGGCCTCGTTGGTTTCTTTTTCTTTTATTTTTTGTTAACAGAATTATACACAAAAAAATATAAACTATCCGTTTATTGATCTTTACTTACAAATAAATGTATCTATATTTTGATCTAATAGGAATTTTCATCAAACAATCATCAAATTAACACTAATACATCGTAATAAGAAACCAAGCCAACAATAAAAAACATAAACAGAGAAATGCAGACAACGCGGGTAAAAGAAAGAAAGAACAAAAAATATGGTCCATACAACCGACAGACAGTCATCACAAACTAAACATATAGCAAAACGAATGTCATCACAAATTGAGGACAAACACGGGTGCTCCTGAAAGGTTTGCAGTGCATGGTTCACTATTCAAAATCGTCGAAAGGTAGATAGTTTGTTATATGTCTTACAATAAGTTAAAGAATGCTTGATCATTTTGTTAGATCAGACATTTTAATGTAATATAGTCTTTGAATGTAAAAACTTTATTTTAATTTCCCCGAACAAATGAAATACTGTGACAATTTCACAACTCTTATTATAGCTTTGTGATGATTTTGGCCGTTTTCAGATAAAAGTTCCGAGTTATAGAACGTTGATCGCAAACATGAATTAAGTATGCCTGTAATCCGCAGCCTTATGTTTATTCAATAATCCAGTTAATTTCATAACCTATACACATTCACTGATTTTGATAGCCTGGTATCCTGACCAAATACTTTGTCATAGGATACTGTCGGTGATAGCCATCAGTGTGTCAGGACCCCAAACTATGATTTGGACAGTTGTATAATAGGCTCCCCGAAACAGCTGTTTATTTAATCTTTCAAACGTGGAAAGAAAATACAAAAAACAAAAACACTGCCGTAGAAGTAAACTCAATGCACTTCAATACTTGTTAAAGGTCTAAATTTACTATGTGAATCAAAGATTTTAGCAGAGTTTATGTATTGAGGAAAAAGGGCAGGCTTTTTTCTATTGTTTTTCAAACATAAAGCTTAATCCATGGCCCCATTTACAGCAGATTCCAACGAGTATGAAGCTACAGGTAGATTCTTTGGTAAGCTTCCTTGTTAGCTCAACCATGAAATGATTATTACTTCAAAATTGGGAGGAACATAGCACCAATTCATCATCCAATGAAAACACTCATATCAATGGCCTATTTATAATATGTATGTTTCATACAAACAGGTTTCCCTAAACAACTTTGCAAATTAAATTTCATTTCTTATAGTTTTTGATTGAATTAAAAAATTCTATGTATTACAATAAATTATAAGCGGAGTTACGGTTTATTTTTTGTTCAAGGATGATGTACCCTTGTGTTGATTCAATGCTAAACAAATGGAAATTTTATAGAAAATCCACAGCATTTCCCCTTTCACTTTCATAGATGGCAATTTAGTACTTGATATATGGAGGATTTTTGCAAGCAGTGCTAGCAATGATTTCATTGAAACAAGTTTATAAATATAGGACTTTTTGTAAACAATAAACGCTAGCACATCATAGAAAATCAAGTGAGTAATCTATGCTTAAAATTTTATAACAAAAATATCTGTGGATTTTCTACAATAATCTTGGTTTATTTGCCACAAAATCCCGTTTAACCTTTAAATGCAATAAAACTACAAATAATAATGCTTGATCGAAGTTTCCTCATTGTAAATGTATAAAATAGCCCATCTCTATTATTGATTATCTTTGCTGTTTTCATATTATTGCAGTTTGAAACATTCGTAATTCAAAGGCAAAGGGGTCATTAACCTTATACATACACATATCTGGATTTATAAAATGAACTGAGTAATTGATTGAAATAAAATTGGCAAATCAAACACACCTACAACATGCTTGTGAATTAGCTTATACTTATCAATAAATTTTAAATTTAGATTGAAAACTTATTTTTAAACTGACTTGTAAAACAAGTTTTACAATGTTTATATTCTGTCACTAGTTCTGATTGGCTATCTGTTTAACTATTGACTCCACCCAAATGCTTGTGTTCCTTTCCTTAATATTGATTTCATGGTTGAGCTAGCAAGGAAGCTTACCAAAGAATCTACATTTAGCGTCATACTCGTTGGAATCTGCTGTAAGCATTTAATTGGTATTAACAAACTTGTTCAAGAAAAGACATATTAAAGTTTTAAAACTGTTTTAAAACGATAATAACAAACGACTGGTGCTTTATATGTACAACCTGTATTGTGCCCATCAAATAAGCTGACAGAACATATCTCATGTAAATACAGTTGTTTTTCTATTTGATGTTTGGTAGTTCATTATATGTTCAAATTTTGAGCTGAAATAATATTTTATGTACCTTTTTAAAATTTATAGCATGTGATGATGGAGCCTTTCACTGTCCAATAGAGAAAAAATGTATCCCTAGTGAATGGCATTGTGATGGAATTGATGATTGTGATGGTGAAGATGAATTGGACTGTACAGGTAATAATAAAGGCCCTCAGGCTTATACTGGTATTTTGGGCTGACACGGCATATGATACGGATTTTGTCATGTTCTATTCTCTATTTAATGCATGTTAAGAGTTAGGTACAATTTATATTTAATCCCTGCAAGAGAAAGAGCACTTGAACTGTAAATCCTTGTATTCAATTTAACGTTCTTATTTTTTGTTTTATTTTTGTATCGCTGTCTTGTAAAAATATTTATCTTATACGTAAAATCATTTCCAGACTGCAGTGATGGTGAAGATGTCATTGGTCATTGGGCCAAACACTGCAGCTATTTTTTATAACTTTATATTATCTTGGAATCCATACGTTATCAACCATCACGAAAGCAAGAAAACTAATTTGAAACACGATACACGATAAATGAAATGATATTTTTTTCCAAAAACAACCCGCTTAATATTCTAATTTTTCCATATTACTTTTGGCGCAAATGTCACTGTCAAGTATTCAAATTACGACTTACGACCAAGTGACAATCGTTTCTATTCGCACTATGAAATATTATATTATGTCAATCAAGCTTAAGATTGTCTTTTTCTATAAAAGTCTCTTAGTGAAGCACCTACATACTGTTCTATTACTTCTCTTTATGTACAAGAATACAAGATTGCAATTTGTTCTGCTCAAATAGTGAGTTGTTTATTTGTCAATATACAAATCTCATTATAATCCCGGATTATATATCGTTCGTTGTTATTTGTTATTGTTTGTATGTCTGTTTTATTCGGAGAAGCCGAGTTCTGTTGATTGATGAGGTATGTTATAATGTCATATATATGTGGTTATCCTTTATTACTTCTTTATTTAAGGACCACCACCACAAGAACCAGCACGAAGTTTACACAAAGCCCATGGACAAAGGAGGAAGAAAGATGAGGACACAGTGCACACAATAACCCGAGAGCAAAGGAGAAAGAAAGATGAGAGTAAAGTGCACACAGTTGCCCGAGAACAAAGGAGGAAGAAAGATGAGGATACAGTAGCCCGCAGCAATAAAAATATTGATGCACATAGGAAATTTCTGAGACGAGGCAAATCTAATTTGAAGGACAACCCGATGAATTATCTATTACACAGAAAGACTGATGACAGATTAGCTAACAGAATACTTAGTCGTAGAGAAATGGATAAAAGAAGACCATGAGTGAAGGACAGGAAGCCAAAATAACTTTTTCTGTTCAAGACATGTATCTTATTGCTTCACATACTTCTCTTTTTTTTTCTTTTTTTTCTGTATTTCCCTATAACATTATTCCAAAGATAACGTCGGTTGTGTTTATTCTATTTTGGATCACTGTCGCTAGTAAACCCGCTTCTTCAACTATGAAGATCTAAAATGTTCCCACTGATACAGGCATAGTATCTGTTATACAATTGAGATACATTTATATTTCTAGTTTTCATTTGATGTCATATATTGGAACAACTCGGCTCTGTGACTGAGTTGGTGTCCTGTATATTCTGCAGCTCTTGATTTAGAATTCATTACTTCCTATAACGTATCAATGTAATGTGTATTAGCATATTTTATCTTTACGCAATAAATAACATATAGCAAATAGTTTCATGTTCAGGTTAACAATTATCGATACACTTAAGGAGCTACCATTCGATTTTTTACCCTATTCGGTCCTGCATTTTTTTTATTACTATTAGTTCATCCTGCAGTCAAACATTTACAAAACAAATTGTGCCATAGAATGTCGTCAAAACAGGAGTAGCTGCTCGATGGGAAAGTTAGAAACGATTTATAAAGTAATAAGAAGGAGATCAAAAACACTAATCGTGAAGGTGATCCAAAATGTCAGTTCAGATATGAAATTATAGAAGCCTTTTTTTTTTTTTTTGCACACTTCAGTGTGATTGTTGGGTTGATTTTAAAACAGTAAATGCTTGTTTACTTTGCCAGATTTATTCTACTGATTTTACTCCATTGCTTTGTTCTCCTATTCACAGTTGTGTCGCTTAATCAACAATTTGCAAAGAAATCCACTCAAACCAGTGCTATGGAGAGTCTTAAACTTGCAGTGAGTTCAAAGATTTTACACCGTGTCAGTGGAGGCCTCACTGTATCTTTGAAGTGATGAACAGGATCGGATCGAAAGCACTGTTCCATTGTTTTTCAATTGTGCGTTTTGTTGTGCATGTTCTGATGTTTATGTTATGGATGTTTATCTCATATAGTTTCTTTTCTAATAATCAGCATAATTTGCTGTACTGAAAGTGTCTGAATAAAAAACCATTTATATGTCAGGATGAATGTAAGTGAATGGCTGTCTATACTATATGTCAAAACTTTTAAAATCTTAGAATACAATGATTTAATAAACCGTCCCCTGATTTCCTCTTGTTACCGATTATGACATCACTGAATGGGACTTTCCGCCGAAAATAAACTGAAGGATGCCACTAGTATAGCAGCACTTACCATTCCGGTGCACCGATGGACCCTAGATTAAGATGGGATTTCTATTTTTAAGTCTTAGTTTTGAAATGTACTGGTTACTTGGACTTGTTTGTATTTTCGTCGTCTGTCGTTTTTGTCATGGCGTTAAGTAAATTTTTCTTCGGTTTTAGTTGTTAGGGTGTCGACTTTATATCTCCTTCTTCTTTCTGTCGAGTCTGTGACTTCGTGTCCAAATCTTTGCAGAATTCTATGAAATTTGAATGGAAGCTCATTTTATGATATAAATACACCCCAAAAAAAGAGCACAATTTTACTGATAAATTGACTGGTTTTTTTTTCACAGATAACATTTATATACTGTCTAAGATAACTGTTTTTCAGTCACCACTAACTTTGTCAAACATAAGTGTAATTTTACGTATGTTGAAGGACGTAGTTCGACAGTTTTTTGTATGTGGCAGTACTGAAAGGAAAATTAGGAAAAACTATCATGTTCGTTATACGTGTTAAGCTGTTAAGGTTTATGACCCAATGTGAATTATACGAAATTTTTAAACAGCAATAGTATCAAAACAGCAAAGATAATGAATAATATAGATGTGCCATTTTGTACATATTATACCAAGTGGAAATTTCTTGCAAAACATTAGTATTTATTGTTCCATTGCATTTAATAGAGAAGGAGGATTTTGATGCAACTAAAATCAAGACTTTTGTAGAAATCCATAGACTGTAATATGAAGACTTTAGTTATAAAATTTTAAACATAGTTCACTCACTTGTTTTGGCATGATGTGCTTGTCTTTTTTTTTTTTACAAAAAAGTCCTATACAACCTATTAATTCCAAAAAACTCATGCTGAGTCACTAAAGTAGAGCGCACTTTAGAAGGTGTACTGGAATTGGTCCATATTTATAATTGTTTTAACCAATATCTAAATTTATAAACTTGTGTTAAGGATATCATTGTTAGAACTGCATACAATAATCCTCTATCAATCAAGCACCGAATTGCTTAATATCAGAGTACAAGGGGAAAAGCTGTGGATTTTCTATATGTTTAGCATTGAATCAATACAAGGGTACATAATCCTTAAGGGACTTAGTTATTTTCTGTTAATAGATAGTCTAGGGTGAAAGTTTCTTGCACATCAATAATGGCGTGATAAAACCTTCAGAGAGTTGTCTGAAACTTTGGCAGAGGGGTTTTCATGATTACATGTAAGATATAATGTCTAACGCAAAAGTTTTTAAACGTTGTTTTTTTCAGTACTTTACTGACAGATTTTTTTTCTCTCACTAAACATACATACTAAGTAATCAAGATGGAATTGATTATTGTGACATAAAAAATTATAAACATTCATGGATTGTTATAAAACTTCGAATACGCTCTGATATATTCTTCTAAAGAAAGTAATACTATTTTAGGAGAAAATAAGATTTTGTTAATTCAGTTTTTATTTTTAATAATTGGACTCATTTTTAGCTCACCTGACCAGAAAGGTAAAGTGAGCTTTTCTCATCACTTAGCGTCCGTCGTCGTCGTCGTCCGTCGTTAACTTTTACAAAATTCGTCTCCTCTGAAACTACTGAGACAAATTTAACCACACTTTGCCACAATTATCACTAGGGGGTTAGTAAGTTTCATAGGGGGTTCATGACGCGTTAATGGTGACGTCATATATTGCTGTTGTTGTGTTCCATCAAAACGCAGCAGAAAAAGTCCAGCGTCCGATAAATTCGTTATACAGTTAACTACTGACCCCTACGAATCCATAGAGGGTGAATAAAATTCATAGGGGATTCGGCCTCCGGCCTCACCCCCTATGGATTTTACCAACCCTCTATGGATCCGTATGGGGTCAGTAGCGAACCATATAACTTATATTATGTTACCTTTAGCTGTTCAATATTTTTTAAGAATAGCGCTCCTCTTTCTTAAAAATAGCATAACTTATTCTTACAGGTAAATGATAGTTCAATCACTGAAATAAAAAAAATAAAAACTATTAATTACCCCAATTGATTTCATCATGTTAACACAAATACAACAAAAGAACAAATGACAAAAAAACCCATTTTATTATAGTCACCTTCCAATACAATAATTTTGTCACTCATCATTCGAGAAAAAAAAGTACTTTCAAATTTATTTTTAACACTACCAATACTTATATCACAGCCATTTTTCTCTTGTTCTTGGGTTGACTCTGTTAGCACTAATTCAATAAGTTAATTATTCTGGTTGCAAGTGTTGTTCTTGTTGCTTGAATGAATTTCTTTTTCAAAATTATCACAATTGACATCTGGTGTTGCTCTTATTCTTTCTAACATCATTTTCAACTACAATTATAATGAATAAAACTAATAAAGTATTGCTTCTTAAATTTGATAAATTATGCCACAATGTACATGTAAGGACTATGAACAACCTTATAATAAAACCTTATCCTGTGTACAAAGTGCGAATCTAGAACTTCCTTCATGAACTAGGGAACTATATATAATAGTTTTGATATACTTTTCAGGTTTCGGCGTTTATTTACAAGTTGCTGTTTTTAAGACTGGTATTATTGCTTAAATATGAATATAATGCAACACTTTGATTATGACAGACGATGAATATAGGAAACAGAATATAGGAAGACAGTACCGCATTTTACCTGTCAAACAAACCAATCGTGTGTCCGATTCACACATTGTTCGCTGTGATCGTTTTATTAAAGTGTTTTTTTCCAAAAGAAAATCGAGAAAAATTAAGTTCGGTAACATTTAAAAAAACACAAGAGACTCAATACACAAATAATCTAAAAAGGAGCGACACGACCTTGCAGAAAAAAAAACCTGAAAAAAAGGGGGGTGGTTTGAATTCAGGTGGTACCATTTGGGTAAACAATAACAGTCCCATGAAAATTCCAACAAAAGAATATAACTGATTGAATGTTGTTATCTCTTCAATTGTTCATATTTATATATTTGAAATAAAATTGACTGCGGTGCCTTCGATATGGTTCAATAAGAACCTGTCTTCATATGCTATATTCTTTTATTCTCATTCACCTAGTAAAAAATAAAACCCGAGAAGAAACAAGAAACTAATACATTTTAAAATATAATATATACAGCTTGCCATTATTAGCTGCTTTGACTATATCCACACTGAAATGATATTGTTGCTTAATCAAAAGTTTGAAACAACACAGTCACTAATAACGACATCTCCTTGTTCTTTTTTGCATTAAGAATATACTTTCATCACTTTATCCATTTTGAAACACAAAACGCATGTAAAGGTATTAACGGAAAATATGAGTAGTCCTTGTCCATGGAAAAATCATGATACGCATACCCTGTGTCAGCTTATTCTTCATATTTATCATATGTTTAGTAGTAAATACAGTAGTTTTGAATATTTGATAAATAGCCTGCTGTTTAATTCATATCCCGCAACTTTGATGCGCACCCTTTATCGCATACCGTTTATCACACACCTACTTTTTTTTTTTTTTACAAAAAGTCAGTTTTTATTTATGTAAGCTTAAGAAATATTTTTCCTCAAAATAGGTCCAATAGAACTGTCATTCGGGATTGACGTAATTTATTGAATGACGTCATTGTTTGGTATGTACATGTGACGTCTGGAACGTCAAGTTTTCGTATTTTTTGGCACACTAAATGCAACTATAAAAAATGCAAAACACACAAAAAATACAATAATAAACAAAATATTTTTAAACAACAGCACGCAAATTGTAGAGTGGGGTGCTCATATTCGCCGGGTACACAATTTCGCCGTTTTATGATTTTGAGGTGTAAAAACTTCAAAGGAAGGCTGAAATGAAAGGAATATGCCGGGTAATTATATTTTTATAACAAATATGGTTATTTTTTAAATTTAGACAAAATTTCGGCACTTACCGCAAAGGACCGATAAACGGACTAGGATTTTCGGACAATTTCCTGAATGAAAAACATGATTTCAAAGAAATATTTCTTAGTAGTTCTTTCACTGATTGCCCTATAAATTTCAGTTGTTTACACGTTTGAAATGTCTGCTATCCATCTATAATGAAATTGATTTGATAAATATTGTTTAAAGCTGCATTTATTTGGTTTTAAATAGATGTGTCCTCCTTTGAAAAAAAATCAGGAATTGTCATACAGCCTTTAATCTAACTTTTCAGATGATTTTTTTTTAAAAAGAAACACGTTTTCAAGCTAAAATTATTTTGCTTTTGATGTTATTTTCATATTGAAATATCAGTATACTTCAAAAACATAAAGACCTAAACATAAAGTGCAGAAAACATGGAAACTTGTGGCGAAAATGAGCACCTCACTCAAAGGTAACCCAGGTGCTTTGGATAAGTAATTGAGCAGTTACTTTTAAGGCTTTTAGTCGAACTGAAGGTAACCCAGTGCTATGGATCAGAAAACAGTTCATATAATATAACTCTCCTGTTGAAATATATGATAAAGCGTATAAAACATGGTAAAATCCGTATCACATACCGTATCACCATCGACCAATACCATCCCTCGGGCCTAAAGGCCCTTAGGCTGATATCGGTGTCTCGGGATGATACGATATATGATACGGATTTTGCCATGTATTATTTTTTATGTAGCAATACATATTGTTTACTTTCATCTGTACTTTCTTTTTGTCTATTAATTTAAGATACTGTTAAAGGAAGTCAAAATGCAGGATATATTTTAATGTAAAGAAAGTTTAATATTCACATAACATTTTTCATACTTGATGAACATAAATCTTTGCTTGCTTTTTCTTTTGTTTTAACTTTTTCGACGTGTAAAATAATGTTTTAAGGTGGTACCTAAACACCTTCACTAAAATTAATTTGGCTCGTTTAATTTTCATAAAATTTTGAAAAAGAATTTACTTTGACCATTTGACAAAAATATCAATATTTCAAAAAATTTTAACCAACCATTTTATCAGAAAAATTACACTGGTTATATAGCAGTTTGACAAACACTATTTGATCAATGAGAAGCTTAATATTACGTCGTAATTAAAACGTTTAGCTGATTTTACAGAGTTATCTCCCTGTAGTGTTAGGTACAATTTTTCACAGAATGGACTGTTATCGGCTTATATCCTTTAGAGAAAAACTGTAAACAGCAATAATGTTCAGCAAAGTAAGATCTACAAATAACTCACAAGATCAAAATGGTTATTGCCCTTTATAGTAAATTTTTAACAATTTTTCGTAAATTTTTGTAATCTTTTACAAACGTTTTCTTCTCTGAAACTACTGTGACAAATTTAACCAAACTTGGCTATAATCATCATTATGGTTATTTAGAGCAAATCTGACAGGTGGCAAAAATGTTAATCAGATTTAGATTTATCTGCCCTGAAAATTACAGACAAATTTGAGAATCCGTTGTTGGGTTGCTGTCCCTCAGTTTGTAATTTTACGGAAATTTGGCAGTTTTTGGCTATCATCTTAGATATCATTTTAGTATCTGATAATATATAATATCTAATACTATAAACTATGATTTTATCTTATTTTACATGATTTACAAAGCATCAGTAAATACAGGTGAGCGACACAGGCTCTTGAAAGCCTCTAGTTTATAGTCAATACTAGACTGTTACACTAAAAGCAGCAATCGTAGTCGCATCAATAGGTTCCAGGGAACCATTTACAATTTTTTTTTATAGAAAATACCAAAGTTCAGCCATCAACACCAAATTAATGATGGATGTAAATAACCATTAAAAATGTTCTAAACTTTGGCTAGGCAAGGGTTGCGCAACATTATAATTAAGACAAATTAGTACTCAAGATACCCGTTAAGTAGATAAACAAATGGAATTTAAAAGAAGAAAGTACAATTAAAATTCATTTAGATCGAACGATTACACCGCTCTATAATATCTGTAAATATACAAGTAAAACAGTAAAACAGTAAAACAGTAATATACAAACAAAGGTGCATGCGTAAGGACAGCAACTTGTATTGAGCCCCCTCCCCTTAGTACTCATAAATTATAGATTTTCCAAATCATATCTTAGTTATTTGTACCATTTTTATAGGTATCGAGCGGTACGTTTGTAGTTAACATGTCTATTCAGAGTAAAACTATGGCAAATTGGGATACACATGGTACAAATAACTGACACACACACACACACACACACATATATATATATATATATATATATATATATATATATATATATATATATATCACTGAAGAGACATTAATTGTCGAAATTCAGATCTGGTGTACAAATTTTTGCACCTCATGTTTGTGGTATAACATCTTTGCCGCAAGTTTATTGTTTTCTATTTAGTATTAAATTAATATTTAGATCCATTTTGTTACATCTTGTGATCAATTTATTTGGCAATCGCCAATGGCAGTCAGCAGGGTTTAAGAACACCAGTTGTTCGACCTGTTAGTCAAATGCGTTTTGTTAAAATATACTTTTTCACTTTTTGGGTCTTTTTGAAAATTTTGTTTGTGCTATATTTAGACCCTTCTACAACAAAATTTGTTTTACATGCACACGTTAAAAAATTGCGATTTTTATCCAACGCAATCATAGGTTTGAACGTAGTTTTCAATTTAGACTTGTATATCCTACATATAACGTGATGGAGGCTTAAGTTACCGAAAACAGAAATAACAAGTATAGTACTCTTATTCGAAAATCTTGCCGTGATATGATCACTACGTACAAAGTGCGCATCGGACACAAGATTGATTTGTTTAGCAGATAACATGCGGTAATGTCTTCATTTATTCTGCTTCGTATATTTATCGTCGATCGTCCATAAGCGAAGTGTTGCATTATATTCATATGCAAGCAATAATATCCGACTTAGAAAACAACAACTTGTAAATCAACGCCGAAACCTGGAAATTATAAAAACTGTTGTTTCAGTAGTCCCCTAGTTCATGAAGCAAGTTCTTGATTTGCACTTTGTACATAGGATGAGGTTATTAAGTTGTTTAGTTTGGTCCTTTTATTGGGGCATGATCTATAAAGCGTTAGAAGCATTACTTTATTTGGTTTTTTTTTCTTTTCATTTTAATTGTAGCTGAAACTGATGTTAGGAAGATAAAGAGTAACACCAGACGTCCATTTTGCCGATAAACAAAGACGGAATAGATCTTTTGAAAAAAAAATGCATAAAAGCAACAAAAACAAGACTTACAAAGAGCATTATTAATTAATTGAACTAGTGCTAAAGGAGGCAACACAAACATGAGAAAAATGGTTGTGTTATATGTATTGTTTATAGTGTTAGAAAATCAATTTGAAAATGCTTTTTTTCTTCTTCAAGAAACCGTTTTGATGAGTGACAAAATTATTGTATTAGAAGGTGACTTTAATAAAATGTTTTTTGTAAATGTTATTTTGTTCTTTGGTTGTATTTTTTCACATGATGAACAAACTTGGCGGAATTGTTATTTTATAGAATGGATTGTTAGAGGATCTTACTTAAAAACATTGTTTAACACGTAAAAAAAAGGTGATAAAATGCAAGCAAATACAAACTTTTGTTACAATTTATTTTCATCTAGTGTGAAAATTGTTTTGTGAACAAACTTTCCTTACATTAAAATTCATAATTTTAAGATTTTAAATCTCTGTTTTGAAATCGTATCATCATCTACAGATCTCCTTGAAGCTGTATTGTCATTTGATGTTGAAGATGCCGGTGAGTGCTTCATTGGAGAGAGTAATTGAGTTCGTTTTGGAGTGAGGGCTTTTTGCGGCGTGCACGGGTGCTTTTGAAAAGAACATGGTGATGAACTTTGAAGAAGTTTGACTGTTGGTGGCTTCGGGAAAATCTTTTATAGAAGTCTACTCTATAACTTTCCTCCATATTTCGGTGCATTGAACCACAGCCTTGACTTTTTCCGACCATGACGGTAAATGAAGAGGAAAAGAAATAATTTTCCAGCTTTAAAACAAAATATTTAAAGTCTTTTTTTTACTTTTTATGAAATCAAAAGCACATGTCTAATAAGACTAAAAACAGACAAAATGAAGTACCTTCAGTTTGTATAATGTGTTATCATAATAAAATAGATGTGTTTGAACTAAAAATTATCACATTAAGACCGATTTATATGCAAATTTATTCTATTTTTTATTAAAAGCCTCTACCCATTGAGACGCAAAATCTGGCACCCCGAGCGACACTTTATATTTGATGAAAAAATAGTTTCAAAATCAATTAATTTCAAGTAAGAAGCTGGTACTTGGTAAAATTCCATGATAGGAATTCAATTCTATATAAAACAAAAACAAAAATGATACGGGAGGAACTCGTCTGAAGTAGTTTTTTATCCAGAAATTTGCATATGAAGCCTCAAAATCTGCAACACGGAAAACTAGGTAGAGGTGTTTGAGGAAACAGAGAACTAAAAACGACTGCTTCTGCATGCTTGAAGAAGAAGAAGATGCCCTTCCTTATATACTGGTAAAGTGCCAATGAGACAACTCTCTATCCAAGTCACAATTTGTAATGTAAACCAGTATAGGTGAAAGTTCGGTCTTAAAGAGAGCCAATGATGACTAGTATCACCATTCAAACAGGAAAATTAACGGTCTAATCTCTATATAAAATACGAGAAACAAGAAACACTTATGAATCACATAAACAAACGACAACTACTGAACATCTGTTTCCTGATTTAGTATTTACACGGATCGGACTTTTAATTTTTCTTTTAATGTCAGTTTAATCGAAATTCAACAATGATAGTAAAAACAAAATATCCATAAAAAAAACGTTGAATGAAAATGATAGGAACCTTCGAAGTATTATATTATAGGACTACTTTTATATTAATTTTATATATTACCAGGACAAAATGTTGAACATTTACTCAAAAGAGGTAATGTGGCCACTGTATTAATTCTTATTCAAGTGCGTACACATGAAAACATGTTGTCTGATAAACAGTGAAAAAGTTCTTTAACTAAGGTATGCATACTGTAGGGGAGTTATAAACAGACTTTAAGCATACTTTTTTGAAAGAAAAATGAAATGAACCCAGCAGTTTTCTTTTAACTTAATGTTTCGCTTTAATGATGCTCTCTTCTTACTAAATAATTTAAAGTTTGGTGACTACTTTTAATTGAAAATTCGCCTCATTTATTGTCTTTCATCTAGAAGTTGACAATGAGAGTCCCCTGAGATCTAACCTTCATACTTTCATGATTCGGCTACCCATTTCTTTGATATTTTGTCATCTTTTCGGAATCCTATGGTTTTATCCGTAAAAGTGTCTCTACATTTTTACCCATTTACCCAAGGTTTTTTTTCTCTTCATATTTTCATTCCTTATATTTTAATATGCCATTTTTGAAAATCCTTGTTATTTTTTCAATTAGTGGCCAATTTTAAATGAATGAAAAGTCTTGAGAAAATCGTTTCCCGCCAAATTCTCAATGGCCTCAAAAAACAAGTACACTGACCCGTACCTTTTTTCATTTGTTTTAGTTTCTCTATTCAGGTTCTACCTTTTAATAACAGTCATTTGAAATCCTTGTTATTTTGAAACTGTGTCAACCGATACTAGATAAACTAACAGATATGCTGGTAATTGCAATCGTTTACAACGATGGTCTGTTTTAACGGTTTTAAACATAAATGTCTTCATCGAATGAGAATCGATTTATTTTGTTCAAAGTTAACTTCACCTTTCAGAATATAACGCTTAATGCATAATTAATTACATGCTTCCCACCCGTCATGCTTCACTGTAACACATAGTTGAGTGATAAATTAAACACAGCAACCATTCATGTGTACCTTCATGACCTTAATAAATATCAATACGTTTATGAATGTTGTGTTTCACTCTATATAGTCACAATAATGTAATATGAAGCATTCCTCAGGTGGTCAATAGTAGGGGGAAATGCTTGTAGGGATAGCACACAACTGACTATATATACATTGCCAACAACTTGTAAGCGAAAACGATTCCAACGTGTGATTTCGGCTGTAAATTGTTGACACTGTTCGCATATAAAAAATCAGAATTTATCAGAAATTCCAAATGGTTATGAAAAAAACGGACATGGTTTATACATCAGTGCAAGAACCCGGCGGCACATATAGCAATAAATGTCTAGAGAATAAGGTAAGGTCTTTTCCTTTCATTATTTCAATGAGTCTATATGAAAAAAAAAGGATTCAGCGTAATATATACAATGTTCGTGAACATTCTGTTCTTTTATAACCAAAACTGTGTATACTATAGACACAAGTTTGGACATCTCTTAAAGTTGGGCATAAAGTTAGGACTACACGAGAGGTGTCTTATGATGGTCTTATGATAGGCATGGTTATTCATATAAAATAACACGCAGTTTTTATATTAATTTTGCAAAATATATCTAATTCTTATCCAATTGTCTATTCTCCATTTCATGCTCACAACTAAATCTTTCTTGATTGAGGGATTATCATGATTTGTCAACAATAAACATTCGATCTATTAATTGTTATCACGAGTGCAAGATTTTATTTTTTTAAACCGATACGGGGACATATTGAATACAACTGTACAAAAAAATGTTATAATTTTTTTCCCTTTTTTGTAAGTTTATATGTATATTAGTAAATTATTAATAGACTATTTATATTCTAGACCATATTAGTATTTGGACCGTACGCGTACGATCCGGACCGTATGCGTATACTCGTATGATCCGACCATACGCGTACGGTCGGACCGTATGAGTATACTCGTACGTTCTAGTACGAACTGGACCATATTAGCTAATCTTAGGTGAACATTTATTAAAAAAAAAATATTGATTTTTAGAAATTTTGATTAAGTGAACATTTTGCTATTGGCAATTAAGTTCATATTTAATTGTCTATATGAATCCTATATGAATATGGTGCCGCGATTTGGGGCTGCAAAAATTTCTCATTTATTAATGCGATTCAGATGAGGGCTTGTAGGTTCTTCCTTGGTGTTGGTAAATATACACCTAATCCAGCTATTATGGGAGACATGGGGTGGATTCCAATATTTACCATACTCAATGGAAAGTAATGGCAAGACACTGGCACAGATTAGTAAAGATGGAGCCAGATCTTATAAATAGGAAAATATTCATATGGGCAGATGAGGTCAGTCTGAAACATAGAACTGTGAAAACTTGGAATTTCATTGTTAAAAACCATTTCACGGCACTTGAATTGGTTGACTTTTGTAATACAAACGCTAATATTAATAAAAATATGTTTATTGATACAGTCATGTCAAGAATGACCTGTTGGTGACCCTCTGCTGTTGTTTTTTATTTGGTCGGGTTGTTGTCTCTTTGACACATTCCCCATTTCCATTCTCAATTTTATTGATAATTATATTGAAAATTGGAAAAGTATTGTTTGTTCATCCTCTTCCAGACGGGGATATTGGCGTAATAAATAAAGAAACTATGATATTTTTAAGCAGGATTAGTTGTTGAAAACTACTGCAAACTGTTAATGAATTTTTGTGAAAGAAGCGCCTTTGCAAAATTTAGATGTGGGGTGGCTTCTATTAGACTGGAAACTGGGAGGTATGCAAATTTGCCGCTGGAAGAGAGATGTTGTTTTAATTGTTTTAATACTGTCGAAGATGCATATCATGTTATTTTACATTGTCCTGTTTATAATGATCTTAGACAAGTTCTTTTTACTGAGTCTTTTAAAATTGATGAATATTTTAATAGTCTTACAGATTGTCAGAAAATGGTATTTTTATTTTCGAATCAAGATATTATAAGACTATATATGTGCCAAAACCTGTAATTTTATTCCTAAAAGACGCCGAGGAGTTTTATATTGTAAATAATAATTAAATACTTTTCTTGTATAATTTTACCATTCAGGTTTAATATTTATCTTTCATTTGCGCCGCTTTCCTTTTTTCATTTGCGCCGATTTTATATTTTCTCCTAATTAGATTTACAGGTAAGTCAATACTTGTACATGTACTATACTATATAATACCATTGGTAAAATCTGTTTATAAATGTTGTTCACTTATGTTAAATTAGTTAATTTTGATTTATATTGTTCTGGAACTTCGTTGAAACATGATGGACACATTGAACACTAAAACGAGCCGAGGAGTCAATTCTTTAATCATCGACGGCCATATATACCGGAAGGTCAGTCTCCTGAAACATAACAACATATCTTACTAATGTACCATAAAATCGTGTAAAGCCAGAGTCACCACGGATTCTGATAGGCTGACTAAAACACAGAACGAGCCCGAAAGACAGAGGCTAAAGAACTACGGGCACGGTCAATGAAAAAGTCTTGAGATTTTTCTTGTATGACTTCTTCTATCTCCCCGTGGTGAGCAGGGGAAAACAGTTAAAATGATTGACAGTTCATTTCATTTGTACAAGTGGCTAACTGAAGAGGTCTACAAAATCAATTTAGCTTGTGATTTGGCTTCGCACAACTAGACTCGTACATATCTTTATTTACATGTTTTAAAATACAGTTCTCTGTGTCTATCTAATAATAAACTATCTATCTGTCTAACAGTCTAAACCAGTAGGTTACCATATTAACATACAAGGGCACTCTGTCCTACTCAAAATTTACCATGTGATTAACAGTTCCTTTCCTTACTTTTAAAATTCTTTTCATATAATATAAATACGATTTTTCTATATCTTCGCTTAATGAAATGCACTGGCATAATTCACAATACTTGTAACATAAGTATCAAATAAAGATAATAAGTACAAAAGTTTCAATATTAAAAATTCCTCATAAAATTTGCTAAGTAAGCCGAAAGGAGCTTTCTGTTAAGTTAGTGTCTTTTGTGTTACAGTAAATAAACCGTTATAATTAAACAATAAACCCAGGTAAACAAATTCATTACATACTTCTATTACTTTACCATTTTTCGTTATCCACATACATCTTACGGTCCAAAACACAAACACATTCACATTTTTGTTCTCTTTATTTCATTTTTACTTGTCATAATGAACTCACCCGCGAAATCGCGGGCATATGCAGCTTGTAAACTGTTGTAGGATGATTTTTTGTAAAAGATATTATGTATGGAGAATTTCATAAAAGGTATCAAAAGCCCTCTCCCTTTTTCCAAAGTCCGATATGTGTTTCCTTTCTGTTAAATTCAATTATTTCCGTGTTTCTGGCGTCAGACCACAATAATTCTTCTCCTTTGCTAAAATGCATCTTTAAATTTGGTAAAAGTCAAATTAAGTTAAAAATTTGCACCGCTTCAAACATGAAATAAATGTAACTGCTTATATATAGACCATTATTATTCTAATAAAGTATGCTTCTAGGACAATCCATCAGTGCTTTTTCTTTTGAGAGCCTTATTAAAAGAGGGACGAAAGATACCAAAGGGACAGTCAAACTCATAAATCTAAAACAAACTGACAACGCCATGGCTAAAAATGAAAAAGACAAACAGAAAAACAATATTATTATAGTACACATGACACAACATAGAAAACTAAAGAATAAACAACACGAACCCATGGTAGGATATGAATCTTGTATAAAAGAGGGACGAAAGATACCAAAGGGACAGTCAAACTCATAAATCTAAAACAAACTGACAACGCCATGGCTAAAAATGAAAAAGACAAACAGAAAAACAATAGTACACATGACACAACATAGAAAACTAAAGAATAAACAACACGAACCCCACCAAAAACTAGGGGTGATCTCAGGTGCTCCGGAAGGGTAAGCAGATCCTGCTCCACATGCGGCACCCGTCGTGTTGCTTATGTGATTACAAATCCGGTAAATAGTCTAATTCGGTAGGTCAAATTCATGAAAGGGAAGGGGATTGTAGTTACGACGTGAGGAACATATCCGATATCATTTGTGAAATGGTTATTCCATAACGGTCAACCAACTCGTGTATAAATGACTAAGACCGACTAAGGCTAATTTGAGGGGTAATCGGAGGGGTCCTGATCCCGAAATCCAGGACTTAAAAAAAATGAAATCCCGAGATGCAGAATTTAAAGAAATTCATATCCTGAAATCCCGAAATCGAAAAATATGTTCCGGCATCCCGTAAGGATCAATCCCCAAATCCCTAGCTTAAAAAACACCCGATCTCGACGTCCCGAAAAAGGTCCTGCCTCCCTCTAATCTCTACCCTACTTTCATTTTTGCCAAATCACTACTGTCACTTTCAACAATAAGTTTGTATGCCCCATTTATGGGCATTATGTTTTCTAGTCTGTGCATCCGTGCGTCCGTGCGTTCATTCGTTCGTTCGTTCGTTCGTCCGTCCGTCTGTCCCGCTTCAGGTTAAAGCTTTTGGTCGAGGTAGTTTTTGATGAAGTTGAAGTCCAATCAACTCGAAACTTAGTAAATATAGTGCCGATGTGGCATCCGTGTACTATGGACACATTCTTGTTTCCACATGTTTTACTTATTTTAATATATATGCAACTGGTATGATCCCTTAAATAGTAAACATTTCAAAGAAAACAGCAGACAGAATACTGAGAGTCTCTATATATTGAAGTAGTATAATCGTAGTTTACATGTAGATAAACGCGAAAAATAATTGTACACTATAAGGAGGTATACTAGTTGTAGTTCTTGCGACCTAAACACCATGATATGGAGAACGTTCTGATTAGCATTTTTTTCAGTTTTGTTATCTATCAGACGATTGGTTGTACTTGTGCATGTTTAAACCAGAAGTCTTTCCTATGACTAAAAGTCAGTCTGATGACGGAATCAATATCCGGCCTCTTTTTTTGTCGTTTTACTCCAAAAATAACTCAATCTGAATAATCATAAGAATGGATAACAAATGCGACTATGCATGTTACCTATAGATTAGACACAGAGACATGATGATTAATTAATCGTGGAAGGAAGTGAAGCGACACACAAAATGATGTCTTCTCGTTCAATAGTATAGATAATTATACACAAATGCTTTTAACAAGATATCCTATAGATTTTAACTTTCAATTGTTCGTGTGATTATAATCCATGTCGGACGTTTAAATGCATGAAGCGTGATGGCAAATGTATAATTGCTCACCTGGATACAATCATGCTTACATTTCAAAAGTATCAACATTAAACAACAACTATAAAACAAATTCAAAAACAATTGTCTACATTCCGGAAAGCCGACTGCATACCGTGTACAATACAAATTATCGACGCGGCTGGAAAATGACAGCATTACGGAAATACGACTATATTAGCGATATCATGGAAGTTATATTACTTCCGAGGCGATATTAAACAAGCTAGTTCCCTGAATTTTTACAGTTTTTGGCTCTGACGGACAACAAAGCAATCGGCAATCCTCGGGTGACTCCGCTACTCTACTTGAGGTACGGAATCGACCGAGCTGTGACGAATGACAACAAAAGTGACTCAGATACCCGTATATGGCTAGGAAGAGAATCAGCCTTCGATCAGGGACTTTCTATACTTAGGAGATAACTGTATTGTATTTTAAGCTCCGACGGCATCAATTGGGGATTTGATGGTCGCAAATTAAGTTTACTGGCGACGCGTTAGCGGAGACAGTAAACGGGTATTTGCGACCATCAAATCCCCAATTGATGCCGTCGGAGCTTAAAATACAATATTGGTATCTCCATTCTAATGAAACTGACAGAAAACAACGTTAAAACATGTATTTAAAATCTGTCATATGCCGTCTGCGCTTGCGCGTTAGTCCCATAGCATCAATTGTCAATTGATGCCATGTAAATAAGTGACGTTATCCAATCAAAATGAACGTTACAAACGTTGTTGCATTAGAATAACCATTATGTATGTTAGTATAGAAAGTCCCTACTTCGATAGACTAGTAATACAGACAAGAAACCTTTCGATTTGGTTTCAATATGTCAGTTGTTTGAGATTGGTTCTAAAAAAATATTCAAATGATAGACCATTTCAATAAATTTCACAATAAGACAAAGTGTTAAGTTCGTTCAATAATATACATAAAATGTTCACTTTTTGTGTTTTATAATCGGACGTAGTCCAAATAATTATGACGTCTGGCAAGGCTATTTGACTAAATCGGACGTAGCGTGTGCCTCCGTCGTATCTGTTTATAATTTTGTACTTAGTCAATGATGTGAAGTCTTTTGCACCAGGTGAGCAAACATATACATTTTTCAGACTTTTAAAAGTTTCGAGTTTATTATTACAATTTAAGGACAGTTGTGAACATATATATTGAACTCCGACAGAAGATGGTAAGAAATTTTATTTAACATCTTCGTATAATTTGTTTTTGTACATGTATTTATTATGAAAAAAGGCAGAACAAATAAGGAACATATTAGTGCCATTTCCGGAGCATTCATTTGATTTCACGCCGTGATGTTGATTTTACTTTTACTTTCAGATTTTTTTTTTAATCTTTTAAATTATTATTTTTTTGGAGTTTAACTAAACATATGTACTTATGGTAATACAATTCATTTAATAATTACTAATTTTATTTCTGGCCTTTGAAAATTATTCTAAAATGATTATGTACGAGTCTCATGGCTCACATAAATGTTAATATGACTTAAAATTGAAATCATAGATAAAATTGAGGTAAACTTTCTGATAATGTACATACTGGCGGAGCCACCCATTTTCCAACCATATAGATCCCTATACAAATGCATTGATCGTCAAAAAGTTAGGGGGAGGGGTTCAAACCCCCGTTACCTTCCCCTTAATCCGCTTAAATAATGCTTTATCTAAAGCCCTTTGTCACCAACACACGTGAAACAAGAGATAAACATACAAAATAAAAACATAAGCTCTAAGAAATAATTAAAGTGACAACTCTGAAATGGATTATATTAATAATTACTATACTTCATAATACTTGGATTTCAGGACGTTAATATTTGCCTGATTGAATAAGGTAAAATAGAAAAATAAATTATGCATACTTAGTTCATTGAACTGGAACCAACAAACCAATCGAACATGAATCCAATAATACAGTCAAACTAAAGGTTTAACCTCAATCTAATTGCAACAGAAAATGTTTTAGTTCTTATCTATAGCATTAAGACCCAAATATACATAGACAAAGTCCCATAAAATCTAACTTGAGGAAAATTCAAAATCAGCATTTTAAATTTCCTATGGAAATTAACATTGGAAAGAGAAGATAACTCCGCAAAAACGAGTCTTTTTTTCCTCAGCTTTTGGTTGATTTTCTTAAAATTGATGTAAAGAATGATACTTTGATATGAAAACAGCTTCGGAGTTGTTTGTTATACTCTTAAGACTGCTAAAATATCAAGAACCAATACATTTTGCTGAACAGAAGCGGGAAAGTTATAATTTTGTATCAATTTGTATTGCTATTTCTGCCGTTTTTGCAGAGTTATCTCCCATTTCAATGGAAATCTCCATAGGAATTCAAAATCATGATTTTTTTAGTCTTCCTCAAGTTATATTTTGTTGGACTTTTTTTCTGTGTTTAGTTGGAGTATAATGCTAAAGATGTAAACTAAAAAATCTCCTGTTGCAACTACTTTAAGGTTAATAGGGTCAAATTTATGCTAGATTAACTGGATTATAAGTAGTTTCTTTCATATACATTTTTTTTTATCTGATATGAATGTCGCTGAGTGCAAAACCTTAACACACATTAGTTTACTCTCTTGTCTTCAACAGATATTTTGGGCTAGGAAGGTTTTAATTAAATGTTTTTTGTTCAAAAAGTAGAAACTTGTTTATGATATATTGTTTTATTTGCTGGTTCTATTGTCACGAGTTCTAGTTCAATAGTGATGCTGTAGTAATTGCCACGAGTTCTAGTTGAATTTATTATAATACTGATAAAACAATCACAATTTATGTATAATAATTGATCAAATATCAATATTTTCTACACAGGCAATTCAATCAATAATTGTTTTTTAAAAATAAAATGGTTGATTATTGGCAAATAATAAACCACATCTATGTTTTGTTACTGCTTGACAAATGCTTGACAAATTCAGTTGTCACTGAAATTGAGTTTACCTATAATAATAATCTTTCCTGTCACAAAATACAACTTAATTGCACCGTGGATAAATTATGACGTTGTTATTGGTTTAACGCCTTCACGTGGTGACCTGCTATGGATCCGTAGGGGGTTAGTACATTGTAAAGGGGTTTGTTTGACTTCACGTCTACTGAGGTTGTATTTCATTCTTTTATTATTTCTCTACAAAACGCGACAGGAAAAGTCCGATAAAATTTGTTCTACGATTCACTACTGACCCCCTCAACCCTTTCAATTTTACATTTTTTTAACACTGTTATTGATTCCGTATTGCGCATATTTTACTAACCCTCTAAGGATCCGTAGGGGGTGAGTAGCGAACCATATAATTACATTTTCCTGCGTTTCAACGAATAGCGGGAAACATTTGTATTAACGATGCGTATGGACTTTTCTAAATTAATCACGTAAAAATTTTCATGTGCGGGAAAATATTTTCTACAGTCGTCAAGTTTATTTTTTAATTTTACATATTTCAGATATGTAACATTTTTAGTTTTAATTCATGTTTCTGCTCATGATTAGTTGTGTTTTGTTTCGAATAATTATCTATATTCCATTTTTTTTATACTGTCCAAGTATACCTCTGGAGTCTTCCGAGCAAACGGTTTGGACCAAGTTTCCAACTTTTTACATATTTAGTATTTAATGTAGTTTGACCGAGTTGACTCGTTTTGGTTGGTTGTTCCTGGCCGCCGGATCGTCGTCGGAAGAAAGAGTCTTTGTTATTATTTGGTATTTAACTTAAATATACAGCATATATCAGCATTCAGTAATCATTTATAATTGGATTGAATTATTTATGTATTTATGCTTATGAATTTTATTTTCAACTTATTAAAATCCGGTGTCCTTCAAGCTGTCTTGGTTGTCGTAGGGGTTGAGTAGCGAACCATAAAACTAATCTTTACAATCTAACGCTCGGGATATAATTCTAACATAAAACTGTCTAGGACATTATAAATTTGTAACAAATTCATGCAATGAGTTCATGCATGAATTATTTCTTTTAAAATTAATTCAAAGCAACTAACAAATCATTACCTATTTATAAGAAGCTATAAAGAATAAATTATACTGTATTATAAATTATAAATATTTAACACAATAATGCTCTTTGAAAATTGAACCAGAGACATATGTTTATGCAGTGTATATATTGTGTACAAGATGTAAGTTTGTACAAAGTATAACTTGTACAAGGTTTTTTGTGCAAGTTATAATTTTTTTGACACATACTTTCTTGCACCAGGTGATACAGTTTTATCTTCTAAAATGTACTAGTTTAATGTTTTAAATTCAAATTTATATACGTCAACCTAACAGTTAGTGCTAGTCTCGTTGTCCTCAAACTGGAAATGAGCATACCTGAATGGTTTAAACTCTAATTTTATTTTTCTCCTTATACCATATTTATACCCATAAAAAGTCTTTTTGTGGTCTTATAATGTTTTTGTATCAATGCTCAGTATTAGACTGTATAACGAAGTTGTGAAAATATGACAGAAATTTTCGGAACAATGCATCATCCATTTGTGTTAAGCCGTTCATAAAACACTGATAAATTATAATTTGTACAACATTACAACTTTTACACAACATGTATATATGTCTCTGGTTGAACAAAGAATTTCACCAAATAAGTTGTTTTTACAAGTGGCTTTAAATTTAATATTTTTATTTTAGAAGAGCATGTTAAGCTAATAATACTTTTTAGTGTCATACCGTGGAAATTTTCAACGGCTTAATACCAGATGCATATGATACCTTATACTTAAATGTACTATCCACACGAAAGCATAAATCAAAGTAACTACACATTTGTCAAGCATTAAATCTAACATAGTTAAACATTGCAGCGATGTTTGTTATACATTTTATTTGACATATATATGACAACTCATCAACCTGTTTTAATTATATATAATAGGATTTTTTGTTTGTTAGATGTTTTGTTATGTTCCAGAGCTGGGTTAATCACTTGTACTTGTATTTGTTTATTATTGTGTAATAAACTATGTAAGTAAAACATTAGACAATCATTTCTATACCAAGTTGTTTTAAAGTGTAAATAGTAACATTAGGGATATTTTCTGATAAATTCACCTAAAACATGGTAAGGTAACCTTAATGCTGGTCATTACGGAGTACTGCCCAGTTTTCACGAAGCAAATGCGTGACATTTGGCCAAAATTTTAAAGATTAGAGAGAAAAAACAATAATAGACCATATGATATGCCACCGAAAAATCTTTTAATTGCAAGAGACTTTAAAGCCTCGTATTAGGTGGTATTAAACAGATATTAATTGAGTGAGGGATTTTTTCGCAGCGTTGAATACCCATTGGTGGCAAAGTGTTGTTTTCCGCTGTTTGATAGAGTTGTTGTCTCTTTGGCACATTCCCCGTTTCCATTCTTAGCTAATTGTTAATTTGCGTTTTGCCCGAATAAGAAGCCAAGGCTCCGTTTTTATGACCGTACCTTGACCTATAATGGTTTACTTTTATAAATTGTGACTTGAATGGAGAGTTGTCTCACTGGCACTCATACCACATCTTCTTTGTGTTTGTTTTGTTTAGTTAATATATACGATAGTTGACAGACTATCGCATATTTCTTGGGCAGTACAAAAGAGCAGGCATCTTTAACTTAAAATTTCTGCTTATGAAATTTTAGGAATAATAAACGAAGAAATTTGGTATGACTCCATATGAGACAACAACCACCACAGATTGAAATAACCATGTTTTAACTTCACAAACAAATTCGAGAGGGTAAGAGTAATAGTCCAAGCCGTCTGTCTGTGGATAAATAATGTAAGCGCATCCTCCTGAGCCATTATGTGGATTTAAAAAAAGATTTTACCAAACTGAGATTTGTGTAACAACTTTGTACATGTATAGAGGTGCATGAAGGAACACAATTTTTCCAACATTTGAAAATTGAGATATAATCAGCAGTGCAGTGCTTTTAATTTATACTTCAACCAGAAGAAATTTAGATTTTCATGATGAAATGATAATCTTTTCATATATTTAAGGCTAGCTATTATATTTCAAGGATTATGGGGTACCTTGTGTAAAAAAGTATTTTCGTATATTTTTCTTGAACATACATACAGAAATCATTCAGTCAATTAAGTTATTATGATATCATTTCTTGAAACAGCAACGAAATTAGTCTTTTAGAATTTTGGCATAAGAGACTCCGTATTCGATTTTGACCTTTTTGATAAACGAGCTTACTAATTTATAAAGAACAAATTATATTTTTTATCTTCTTTGTTGAATTATCTCTCTATTTTTTAGTGATCTATTTTATACAGCATTACCAATCGTAAATCTTTTCTACTGTCAAAGAGGCAATACAATACAATTGATGTCTTGTTGTAAGAGTACCAAACAGAGCAAGCATCTTGGTAGTGATCTTAATGGATGTTGGAATAATATTCAGGTTCCTCTTATAAAGCTTAGAGTTCTTTTCTTAGGTATCTTTCGCCCCTCTTTTGTGTATGTGAACTTCCTATTTAAAGTTAGAACGGATTGTTACTCCCATATATTTTACTGTTGTTACATGTTATAAATGGGGATTGTATAATGTGTAATTGAAAGTAAATGAACGTGATTGTTTTCTTTTTTTCTTTTTTTCGGGGATTGAAATAATATTACACTCATTTGGTGGGTATTCAATTTTCCACGTAGCGTACAATTGCAATGAACCCAATTTGTCAATCTTTTAATACGGCGCAATAAATACAATTTTCAAATGCATGACATTGACTAAAAAAACAAACAGTTATTTGCTATATTTAGGAAAACATAATTTAAACATGTTGTAATGCAGTTAGTATACAAATTTGTCTCGTTGAAAGCTTTTAAACATTTTATTTTTTAACCAACTTGAAAACCCATAATGGATGCGAAACAGAGCAGTTTCCAAGTAGTTTACAAAATAACACCTCATACATGCCTATTATTAACATTTAATCATTCTATTTCTAAAAATCTATAGAGCAGAAATTTTATGTTTTTATCAATAATTTATGCACGATAAACTATTGAATAAATTATGCACTTGCAAAATATAGATTACAAAAATATACGATCATGACAAAACAGACAGAAGTATTGAATACACAAAAAATACATATAAATATGTTAATGTATAGTTTTATTGCAAGTGCCACCCACTACTGACGCTGCTTGGTGCACACTCTTTGCAAAATCCTTGATACGCAATTGAAAGTAGATTTCTAATATATTCTAAATCTACCATCTAAACTTATATTTCGAATTCTTTCCCAGGTAGCACAAAAACACTTTTTTGATATTTTTTAAAATATATTGCAAAATGTCACCAAAATATCATTCAAAAACATGTTTTTGACGTGATATGTCTGGCTTTACTCATGTGAATAGCATATTTTCTGGAAATATTTGTTCTGAATGTTTAAAGAGCATTATTTTTATATATCTTGATTTTATATTGAAATAACATAATTTTGATATTATTCAGTGTCAATTGAAAATATCCAGACAACATCTTTCAAACATCTGGACAAAATATTCTTCTCATGTCTAGGATATGTTTTATGGATGTCTACCAAATGTTTTTTAAATACAGTCTGTCAACCATATAATTACCCATTTTAATGAAATGTTGATGCATTGTATAGAATGATTATAAGACAACTCATGAAATCTACTGGTAGATATTATATATATTCAGTAATTTCACAACTGTCAAGAAAATGCACTCCTGTCACTAATCTGTTGATTTGAAATAATATGAAAAAAATGAAAGTATATTCAAATTGTATTTGTTGTTTTGGGCTGGTTTTAAATATTTTATGTTTGTGCATAAAATTATTCAATCATTTAGGTAAATACATTTAAATGACTACACAGATTTGAAAATGTTAGATAAAGAGAATGAAGAGCACAATTTTTTGTCAGAACGTTGGAATAATATAAAAAAGTAAATTTTCAATTATGTGGTATAAATTTTCAATTATGTGGATAAGTACCTAATACGTTGGCATATTGTTGGCACAATGTTGGCTTATATTTCTTTATTGGCATGGAATATCAATGATATTTTTTTATAAACACTGTTTTAAAAACTTTGAATAAGGCAAAATACAGAGAATTTTCTGTTCTAGGCACAGATTATTGTAGTCCTATTTGGTATGACTTTATCATTTGAATTTTTACTAATTCCTCAATGCTCGTCAAATACAATAGCTATTCGCTAGATAATTTTTCTTTTGACTTAATTGGAATTTTCATCTAAGTTAGATTAGAATTGTTAAAACTCTTCTACCAAAAATGAGGAGACATTCATATTAATCTGATTAAAAAATTATATAAAAAAGTATTTCCTTTTTCATATCAAACATGGGCTTCACACAAATATCACTTACAAACATTAGAAAAACATTTGTCGTACATCTTACAAATATCAATTAGAAATATTATGTAAAAATGTTTATAAAATATTTCTTTTTTCATATCAAACATGTGCTTCACTCAAATATCACTAACAAACATTTGGAAAACGTTTGTATCAAACATCTTACAAATAGCTAATTATCATATTATCTTAAAATGTTTATGAAACAGTGTTTAACTAATGTTTTCTAAATAAAATCGAACAAATATGTTGTTATGTTGTTATTGAAATATTCATTAGATATTACCATTTTTATATTTTTAATTAGGAAAAGAAAATTATATTGATGTTACATCAAACAGATATTTTATTATACATCAAACCTATGCTTTACATAGATATTAATAAAAAATGTTTTATGAATATTTCTTTTACACATCTAAAAAATATATATATATTAAATGTAATATAAAAATGTCCATCAGATATTGATTGACTATTGCAAAGAAATATCTGCTCGACATACAATTGTTCTCATTTATAAAACTGTCTATTTGACGTTTTAATAACATCAGCAAAGAATATTTATTTATTTATTATAAAAAAATATTTACAAAAACTGTTTTTACATTAGCAATCAAACATTGGGATGAAATATTATTGTTAGAATATCTTTCATGTATAATTTCTGATGTAAAAAAAATGTCTATAAAATATTTTTTGGTAAATATTTTTGACAAACATACATATAACCAGTCAATAATATCATGAAAATATTATGTGTTAGCTGGGTTATAATTCTGGCATGTATATTATTTCTGCCTTTTATATAGATAAATGCATCTTAATTTCTTATTTTGTATAAGTTTTTATACTGGTCATAAAAACAATTTTATTCCCAGGGAAAATAAAAAAACAGTGGTTATGACTTTGTCATTGTCAAAAGTAAAATATTAAAGCAAATGAAAAACTATACGTAAGGACGGATAGCCTAAACACATTCTAATAAAATAAAACATACTTTAAAAAATCTAATCTTATTCCAATGCAAATTCTTATAACCCCCTTTAATCATTTAGACATATTCATTTGACTGGCTGCTCAAATGTTACCCCTAACCTTTTCCTTGATTGAAGTATTGGTATATCTTAGAACTGAAGATATTAGAAACTTATACTGCTTGTAAACACTAAATAATAACGTGCTCGTACAGTACTGTTATATTGAGCTCGCAATTTAATTATTGCTTCGCATATGTCCATAACGGGGCTTCGTAGGATACGAACGAAAATGAATTAATCCACAGAAATGTATTGTAAAGTTACCCCTTATATTTAAACTGTTCACCATGTAAATAACATTCTTATTTTTACATAAAGAATGTTGATATATCGTTTATGCCCGTGTCACACTGTCCCGATTTTTATATACGATGAACACCCGAATGCGAAAATTGTAAGTTCGTACGAAGTTGGTCCCGATCTCGTTAAAATACCAAAAAGTGACCGAAGCAAGTACGATGAATAACGAAGTCTATACGATGGTGCCGAAATTATATACGATATCAAAAGATGGACATACGAAGTTTAACCGAAGACGGGTATTTAAGCTTCATATCTCAGCCGAAGCCTACACGATGGATCACGAAGGCTACACGATAGATTACGAAGGCTACACGATGGATTACGATGATGGCACGATGGCCATACGATGTCTAAAAGACGTCGTGTACAGCTTACGATGCATTTAAATTATATGCCGAAGGCCTCACGCGTTTTAAATTGTTTGATCAATATTGAATATATATTATATTGTACATTTAATTTGGTATGGTGTTACTTGTTACGAATATCTTAAGCGCTATTGAATTTAAAGTTCAAAGGTCAAGGTCACAGTGGCAGTTGTAATACAAGGCAATATCACCCTTGTGGACACTCTAAAACCAATATGCTTCAAAAGATTTTAACCACATTTGGTATATTTATTGTTCCTCCTTGTAATGATCTGGCATTTTTTACGTTCAAGGCAAAAGGTCAAGGTCATGCAGATGGACTTGTTTTTTTCTCCTTGAAATAGCATAATACACAGGAAATTGGTTGCTCATTTTTTTACCTGCTGGTTCTAAAGACAATATTAAAGGTATTTCCAGTTACTGAATGTTTTGGTTGATTTCTAAAAAAATAGTTTATGTATCAAATATGCATATTTAATTTACCATTTTCTGCATGTGTCATATACAAATATAGTGTCCATATTTGTCCCCAATATGTTACAAACGAGGGGATGCCACGCTCGGCATTGCCTTGTTTGAACTGTAAAATAGGTGCACTAGTCTGAATAATCACCAATAATTATTCCCATGTTGACTGATCTATCTTAAAGGTAAGGTAATGGGTTCGTTGATCCTTTTTATTCAAAAAGAGTTCTTTCCAGGAGAATATCATAATAATATAGACAAAAGGAAGGATGTGGGGAAAGCAATAAATGCGGCAAAATATGACATATAGAAAACAAAATGGTTATGGAGTAAACATTCGTATGACAACAACTCAGACGATACATAAAAAAATCAGAATAATGAAGAAAAAGTTGGTTTCCCTATATACGTGTACATGCAGTGTTGGTGTACGAGGCGCGTTTATGATTTTCATTATGTTACTTGATATGAAAAATTGACAAAAAAAAAATTTTACTTGTAAAAGTAAATCCTGAGCCTGTAATAGATGCTCTTCTTGTTCCATTTGGATTAATAGAAACAACGCTGTCGCCTTTCTTGTTCTCATAGAATTATATGATATGAGCTCCATGTTTTGTGAACGCCTTTCTTAACTGTCGTATAAGACTGACCAGTGCATATCGCGCATGACACTTTAAATGTATTTTACCGCGAAAATTAACTTACATTTAGCTGGATTTATTGCCGTCGTAGTTCCATCTTGTCGCCTTCGTACTTTTATTCGATGGCAACACGACGGGATTACGAGGTCTTTACGAAGTCGTGTTGCCATCGTTAGACCTTCGGGTAGCTTCGTGATTCATTCGTGTAGACATCGTAATGTCAAAACTGCCCGATGGAAACGATGGAAATACTAATGCAATACGATGTTCAAAGATGCATTCCCGGTGACATTACGATGGTGAGGATGGTGATACGAACTCAATACGAACCCTCAACATCGGACGCACCTTCGGGGATTTTTTAACATGTTAAAAAATTTAGAACCCTTCCCGAAGTTGTCCCCGAAGGCTAGAAAAAGTGGCCGATGGTTCTACGATGGTTAAAGATGGCACTACGAATAGCCCGATCTGGATACGATCAGTCCCGATTTTGTAAATTTCCATAATCGTGTTGCCATCGGCGTAAAAATCGGGACAGTGTGACGCGGGCATTACTGAAACATCATTCATGTTGAGGTAAAGAGGTATGAGATATACTGCCTAGAGAAACCCAAGTTTCATCTGTGTACAATGCATTACTGATCGTTATTGTAATACATTTAATAGTTAAGAAGTATTTCAGTATCTCAGTAATACGCTGTGATTAGCTGTGTTATGTTAAATTGTGCATTCGTGATTGAGATCGAGAGAGCAAACGTGGTGATCTATATGACATAAAGGGGTATAAAAGGCAAAGCTATTTAATAGTGTCAGATTTGGATACTAAAAAATTCCGAAGATATTTTAGAGCTTATTTAACCAAATTTATCTCTGAAACTGACATAATCAATATGCTTGATTTTTAAGTTGACAACGTTTCTGTTGCTATTGGTGGATTCGATTTTTCATCAAACAATGAGCATTCCAATGAGAACCGACTGTGATTCTCTTCTTGTCGACTTGTTCCTTTTATTCATGAAATGCAGGAACTTTTAAGGAAGAAAGAAAAGAAGTTAGCAGTATCCTTTAACTTCACTCTCCGCTAAAAAAATTATTCTCCCACTAAATAATCAAACTTTGGTGACTACACTGTAGGTTGAACGCATCTATCCCATCGAACCTAAGATAAAGGATATAACAGATACCTCATATCTTGTCTTCCATCTAGAGAGATGGGCCAATGAAAACAAAGAGTAGAGTTCAGCTTCCCAAATGTAAACTTTTAATTTCTATGTAGCAACATTCCAGCAGCACCTGCATACGTACATATTTCAGTGCTTGTATTTCCTATCATTCTATCCTTGATATATAGTTCCTGCTCAAATCGAAGATACTTAAACCCAAGAGTTCCAAGTGTTGGAATATCTGTTTCACAGCTAAATACGGATATGTTCCAATTGTCGTAACTACAATACCGTCCCCTTTTTCCGAACGTGACCTACCGAATTATACTTTTCACTGGATTTGTACACAAATTAGAGCAGGATATGCTTACCCTTCCGGGGCACCTGAAATAACCCCCAGTTTGTGTTTACATTCGTGTTGCATATTCTCTAGTTTTCTATGTATTGTTTTGTGTACTGCCGTTACTTTGTCTGTTTGTCTATATATGTTTTTAGCCATGTCTGTTATTTTCGACTTATGAGTTTGAATGTCCCTTTGGTATAATTCTGCTCTTTATTGCCTAGGGATATTAAACCTATTAAGTAAGTTTCTATACAATATAAAAAATATCAACGGATATCTTAAGAATAATATTTTATAAATCTTGTCCGTTCGAGTTGATAATACACTGGATGGCAAGCAGTCCACCAGCAACAATATCGACCCAATTCAAGTACTGTGGAATCATTTATTTTTGTGGGTACTAATTTTCGTGGATAGAGGAACGCTTGTATATTCGTGGATATTTAATTTCATGGTTTTGCCGAGATCTGCGTAAAAGCCTATGGAAATATTGTCATTCGTTGAACATTTAATTTCGTGGTTAACTGTACCCTCGAAATCCACGAAAAATTTGCTATCGTATCCAACGAATAATAATGAATCCACAGTATATGAAAATACCATTTTATTGACTAGATACGTCATGGATGTATAAGTTCATCAGGATTCATTCAGCATAACAGATTTAATAGAGAATGGTCGATAAATGCGTTCAATAATTATTTTAGGTATATTGTGTTCCACAAACTTCGCGTTTAGGCATGGTCAATCATCAAAGTTGTTGTCAAACAATAACATAACACAAACATTCTAATTCATATTAAAAATTCAAGAAACTCATATCGATACACTATAATTAAATTTAAAAAAAAATATTTAGAATTATAGTTAAATCAGTACTTTAAATTTAACAAAAGTCTTTTCCTTCCACATATTTTTTTTATATCGGGGTTAATTTATTTTCATTTTTTATCTGGGAAACTACGACACATACTCGACGTGTGAAATGAGATTTTGAATCAAACCCGTTCAACTTTATTTATCCGAGTTAAAAAGAATGGTCGAATGCGAACTTTTCGGGGACTGACACGATACCTCGACTTATCCGAGATTCCTCAGAACTATATTCGACATAACGAAGCTCAGTTGTTTTGAAAGTAAGTGGTATTGAGAAGAGCATATGAATAAAAGGTCAGGACCTCAGTTGTTCATTTGCAAATATTAAAAAAAAAATGTATATTGTGTATTTATTTAGGAAAAGAACGGAAGATTGCAGACGGAAAGCCAGACAGAGAGTCAGACAGAAAGCCAGAATGAAGATGATGGTCGTGGCAAATGGAGCGGAAATTTGGATTTTTTATTGTCCTGTGTAGGATATGCCGTCAGCATCACCAATATATGGAGATTTCCTTATTTGTGCTATAAAAATGGTGGAGGTTTGAAATATTCTTTACATTATTATTGTTTAGTTATAGGCAGTATACATCGTTTGAAAATTTACTATTGTCCCAGTTCACTTTGACCGATAAACAAAAATACACATTTGAACATCCTGTCACTCATATATTTGATGGATGCTTAGTTATAAAACATTCAATTGTTTACTTACTAGCTCCAAACATGAATACTTGAGCAATCACCTATCTAACGCGGTATTCAAAACTGGTTCGTATGTAACCCATCCATCATTTTAACCTTTTTTCTAAGATTTGTCTATGAGATTGTAAATACGATGGCCCCTTTCACAATTTAATTTCATAAATATTATCGAAGTGTCTTATTGGATAAGGCATTGTTTCATTTCTAAAACAAATTATCATTTCAAACATTCTGTGAGTTGTTTGTTGTAAAGTAATTAAGATTAATACACAACATTGATTGCTGTACCCCTATTTTTACATTTTTACCTTTTATGTATGTTTGCTTTTTTCACAAATCTTTGTCAATATAATATAATTTCATGTGACTGGCTTATAAGTGAGATGTTTATCTAGCTATAACACTAGGTTCAGTCCATTTTTTACATAAGAAAACGTCTGTATCATTTCAGGAATACGTCAGTTCTCCATTTGTTTGAGTGTTTGAACTTTTGTTCACACTTTTCAGTACCATGATATTTAATTAATTATCAACACAAAAACTTGTATATCGTTTTGTGGCATTCACTTTTACCACACCGAAAATTTTTCATATTCAAATAAAAACCCAGAAAAAAGAGTTGATGTGAGCAAAGCCAATCACTTACCATTCGTATTTCGTTACTCGTAAATGTTTCCCCAACATTTATCTCAAACCACAAAAGGCAAGAATAATTTCAGGCAGTTGTCGTACATAAGTTTTCAAAGTATTATAACCTCATGATGCCCTCAGTTTGTATGTGTAACATGGATTCGTTTTTCTTATTTGATGTATGACAATTGAACATCGATATAATCCTGTTTTCTATACTGGTATACAACTTATGAGCACCTCCTCATATATCAGAATTTTTATTTACACTAATGTAGTGTGTTGTATGACTGGAGTAGTATACTTAACATAGATTAAGGTAACATGCTCTTTGATGTAATAACTGATCAGATATACCATGCTGTTAATTTGCTTTTGTGTGTGTGTAGGGGGGGGGGGGCATTCCTAGGTCTTTAATAAATATTGTTTTTATTCTTTGCAGGTGCTTTTCTGATACCATACGTAATTTTCCTGGTTGTTTGTGTTTTACCGTTAATCTTCATTGAGTATGCTTTAGGTCAGTTTTCCAGCAGTGGTGTATTAACGGTTTGGAAGATATCGCCACTTTTGAAAGGTATACACTATTATCATGGGGGTTAACCCCCTCCTAATAGGTTTACTCAGTATGTTCAACACAATTAACATTGACTTTTGTACAAATTCATATTGGTTGTTAAGTTGTCTAGTTATATACCTACTGTGAATATGGATCAAAATCATCTGTCTTGGAAAAAAAATATGCACCATAATCCATAGCATTTTTTCTAATTCAAGTTTATATGAGTTTGCAGCTTTTAGAAAATGAGTTATGTTTTAAACCAAAAAAAATCACATAAGCAGTTAGTACTACGTACTGAATTCTGGGTGTAATAAACTTCAACTCTAAATGACATTTACACAAAATAATGTTTTGCTACATAAACTGTAGAAAATAACTTGTACAATATTGGCTGCAAGTTCCCGATAGTAACACCAAAATGCAACCAGTAGTACGGAGATCATTTGACTGATACATTCAGTTTATGAATTATTTAATCAGGAAAACTTAGATGTATTCTTCCTAAAAACAACTAATCTTTAGGAAATTCTACTTTTAAACAATTGACGTCTATTAAATAGTTCATACAAAACAAAACATCACGCTGAAAAAAATCCGTTTTAACTACATGATGTCAAAACGAATGGTCTTTTTTTTCTTGTACACAGACTGTGTTTAAAAAAACATCTACAAGCTACAATAATTCTGATACGGTTTCCCTGTTTTGATAATTGGTAGTAAAAGTAAGGGATTTGATTGCCAAAACAAATGTTTATACAAATAAAAAGATGAGAAGATATATACCTATCTATTGCTAAATGCATTTGCAAAACATTTTCATAAAATATATGTCACATCAGTTTCAACCTTGACAAGACTAAAATTTCAAAAAAAGATTATTAATAAAATTAAGAAAGGAAATGGGGAATGTGTCAAAGCGACAACAACCCGACCATAGAGCAGACAACAGTCGAAGGCCACCAATGGGTCTTCAATGTAACGAGAATTCCCGCACCCGTAGGTGTCCTTCAGGTTATTATTTTGAAATTTTATCTTTGGGACATCATAACCTTCGATTAATGTCGATTGATTTGATGTGGGGTGTAAATAAAGGCAACAATAGTATACTGCTGTTTAATAGTCATTATTTGAATACGTGAAAACAAATTTATGCACACATAAAACCGAGGAAAACACATCAACTGTAAGAGGTCAACAAAAAATATGTAAACTTATTTCAAAATAAATCGTCTGTTAAAATGAGTTTTATCCAATATTCAATAGAATTCCTACATATATGCTTATTCCAATGGGGACTAACTGTGCACCACTTATTGCGGACCTGTTTTTGTATTGTTATGAGTTACAATTTATGACTAAAATTAGCAAAGACCCATCAAAACAACATTTGATACAAAAATTTAACAATACTTTTAGATATTTGGATGATATATTGGCTCTAAATAATGACGACTTCAGTATGTATACTAAAGAAATTTATCCTGTAGAACTTACTTTAAATAAAGCTAATGATAACAATGACCACTGCCCTTTCCTCGATCTTGATATCTATATCATAAACGGGAAGCTTAATACAAAAATTTATGATAAAAGAGATGATTTTTCATTTCCTATTGTTAATTATCCATTTTTAGATGGTGACGTTCCCTTGTCACCATCTTATGGTGTTTATATATCTCAACTTGTACGATTCGCTCGTGTATGTAACAATGTATTAGATTTTAGCGAGAGAAATTTATGTATTACTGAAAAATTATTACACCAGGGTTTTCGATATCACAAACTGGTCAAAACATTTACTAAATTTTATCACCGGTATAAGGAAATAATTCGTAAATATAACTCAACATGCAGACATCTTATACGTTCAGGTA
This sequence comes from Mytilus edulis, assembly GCF_963676685.1. Taxonomy (NCBI): domain Eukaryota; kingdom Metazoa; phylum Mollusca; class Bivalvia; order Mytilida; family Mytilidae; genus Mytilus; species Mytilus edulis. The sequence goes on along the minus strand of NC_092351.1, from coordinate 30,576,921 downwards.
TTTCACATCCAAAATTTTATGGAAATATTCTTTATAAAGCACAAAAATGTCAGTATTCTCCTCAGAAACTAACAAAACCTTTAAATAGACTTATTAAAAGGGGATATAGTTACGATACTGTTGTCAGGTCATTAAAGATTGCATATTTTGGCTTTAACATTGATTCACTGATAGGGTCTTTGCATCGGAACTAAACACATTTATTTCTAAAAAAACAGTTGTTGGCATGACACGGGTTATGTTCTTCTCATATATTTTATGATAGTATGATACTAAACCCCTAACGGGAGGGATTGTACCTGATATTCATATGATGAAGACATAATCTTTCAATCAGTTTAATTGAGGTCTGGAGCTGGCATGTCAGTTAACTGCTAGTAGTCTGTTGTTATTTATGTATTATTGTCATTTTATTTATTTTCTTTTGTTACATCTTTTGACATCAGACTCGGACTTCTCTTGAACTGAATTTTAATGTGCGTATTGTTATTGTTTTACTTTTCTACATTGGCTAGAGGTATAGGGGGAGGGTTGAGATCTCATAAACATGTTTAACCCCGCCGCAATTTTGCGCCTGTCCCAAGTCAGGAGCCTCTGGCCTTTGTTAGTCTTGTATGATTTTAAATTTTAGTTTCTTGTGTATAATTCGGAGTTTAGTATGACGTCCATTATCACTGTACTATTATGCATATTTTAGGGGCCAGCTGAAGGACACCTACGGGTGCGGGAATTCTCGCTACATTGAAGACCCATTGGTTGCCTTCGGCTGTTGTTTGCTCTATGGTCGGGTGGTTGTCGCTTTGACATATTCACCATTTCCTTTCTCAATTTTATTAGTTCGCTCACTCGTCGGTTTTTATTTGATTTGGCGACGTTCAATGTAAAATAGATAATATGTATTCAAATAACGTACCACTGGCTAAATAGTACTCTTTTATCAGACGATTTTGACTCTTTTTTTATTTCTGTATTAATTCTATAGATGTTTAAAAGAACATAGACCGAATTTTCTGTTCTATTATCCCGTGTTTACGTGTGCTGAGTCATGTCATTGAATGAATTACTTTTTTTCAAATGTAAAATCTAAATATCAAATTATTGTGGTCTATATGACAACTAAAACTGTGGAAGGCTTTTAATGTTATTAACTTTTCGTCATCTTATGACTGAATAAACATGCCTTTTTATATTTCTGTTCTTAAAGATTACATGTATTTTATTTGTATTTTAGGTATTGGATACGGCACATTGCTTGCTTCAGCTATATACTGTACGTACGTCAATGTTATTATTTCCTGGGTGCTGTATTTTCTTTACCAATCATTTACGTCAGTGCTTCCATGGAGTCATTGCAACAACGAATGGAATACAATCAATTGCCTTGATATACAGAATCGCTCATCTGGTATTCAAAATGGAACGGTATATAATAGCTCATTCGGTATTCAAAATGGCACATTAACTTCAAACGCAACCAAGAAAACTGCCAGTGAGGAATTTTGGACGTAAGAATACAGAATGATTGTTTATAATACTTGACTTAAGTAACACCTATTAAAAGGATAAATAAAATAATCCCATTTCCAGCGGAAGTATAAAAAACTGTTTGGACGTACTAAATTATCTTCTTTTTTTTTTTTTTTTAAGTTGGTGGTATTTTGAACACCAAAGAACATAAGTTTTCGTCTGGTGGAAATTGAGGTTTAAATTAGACACTGAAAGTATTTTGAAACAGAATATTTGAAGAAAAAAACCCGTTGAACAAACTATTACAGGAATTTATATCTAATTCAGTATAACGAATAAATAATGAAAATGATTGAATCTTGAAAAGAAAAAGATGTATAAATGTAATTGTATCTTGAAAACTGTATCCAAATCTTGAAGACCACGTAAAATAAACTATTCTCGATTTCATATATCTGGATATGAACTCTTAAAGAAAGCAATACTAATACATAGACAATAACCGTTTAGTGTCTTTAAATATCAGCTGTATTAGTACGAGGCTATGAAACAAGGTGTATGCGAGCTTTTAGCGAGCTATTACACTTGTTTCGAGCCAAGTACAAATACAACTGATATTTAAAGACACTAAACAGTTATTGTCTTTATCCTGCAATTAATATTGCATATCATTTGTGTTTTGAAAGACACAAAAACAAATGTTTTGCATTTATTTTCGATTTGAAATTCCTTGAGGCCCGTGTAGTAATACGATACAGTAATAACACATTCAGCTGATGACGGGTTCGCAAAAAAGAATCTCGAATGGTCAACAATAATACATCGCTCAAGGGGAATAATTATCTATTTTAACATAACAAATAATTTCAACAGTAAAAACAAATAACAAAACATTGTCCAATTTGAAACAGCAGTGTACGAGTTGTCCTACGCTTCAGACTCGACATTCATTAAACATGCATGCTGAAATTGACATGGTTGTTTTTGTTACACAATCATACACATTCAAGTTTTGAAATCGATGGTTGTTCATGTGTGTATGTTATCAGAAAATTTGTGTGATTCTTATTGTTGTAAAGAAATGTTTGAAAACTAACAGAACGTATACATGGTATAAAAGTAATCGTTTATTTGCAATTAATACGTCATTGGAATGCTCGCAATACACATTCAGAGGTCACGCAGGTTCATTCAAAACTCAGTCCGGCAGGGGGCGGAGCTTTAAAGCGATATCTGTATAGTATACAGATACAGCATAGCGATATCTGTAGGGCTGCATCTGTATAGTAGAACACCCAATTGCAGGATAAATGTATTTATTTCGACAGTGATGCCAAATTTATTTTTTGTTGTAGCTATGCTCACTCGTTGATAAGTTTACTTCAAGTAGTGAACATAGGTATAGGAAGATGTGGTATGAGTGCCAATGAGACAACTCTCCATCCAAATAATAATTTATAAAAGTAAACCATTATAGATCAATGTACGGCCTTCAACACGGAGCCTTGGTTCACACCGAACAAAAAGCTATAAAGGGCCTCCAAAATTACTAGTGTAAAACCATTCAAACGGGAAAACCAATGGTCTAATCTATATAAAATACGAGAAAGAGAAACACGTATAAATTACATAAACAAACGACAACTACTGAACATCAGATTCCTGACTTAGGACAGGTGCAACCATTTGCAGCGGGATTAAACGTTTTAATGGTACCAAACCTTCTCCCTTTTTCTGAAACAATAGCATAACATAGAAAACCACACGATAAAATATCAATTGGAATTTATATAACATTTCATATATTTCCTTTTTATTATGTTTCTAACAAAATCGCGGTGGCTTTTACTATAGACGACGGTTACGTTTGTTATTACCTCCCCTGAAACTGTTGGATATGCCCTTAACCTCTCTCTTTTTTGAAGGTCGCATATAAATTATGCCTGGTGTAGCAAGAAATAATCATATTTCCTTTCAATACTTTTCAGGCACAAAGTATTACAGATCACTGATGGTATAGAAAATATTGGAGGAATAAGACTAGAACTTTTAATATGTTTGTTTATCGCATGGCTAATTGTTTTTCTGTGCTTATGTAAAGGTATCAAATCATCTGGCAAGGTGAGTTGTAAATTATTATGTTTTAGCATATTTGAATGCTTTGAGGAAACCAATGTATAAGATTGGTTACATTGAAAAAAGTTGTTTTTCCCATTTACAAAATTGATAATTTCACATGTTAAAGAAATCATATGACTGAGTCCATAAGACCTTGTCAAGGACGTTGTATCATTGAAACGCAGTATGAATATTAACACAAGTTAGATATCCTTTCATTTTTTTTTTATCTACAAACATTAAAAGTCAAGGTAATGATAATAAAACTTAATGCACCGAATCACATATCGAACAATAATGAACTCGTGACAAACAACAGTCGCAGTGCCGCACCGCACGCCCTTTTGAACTCATATATTTATGTTGTTCAGTCACTCGTTGAAAGTTTCGATCTTTAAATTCTCAGATTATACAAATGTTATTGATATATCTAGTTTTATATTAATTATGCATATGCAAATATAAAACTCATGTAGAGTGAATGATGGAAAGAAATAACTTAAGTAGATGAAATATGCCCTTTTAAATTCATATAGTTATGTTGTTCAGTCACTCGTTGAAAGTTTCGATCTTTGAATTCTCAGATTAAACAAAATTAATGTTATTGATGTATCAAGCTTTCAATTAAGTATTCATCTGTAAATACAGAACTCATGAAGAGTGAGTGATGGAATGAAATAACTAAGTAGATGAAATATAATAAATTGCAAATAATATAACATCTTAAACTAAATGTTTACTACGACCGGTGTTATCTTATATTATTTGAAGTATTTAAATTGGGCCCGCAATAATTAATTGATAAAATAAAAATGAATTGTAGTATATTGGTAAGAAAGTCACCTTAGGTATTTGAAATTGCATTTTATGTTATAGACTAGAATTTGTGTTTGCAATGCTTAGTTGTTTCGACAAATGAATGCTAGAAACATCAATATGAAATAAACTGGTCCGATCATATAAGTGATGCTTTATTCTGATATAGATCAAATTCAGAGTGCCTATTAATTGTATGCACACATGTTTATTTGAGAAGGCATGTTCATGCTTATACCTATTAAGTGTTGCATTTAAACGGTCCTTGTATTGTATTTTGATTGAACATACATAGCATAACTTCTTTGGACCAAGGAAGAAGCTCTGTGAAGTATGAAACCATTTTGAGAGGCGGTATGATTGCAAATGAGACGATATCATGCAAAATAGTTTCACCAGAAGGACATTGAAGAATGAGGTTTACAACAGTTACATCATTGTTAATCAATGTGAAGAGCTATGTGATCAAACGGGACCGATTAGAAATGGAAACGGCATCTCAGTTCAACTTTTGCTGATGGAGATGGAATCTTAGTTTCTAAAAATTCAATTTATTCAACAAAATTTTGCTTTTTTTCAAGCTACATGTTGTGTACAATGTTTTCACACACACAACACACACATATTTCGATTATTCAAAAGTAAAATCACAAAAATCCTGAACTCCGAGGAAAATTCAAAACGGAAAGTCCTTAATCAAACAGAAAAATCAAATGATAAAACACATTATATTAATAGTTTTTCAAACAATTTTGATTAAATTATTACATTAAATTTTTTTTTCCAGGTTGTTTATGTAACAGTTACGTTTCCGTATGTTGTATTACTAATTTTTCTGGTACGAGCAGTTACTCTGCCGGGAGCTATTGATGGTATCAAATTTATGTTCATTCCAAAGTGGCATAAATTGCTCTCATCACAAGTAAGTTGAAGTTGTATAACTGTTTAAGACTAATTTCTTGCAAAAATATTTTTTTGCAGTCGAATAATTTCAGCAGATTATTGTCTTGTGTAAGGAAGAATATTATTTTCTTTTATAATATGACAGTACCATTTTTTTTATACCTGCTTACCTCCCCTTTTCCCGAAAGAATTGTCGTTCCTCTTTTGTAGACTTGCTTAAAACATTTATTCACGATGCGTCAAATAATATTCCGACAGAATGAACTTTGCCTTGAGATGTTTGTTCTTAAAATATTTTGTTTTTCTATTAGTAATATACCATACATTATTTGATGAGATATGCATCAATTTAGCCATATATCATAGCAATACGATTTAAAGTACCCTGTTTTTGACAAATCTCACTTCACAACCTTTCCAATTGTCATGAATAATGTGTTTTTGTTTGTCATTTAAGGTATGGGGTGAGGCTGCTTTACAGATTTTCTTTTCGACTGCTGTTGGATGGGGAGGTTATATAACTTTTGCCAGTTTTAATCGGTTCAATCACAACTTATACAGGTTAGAATATATTACTTTTCAATTCTGAAATGTTGTAAAAACATCGCCATATTTTCGATAAATAGGAATGAGAAAATACTAAATACTAATAGAATTCATATACAAAGAAAAGTCATCATTTAAAACGAGTATCAAACGATAAACTCACTACGTCATTCAAGACACCATATAGTCATGTAATACATAACAATATTTTTACATGATTAGGTTTAATAGTTCTATAAACTATTTATAGATTAATACAGTTAAAGAATAAACAGAGATACAAATGGCTAAGAGCTGATTTTTCGAGATAGTATCTGCAGACGTTTTGCATACTAACTATGTTATTTTCATAAATCAAGAATGAGAAATAATAAATACCGGAGAGTCTGTTATATGGAGAAATAATGTTACAAAAATACAGAACTCCAAGGAAATTTTAAATTGAAAGTTCTTTTACAAATAGCAAAATCAAAAGATCAAACACAGCAAACGAATACAAAACAATTGTAATATTCCCGAATGGTACATACATTTCCTAATGCTAAAACAATGAATAAAGTATGGTACTATTTATAGCAAAAACTCTCAATTGTATAAGAGTCATGATATACAATTCCTTTATGTTGACAACATTGTGTGAGGAAAAAACAGACATATTTGTTAGAAATGTTAAACATTGGGGTACAGCAGTCAACATTGTATCATCAGTATCTTCATCCCTATAAACAAAACTAATTTGTAATAAAGGACAAACAAAAGGAAAATAGACACTGTATATGTAGTGCACATAGGCATATGACAATATAGATAAGGCAACAGTAGTATAACGCTGTTAAAAAATAATTAATCGATTGAGAGAAAACCAAATCCGGGTTACAAACTAACACCGAACAAACTAAATTACATTATAACGACATCTTAAAGAGAATATGAGCTCTTGTCACACGTTTTTTCTTAAAATGTCCTGTACCAATTTAGGAAAATGGCCATTGTTATATTATAATTCGTTTCTGTTTGTGTTACTTTTAGTGTTATGTTTCTGGTGTGTCGTAGTTCTTCTCTTATATTTGAGGTGTTTCTCTCAGTTTTAGTTTGTAACCCGTTTTGTTTTTTCTCTCAATAGATTTATGAATTTCGAAAAGCAGTATACTACTGTTGCCTTTATTTGTTCGTTGTGTTGTAACATTAAATTTTGAATGAATTCCTTCAATATTACAATGATAGTACTTGGAATTGAATTTATATATAGATATATAGATACATAGATACATAAATATTTGTTTAATTTAAGTGCTGTTATTCAATTTTATTAATTTCTTTTATAATTTTCATCCCCGAAACACTTGTTAGAGCATTTAACAAAAAAAACACGTCTTGGACTAACACTCATTCGGTGCCGCTGCTGGTGGACCACCATTTCGATTGGTTCATCATTTTATGCAATGACTTCAGATGAAAAGAACTGTCTGCTACTCGTTGTGTTATCTATTTACATTAGAAGTAGCCAGGTGTCATGTTTAAGATCATGATGTAATAAAACCATTTTAACATTTATTCAGCATTTTCAGTGAAATAATAATAGACATCATATTTTCAAACATTATTAAATTTCATCTTTCAGAGAGGCCATACTTGTGCCTTTCATAAACGGTGGAACGAGTATTTTGGCGGGATTCATTGCATTTTGTATTCTAGGATACATGGCAAATGTTAAAGGAATGCAAGTAGCTGAAGTTGTAGATCAAGGTATACACATATAAAAATGTGTTTCTAATAAAAAGTCGAGTGTGGTGTACTTAAGGATGTTCGCTTGTCAATGTTTTGGGATTTGGTCAGATTTTCAGAATCCTCTGGTTTTATCTATTTGAATGCCTAAAAAGAAATTGCCCACTGACCCCCATTTTTTCTTTTGATAAATCTTTTATATGTCTAACAATAAACCATCTGTAAAAGTCTTACAAAATCTTTGTTATTTTTGAACAGTTTTTTAGAATGGCTAATATCTCGAAAACAAGCACTTTGACCTACATTTGTTTTTGCATTCTTTGGTTACTTTATCTAACGCCTATCAATATATACTAGTGTTATGAAAGGCTTGTTATATTGAAACTGAGTAGCGAACTTCCTTAAATGATGGTTTAGATATTAGAACTGAACGATATCATTTTTGTTTGGGGTGCTCAAAGTGAGGTAATTTCCTTATTCCTGGACACTTCAAGTTAACACATTATGACCTTGGCAAATCATCAAGTTCAAGTCAATGATCAGAGCGACTAATAAAAATCCCATAAATTTGATTCCATGACATAATGTTTTTGTGAATATCTTAGCTTCTACAAAATCTATCAATTATTTTAGTGCTCTAAGTACCAATAATTTTGTAGACAAATATTTCGTTTTATAGTGGCTAGGAGATAGTATATTCTTAACAGTATGAACAATTTTGTATATGATTAAAAAGAGGTGTAGGCAAATCTCAAAACAAGAATCAAAACTCTTGTTATCTACAGGTAACCATACAATATTTCAAAGGTATGCTGTGCATTATATTTAGGTAAGTCAACCTATCATTAAATTCCAAGCAGAAAAATATCTTTATGTTTGAAAAAAATAATCTGACAAATGTCTCTAGAATCTAACACATGCTTATTTCACTTGTATACTACAAAATGTCGACAAAAATAATGATGTCAGTGACTTCCACGTTTTACTTTCTTTCTCAAAATGTGAGCACTCTAAGGCTAAGGAGTTATTATTTCCATGGTTTCCTGAATTTCTATTATTATAAAATTGAAATATGTACAAACTCCTAATGTGATATACCTTGTATTGGTCGGAAAACTTTGGCAAAACAATAAAACGAAGCAAAGATACGGATTGTATAACCAGCCCAGAAGTCAGCATTTCTGTGTTAACATGAATTATCATTGATATGGTCATACTAAATATTAAATTAACTGTTAAAGGGGCATTAGCTACGAGATATATAAAACATCATTAATGAAAGTGAAATAGGGAAATAATAATTTGCTTTTATCAGCTAAAATGGTTCAAGTTTGTCAAATTAAGCTAATAAACATTGAGATAATGAATTATTCACTTGCAAGTGAATAATTCGACCTCATTAAATCCCTATTCATGTGAACTTCAATTTAACCCCGTAGAAAGATAGAATAACGCATGCATTGTCCGTGTACGGTTATTTAAAGGGAAAGAATGTCAACATTGAAAGTGAAACAAAGGTAAATAATTTGATTAACTGATTCGATCCACAAAAAATCATTCTTGTAAAGTTCATAACGACGATAGAAATCCAATTTAAATCAGTAATACAAAATTTAACAGACCTATAAAAGTCCAATTGCACGAGTTGCTTACTCCATTTATATCTGTGTCTTGGCTAAATTGCACACGAGACGAAGCTACATCTTATTATACCCCCGCTTTGAAAAAGGGGGTATACTGTTTTACTTCTGTCTGTCCTTCCGTCAGTCCGTCAGTCTGTCAGTCAGTCCGTCCGTCCCATGAATATTTGTCGTCACATTTTTCTCAGGAACTACACTACCAGGATTTCTGAAATTTGGTTTCAGGCTTGATATAAGTCAGCTATACCCTGTGATGCGTTTTCAGATTCATCACTCAACAACTTTCTGTTTACCGAACACTTGTTTGATTTTACACATGATAGCCAAGTTGAAAATTGTTCGTCACATTTTTCTCAGGAACTACAATGCAAGGATTTCTGAAATTTGGTTTAAGGGTTAATATAAGTCAGCTATACCGTGTGATGCGTTTTCAGATTCATCACTCGACAACTTCCTATTTACCGAACACTTGCATATTTTTACACAATTAATATTATCCACTTGCGGCGGGGGTATCATCAGTGAGCAGTAGCTCGCAGTTTCACTTGTTAAAACTATGTCCTGTAAATTGTTTATTTTATACTTTTGATAGTTTGTTTGTAAAAATGTTTTACATTGTTATAAATAAAATATGAGAATTTGAGTCAAATCAGTGAACATGAATTTGGCAGCTAGTGCCCCTTTAAATTGAATAAAACTTTGAATTTCCAAAATACTAAGGATTTTCTATTCTATAAATAGATGACCATTTGTGTTTTTGGTAGAAACTTTCGAAATGTTTGGGTTCTTAATGCTCTTCAACTATGTACTTCATTTGGCCCTTTTTACTTTATCTATGATAATTTTACAGTAATCTATTTAAAATAACTCAGAGCTAAATCCCTCACCATGAACAGAATATGATTAGAAATTGCTTACTGCGGAGATAACTTACGGTTGTAAGCAGTGTTTTTTCCCAATACGTTTTAGTTATAGATAAGCTTTATTAACTGCTTCTGTCTATTCTAAAGGTCCTGGCCTAGCTTTTGTGGCCTATCCAGAAGCAATATCAACTTTCCCAGTGTCACCGTTATGGGCGGTCCTTTTCTTTCTTATGATGCTTACATTAGGCATTGATACTCAGGTGAGTATACTATTTGTTCATTTCTTGAAAATTTTGCTATGCCAGTATAAAAGACATATATAATATTTATTTGTACAATATAATAATAAATACATTGTTTGGCATATCTCTTATTGAATTCAAGTTTGCATTATCAGTAAAATTAATATCTATTTTGTATTTTATCATTCAGCATGTGAAAGAAAATACATAATTTTGAAATAGCGTCATGGAATAGACGAATAAGATTATTATGTTTGATAGCTGCATCAGTATTTTGATGAACAATGTTTTTTGTTTAATGCTCTACTAAGGAGCATTACGTTTTTAGGTTTGTGAATCTGTTCGTTTGTCCGTACGTCCGTCTTTCCCGATTCAGGTTAAAGTTTTTGTCCAATCAACTGGTAACTTAGCACATATGTTCGCTATGATATAATTTTTCTAATTTTAATGCCAAAATATATCATTCCTCCCAAAGTAGGCCGTATTCTGATCCTCAAAGACTTGCATATTTAAAAAAAAATAAAATTAAAATTTTTTGTGAAAATGTTTAATTGTCTTGTCTATTACAGTTTGGAACAATTGAAACAGTGCACAGTGCATTAGTAGACGAATATCCAAAATTATTGCGAAACAGGAAAACTCTTTTCATGACTGCTATATGTTGTGTTGGATTCCTATCAGGCATACCGTATATAATGAATGTAAGTATTTAAAATGAAAAACAACAATACATAAGTAATTTTTCTATTATGTGAAAGGATCTGTCTACTTTCCATAAAATAATATGAGAAAGGCGCTACCTTAAATGCCAGCTTTATACCAAGACAATGTCCTATATATTGTTTGGTTATGGTTTGTTTAATGTTCAGTGGCAAATATTGCATGCATGTTTAGGAAGAATGTCCTAGGCAACATTAACATATAGTTTTTGTCTAAAATAAAATAATATGTTCAGATGGAAAATGTTTAGTGAACGGTCATTGAACTTTAAAAGCAGGAGGGGTATGGTATTTTTCTTTTTTATAATCAATTCCCAAATTGATGAAAAAAAAATCTGCTCTGTCTGAAGTAGAGGAAAAAAAAGATATTTGAATCCAGATCTTCACCAAAAACGATTTTATCTTTCAGATATGCAAAATAAATTTTACTCTTATGTTGGAACAGTATAACTTATATTTAATTATTTGATATATATGTTCCTGCTTTTACATATCTAAAAACATTTAAAACTTCACAAACCGCACAGGTAAGTCTGTACACAGTAGTAGTTTTAGGTGAAGTTTGTACTAGAAGGTTCAATACACAAAAGGAAGTTAAGAATTGATTTTGGGGTTATGATACAATATATATTTTTTTTATTACAAAATGTTAGGTTTTTCTTCATCAAATTACTATTTTTACTTTGATTATTACTCATCTAGTATATATAGATTTTCAGGAGATGCACACAAAATAGGGTTGTTTTTAACATTATTTTATATGATTTTGTGCATTTTTCCTATGACGTGTACTCCTTGATAATATCGACGTCAGCATCATGATAAAGAAAATATATTTGGCAAGTATATTCTTAAATGACATTTGTCAGTGCGCTGCAAAAGGATCTTCTTTCCCTTTAATTCCCAAAATTGCACATACTTTTTTCTTCTCATAGAAACACATGAGTAATGTGGTAAATAAAACACTTGTCATTGTTTAAAACTTTCAGTAATAAAAATTTAGTTTAGCCTTTTGAATGTTTCATTGATTTAGTGAAAATTTTAACAGAAAATGTACAAAACACTTGATAAAATTGCATTATCTGCAGAATTATTGATAACTTTTCTCACTATATATTTACAAAAACATATAACTAACATATCGTCAATGCTATTCTGTTTTTAGCTCACCTGGCCCAAAGGGCCAAGTGAGCTTTTCTCATCACTTGGCGTCCGGCGTCGTCCGTCGTCGTTAGCTTTTACAAAATCTCCTCTGAAACTACTGGGCCACACTTAACCAAACTTGGCCACAATCATCATTGGGATATATCTAGTTTATAAATTGTGTCAGGTGACCCGCCAAACCAACCTAGGTGGCCGCCATGGCTAAAAATAGAACATAGGGGTAAAATGTAGATTTTGGCTTATAACTCTGAAACCAAAGCATGTAAAGCAAACCTGAAAAGGAGTATTACTGTTTATCAAGTCGACATCTATTTGCCCTGAAATTTTCAGAAAAATCGGACAATCGATTGTTGGGTTGCTGCCCCTAAATTGGTAATTTTAAGGAAAATTTTCCGTTATCGATAATTATCTTGAATATTATTTTAGATAGAGATAAACTTTAAGCAGCAATAATGTTCAGCAAAGTAAGATCTACAAATAAGTCACATGACCAAAATGGTCAGTTGACCCCTTAAGGAGTTATTACCCTTCATAGTCATTTTTTACCAATTTTTCGTAAATTTTTGTAATTTTTTACAAAAATCTTCTACTCTGAAACTACCGGGCTAAACGTAATCAAACTTAGCCACAATCATTATTAGGGTATCTAGTTAAAAATGTGGTGGCCCAGTCAACCAACCAAGATGGCTGCCATAGCTAAAAATAGAACATAGGGATAAAATGTAGATTTTGACTTATAACTTTGATACCAAAGCATTTAAAGCAAATCTTACAAGGGGTCAGCTTGTTTAGCAAGTAAACATTTATCTGCCCTGAAATTTTCAGATGAATTGGACAACTGGTTGTTAGGTTGCTGCCCCTGAATTTGTAATTTTTTATGGAAATTTTGTCGTTTTTGGTTATTATCTGAATACTATTATAGATAGAGATAAACTGTAAACAGCAATAATGTTCAGCAAATTAAGATCTACAAATAAGTCAAATGACCGAAATGGATCCTCTGTAACTAAAGGGCCAAGTTCATTACAGATAGAGAAAATGTAAGTAGCAAGAATGATCAGTAAAGTATGATCTACAAACACATCACCAAAACCCAATTTTGTCATGAATCAATCTGTTTCCTTTGTTTAATATGCACATAGACCTAGGTGAGCGACACAGGCTCTTAAGAGCCTCTAGTAATTCATACATGTACATATACTGGCATGGGTGGTGCTGTTCCAAGTATTTGGTTAACCTGTTTAGTCACTATAAAGTGTTACTATTCTTATTTAGACGCAACACATAATTAATGACCAAAAAGGTACCGCTTTCACATGAGAGAAGCTAGAAGAATTTTTTTTTACACATTTTCAATATTTTTGTAGAATTATCATTTAAAACTAAAGAGATATGTAGTTAGAGACTGCTGCTGAATAGAAATGGTTGGGTTGACCTGATACTTTTTCCAAAATAAGTCTCTATTAAAGTTTTAAGGGTCCAAAATTAAAATGCTTGATTTCAACAGACATTAAAAATTTGGTGTTTTTTATAAATGCTAAATATATATCTGTGGTAGTATCAGGCTGTGCATGGCGAAGCATTTTATTGCCTTTCGTTTTGTACTTTTATTTATTTTCTTCATGAAAATAAATTTGTAGTTGTGAAGTTGCTTACATGAGAGTACCCAATTTACACTTTCATTGTATATTGTCAGTTTTTTCACCAACATTTTTTATGAACCAGACAAAAGTCCATTCTGTGCTTATTTTGTAGACTGACCTTGTTTACAATATAGTTACATCAATTTAATTTTGAGTCCATGAAGACTCACAGAAAAATGGGTTTGAACTGTTATTGATTCGGTAATGAGGTCAGTATCCAAATTCCGTACAGCATTACATGTTTAATTTCAAATCCTTAAAACTGGAATATAAACAGATGTTTTGTTTTATTTCTTTAAATATTTTGAACAATTTGAAATTGTATGCCATGCTTCAACTATTATTTTTTGAAGAAAAGGAGCTGGTAAGAAATTTAATTTGCTCATTTTAAAAAGATGATAATTAGATAACTTCACATGGTGAAAGAAAACTTGTAAGAGTTCCACAGCTTTTTTTGTTGAATAGATGCAATTTGGTTACTGAGTGCAATTTTGGTACTGTGATGTTATATAACCATAAGTGTGTATTGCTAAATAGGTTGAAATGTGAACCTGATATAGTGATAAAGTACTGGGTAGATTGCTTAAATATAAAGGCGACTGCTGCAGCTTGAATTTTAAAGGATATAGCCCACATTCTTCCAAGTAACTTGCCCTGTATATACCTATCAAAGTCATGGTATTATCATGGGTTATCATATTAACTCCATCTTCCTATAAAATCTAATTTTGGACAATATAGGAGCATACTAATGGTCTGTACTTAAATGTACTACTCAGACGCAAGTCTCCTCATGATTAAACTTAGAGAGAGAAAACAAAACACTTTTCATCTCCTGGGACTGTATAAGGTAGATATCTGATATGTGACATAATCAGTGAAAAGATTTGTTGAGAGTTTGCCAAAGATACATTGTTAGTACAGAATTAGAAGATTGTGAATTATTTGAATATTTTTCTTTGTTTTTAACTTATCTTAAGTTTTGAATTACATTAGTCTATGGGCTACACGAATAACCGTGATCACATTCAACAGTATAACCAACGACATTATCACTGTTCCTTGATATGGGGAATTATGTCATGTATGTGGCAGTTAAACATAAGTAGTTATGGTCAACCAGTGCAACGGAGTTTACCCGGCATGTCGCATGGCCATTATAAAAAAATTCCGAAATGTATTGCTTGCAGATATTTTTGCTATGTTCCCATGGCTGGACGGAACTTTTACCCTAAATATGTCATCATTAGTTACGATTGTGTGACTTTTAATTGAAGTACCTATGATTATTTAGGAAATTTGTTTTGACCTCACTGAAAATGGAAAAATTGAGCAGACGAAACATGGCGTCAGATGTTGTTGTCAAAACTTCGGTTATTTCCGTTGTACAATACAATTTAAATAAAATATATACACAAGTTACCAAAATTTGTGAATTCTTATTTTATTAAACAAATAAAAATTCATGTCGTATTAAACATCGAAATTATTCCGATCTGTTCCGTTTTTTCTTAGTTCGCGTTGAAACGTTAAATTCGGCAGCCATTAAAAAAAATAATCGTACAAGATTTAACGAGTGACGAAACTTTTCAGATGGGTCGTGAAGAGAAAGTTATCGTTCTTTATTCCAAAACGATGCTTCTATCATAAGTGCCAACTAAAGCTGGCATATCAATGGGATAAAAATAAACTGACACGCCATGATAAATAAAAAAAAAAGCTGTACACACAACATAAAAAACTATAGACTGAGCAAGATGAAAACAAACCAAAACCAGTGGTGATCTCGCTGGGCAGCAAGAGTTAACAGATCATGCTTCACATATGAAACCCGTCATGTTGTACCTGATCTTTAAAAGAATGTGTGAACTCGATTAGGTTTTACCAACCAGAACAGGTTAATATTTATATGAAAACATAATTTCAGTCTTTTGATATTGTTTTATACTGAATGTGAATATTAGGAAGTATCAGCTTTTGCACTGCACATAAGTACTTTTACCGTTGGACAGAATATCAAGAAACTTTTTGTTTGGTACAGAAGTTTTCTGTATTTGTATATTCTAGGGCGGAATTTATATTTTACAAACTGTAGACTGGTACGTTGGATTGATTACTCCAATGATAGCTGCAATAATGGAATGTATTTTGATTGGATGGATTTATGGTAATATTAAATACATTTTAGTTATAGTATGATATATTTTTCAATTCTTTTTATGACGACTTGCACTACATTCTATAGACGACTTGCATTACATTCTATAGACGACTTGCATTACATTCTATAGACGACTTGCATTACATTCTATAGACGACTTGCATTACATTCTATAGACGACTTGCATTACATTCTATATATAAAGAATATCTTTTGGATGTCATTTTTCTCTTATTTTAAAAGCTTTTTCCACAAATTGGGTGAGATTTTGTCTTTTCAATAATGCAGCAATATAAAAAGTGTTTCCTATATATCATTGAGTACATTATTCATCAGTATACAATTCTCATCCCAAGAAACCTCATACTGTATGCGTGTGTTAGAAACAAGACTATTAACTATTATATTATGCATTGTGCATGCAATTTGGTGTAGTATCCATACGGATTTTTGTTTTCATAAAGGACTTGCATAATTATTTTTTTTCGATAAAGGTTAAGTTCAACAATCAAATACTTTGTTTTGATCCTAAGAGCAAATTTATTATATTATTGACATTTTACATTTATTTTTGATAAATTAAATTTTATCTTAAAGTAAACATCGATATTCTATTCCGAGACATTATAGCACATGACCTTCATGAACTGGTCATTACATACATGCATTGTAAAATGAAATTTCGAACGTCCGGTGTTTCAACAGAGAACATTACGGCAAATATCTTTTTTGAGAAGTGAAATACCCGATCTTACACCTATAGTTGGTTTTAAGAACAGAATTGTTTTTTAATTGTAATTGCAGTTATCATTATAACAGAAAAACGTAAAAACACAAAAATACAGAACTCCGAGGAAAATTCAAAACGGAAAGTTCCTAATCCAATGGCAATATCAAATGATAAAACACACCAAAATAATGGACAACAACTATCCTATTCCTGACTTAGTACAGGCATTTTCAAAGCGCTAAACCTCTCACTTGTTTGACAGTCGCATCAAATTTCACACACTGACTCATAAACTGATGGGTCCAAAAGAAAGATCCTGTTAACATTTTATACTTTTAAGAATCTTGGTTAAGACTGAAGAGGCGTGTGGATTCTTTCTTTACCACACTCAAAATAAGGCAAAAGAGGCCTAAGGGACATTCAAACTCATAAGTCGAAAATTTATAATGATCTATCGGAATGAATTGTTGAAACTTTATTTCTAAAGACTTTTAAAAAGTTGTTTAATTCGACGTTGGTATACGTTTTTCTGATAAACTGCGCTAGATACAAAAGTACACAGAAGAATGAAGAAGTCTACAATAATACAAAGGTACATATGTTAAGGAAGTAAAAAATAATACGAAGGTTATGTTGATGAGAAATAAACAATACTCAGAAATACGTTAAAAATACTGCATTAGCTTACATGTGTTTAAACTATTTTTTTTATTAGGTACTGAGCAATTTTATGATGACATAGAAATGATGACAGGTAGAAGACCCTCCCCGATATGGGGTATATTTTGGAAATTTATAACACCAACGTCAGTAGTGGTAGGTTTACTTCTTTTTAATGTCATCTCTGTCTTAATTGTTTTCAAAAGATTTTCATGAATTAATAATGATTTTCATTGTCAAGATTATAAAAGGCTTTTGTTCAGGTCATATCCGCTATCGGTGTTTACAATTCATTAGTGCGTGTTAAAAGGTATGTGAAACTCGTTTGATTGAAAGTAGATTCCAGTTGAGTTCCAATAGAACGACATGATCTACAAACAAAAGCAGTATATTCAAGCTGTCCTCACCTTGAGGCCACAACTTAGCATATGTTAATTCAAGATAGTCGTGGTTTGCCTAATCCAAGACTAACCTAGGGTTGAAAAAAGGAAACAGTCCGACATTTTCTCAGTCAACTTAGTACTTTTACAAGCGTTAAACCTTGGTAATCGTATTCTAAAAGACAGGCTATAGATTGCAACGGTCAATTCAAACTCATAAGTTGAAATTAAATTGACAATGCCATGGCAAAAAAAGAAAAACACCTAATAGACAAATATATGCATGTTAAGCAAAATCATCAAATGTTTCAAATATTCCTGATATTAAAAAAAACCCTTGGCATTATGTCAGTTATATATAAGGTTATCCTTTTAAACTCCGGATACGTTTTGATTCAACAGTGCTTTTATTTTAGTTGATGGTGGTTTTTAATTTGATTCAATTCACACCAGTTTCATATGGCACGTACAAGTATCCATCTTGGGCAGTTGTTGTAGGCTGGATGATTGGCTTTGCCTCAGTTATACCAATACCTTTATATATCACCAAAGACTTATGGGCTGCTGAAGGAACACTCCTACACGTTTGTATATTACACTATTCTTTTATTTTCGTTTATTTAATATAAACTACATAATGGTTTATTAATAAGTAAAGTGTTAAACAGTGGAGCAATCATAGGTATCGTAAATTTTTAAAGAAGAAATCAATAAAAAAAAACTGTTCCCTTAAAACACTTGAGGAAATGCCTGTACTAAGCTAGGAATATGACAGTTGTTATACATTCGTTATGTATGTTTGAGCTTTTAATTTTGATATTTGATAAGGGACTTTATATATCCGGTTTGAATTTTCCTCGGAGTTCAGTATTTTTGTGATTTTAATTTTGAAAGAGTTTTTTTTTACTCTCCTAAAATACTACTTACAGCATTTTGCATCAATTTGAAACTATCAAATAATAATATTATCCTATTTTTCAGAGAATTAAAACTCGGCTGACGGCAGGGTCGGACTACGGACCTGCCCTAGCAGTAAATTGTATCAAACCAGCTGAACTTCTTCAGCTGACAACAACTGAACGTTTGGATAATGATATGTCTAATCAGCCGGATGTGTTTAACGAAAAGCAGAATATGATTTGAATAACTGTTTGACCTATAGTAATCATGTTCATTTACCTCATTTAATTTTTTGGTACCATTTAAAAAAAAAATAGACATTAATCATTCTAACAGATACCAAAAGATGCAGATAACTTATTATTAGAAGACAATTTTAAACTGTATCTATTGTTTACAATCCCATATGCAATATGTTGCAAAATTAAATTAAACAGATAGTAGGTCGTTCTACAATGTATTGTCATATGGGTCAATATTAAACATTCATATGCAATAAATTTTATATATTCAACACTTTGTTAAAGAATTGAAAATTTTGTTTCAATATTCAATTTTGATATTTAACTTTTAACATTTAACTTAAGGTTCCAAAATCCAATATAAGAAAAAAATAAATGTTGTTCCTAATAATCATTGTATTAAAAGTGTATGATATTCATATTACTTTCAGCGTAAAAGTATAGACTTTTGGAATATTTACAAACAGTTACAACTTGTGCATTTCAAGTATGAGATTAGAATAGTTATACAACAGGTATAATCCACTGCAGAAAATTCTTTTACCAAATGCAAGTCAGCAATATGTCGGTTGTGTCCAGTGGTACCGTTGATGAAATAGTTTACTATTTGGTACATGTATTGTCAAATTTTATGGATTTCCCCTTTTTGGATTTATCTTGGAGTTTGGTATTGTTATTAACATATGTTTTACAGAAAAAAGCAGAGGTAACAAACATGTACTATGTGACTGTATACTGTAATGGGGGAAAAAGACAATGGTTGATAAAAAAAAGATATAAAAGATTCCATTAAAAACATTTGGTTCCAAGCTTCAGATTTGAAATTAAAATTTAGCCTTTATTTAATGATATATATAAAACGTAATTCTATTGTGGTAATTCCGCCAGAGTATCAGTTACGAAGAATAAATATCGATACATGTATAATACAGCTATTTTGCTTAGATAAACTACAGGGAGTTTCACTTTTCGCATAAAGGGACACTATAAGTTACGAGTTCTAGAATGTTCTTGGATAAAACAATGGTTTATTATTGTATTTCTAAAAAACAGAAGTAAAGATCTCAAACTAAAGAAAACTTTAGAACATTTGAGTTTTATTTGGTTCCCCGATGCTCTTGTCTTTTTTAATTAAGAAAACCTACAAATAGTCCGGTGGCTACAAGCATATTTCAGAAGAATTGTTCACATCCTGTTACAAGCATGAAATTTGGCAAAAACCTTCCTCAACTATTACTCTTTTAATTCAGATAGGGAGGCATTTAAAAAAAATATCTCACTTCCGGTAAAATCCAAAATGGCGGACATCATCTCCTACTCAAGTTAATTTCGACTTAAAGTATGTTTATAGGCGTATTACTAAACATAACTGCATCAAATTTGGCACAAACTTTTCTTTTGTGTGTGTTTTTGATATCATATTAAGCACACCTTTATAAAAATTCCATACTTCCGGTTAAGTAAAAAATGGCAGACAAAAAAAAAAATTGGTAAATTTTGGAAATTTTTTTGTATATTGTTTTGTAAAAAGATGTTGGTATTCGGATGTTTTTGCAGTAAGTATATGATAGTTCGTTTCATTCCCCGACATCAAATTCACCCGATTATTTATAGAACTGATTGATCAGACAGACTATAAATATAAGTACTTAATTGTGTTGCTTGTTTATAAATCCTAGTTGTGAATGTGTTCATAGTTAAACTTTTATTATTATAATAAAATATTGTTTACACTAGAGATGTCCAACAAATCGTTTCAGCTCATTGATACATTTGATGAACAAGTACCAACATCTTCTAAAATAGGGGGACATGACCAAAATGTGGACTGGTTTAAATGCATATTTTGTCAAACTGATAGTCTCGACACACTCCAATGTCCTGCCTCCGCAAGGCAGAATGACACGAGTGCTGGATATAAAACATTATCCGAAAACCTTGAACAATTTAATGAAATTAACTCCTTACCTTCTTGGTTAGACTTAAATAAACTATTTACGATAGTTACGATACTGTGGTCAGGTCATTAAAGATTGCATATTTTGGCTTTAACATTGATTCACTGATAGGGTCTTTGCATCGGAACTAAACACATTTATTTCTAAAAAAAACAGTTGTTGGCATGACACGGGTTATGTTCTTCTCATATATTTTATGATAGTATGATACTAAACCCCTAACGGGAGGGATTGTACCTGATATTCATATGATGAAGACATAATCTTTCAATCAGTTTAATTGAGGTCTGGAGCTGGCATGTCAGTTAACTGCTAGTAGTCTGTTGTTATTTATGTATTATTGTCATTTTATTTATTTTCTTTTGTTACATCTTTTGACATCAGACTCGGACTTCTCTTGAACTGAATTTTAATGTGCGTATTGTTATTCTTTTACTTTTCTACATTGGCTAGAGGTATAGGGGGAGGGTTGAGATCTCATAAACATGTTTAACCCCGCCGCAATTTTGCGCCTGTCCCAAGTCAGGAGCCTCTGGCCTTTGTTAGTCTTGTATGATTTTAAATTTTAGTTTCTTGTGTATAATTCGGAGTTTAGTATGACGTCCATTATCACTGTACTATTATGCATATTTTAGGGGCCAGCTGAAGGACACCTACGGGTGCGGGAATTCTCGCTACATTGAAGACCCATTGGTTGCCTTCGGCTGTTGTTTGCTCTATGGTCGGGTGGTTGTCGCTTTGACATATTCACCATTTCCTTTCTCGGTTTTAAATGATGGGAGTGGTATTCAGAACACACTGATAAAGAGCAATGCTAAATGGCATAAAAAATGTAGTCTAAAATTCAATACTACGGAACTCAAAAGGGCTCAAAAGAGACAACATAGATACATATCTGATTATGGGCAAGCATCATTATTACAAGAGGCAAGAAAATCAACACGTCTGAGTTTACCCTGTAAAATAGGTCTGAAAGATTATGTTTGTTTCTTTTGTGAATCTATTGAGGAAGATGAGATGTTACGTGAAGCAGCGACCTACGGCATTGACAATCGTGTTCGTGAATGTGCTCAAAAGCTACAAGACACTGCCTTACTAGCAAAGTTAAGTGCAGGAGACCTTGTAGCCCAAGAGGCAAAGTATCACGTAAAATGCTTAATATATCTTTATCGAAAAGCATCAAGAGTGGCTAATGACGACGAGTCTGAAGGAGGAACACAGTCATGAATCAGCCACGGAATTGCATTAGCTGAATTAGTAAGCTTTATAGAAGAATCTAGAAGTGAAGATAATGTTGCACCAGTATTCAAGATGTCAGATCTTTCAAAAATGTATGGTAACTGATTGGAGAAAACGGGAGCTGATCAAGAAGGTAGAGTCCATAGTACGAGACTGAAGAATAGATTATTGACGTATGTACCTGATATTGAGGCCTATAAGCAAGGTCGAGAAAATTTATTAGCATTTAAAGATGACATTGGGCCAGCCTTACGAAGGGCATGTGAGGAAGATTTTGACTCAAATTATATGCAGATATATAAGGCTGTGAAGATTGTTAGAAGTGATATGATGGCAACATCTTCAGAATTCAATAGTACATTTGCTGCCGATTGTCAGGAAAAATCAGTACCACGATCTCTTTTAACGTTAGTGAATATGTTACTGTATGGACCAGACATAACAACTGATTCCTTTTCCCAAGAAACGTTATCCATTGCTCAAATGCTGATTTTCAATAGTCATAAAAGAATTCAAAAGTCCAACAGACATGCAAAATCAAGAGAAACACCTTCACAGATGTATTTGGGAATAGTGATTCATTGTCAAACAAGGAAGAGAGGGTTAATCGACAAACTGTATAAACTAGGATTGTCAGTCTCATATGATCGGATTTTATCAGTATCAGCATCTCTTACAAATACACTATGTAAGCAGTATCAAGAAGACGGATATGTTTGTCCTCCGTCGTTACGGTTAGGCCTTTTCACCACTGCCGCCGTAGATAATATTGATCATAACGCTAGCTCAACGACAGCAAAAGATTCATTTCATGGAACAGGAATTTCTCTCTTTCAACATGTTACAACTCAAATGAACAGACAACAGCGATTAGATTTCCAATTGACTAGCATCCAAGGCGGACGAGTGACTGAAAGTTTGCCTGATTCATATGCTGTTGTCAAACCAGCTGTTTTGAAGACAAATGTGCCTGTAATTCCTGTGACAGATAGTTCATGTAAAGGATGTACTGGTGACTTACATGAAGCAGTCCAGAACGAATACAGGTGGCTTGAAACTGTTTCCAATTCAAAGGAATGTGATATAGAGGAAAGAACATTGGTTTCTTGGGGAGCCTATCATGCAGAACATGAACCCATCAAGGATTTTGAACCCTGCGTATCAGCACTTCTACCACTCTTTGAAGAAGAGGCTAAATCTGTGGCAATGATAAAGCACTCATTTGATGTTATAAAGACTAGTGTCGAGGCATTAAATCCTGGTCAGAATCCAGTCATAGCGTTTGATCAACCTCTGTTTGCAGTTGCTAAGCAAATTCAATGGAATTGGCCAGAAATCTACGGTGAAAACAAGTTCATAGTAATGTTCGGTGGACTTCATATTGAAATGGCAACGTTTAAGACCATTGGAGATTGGTTGGAAGGATCTGGTTGGACATCTGTGCTGACACAAGCCAATGTTGCATCTTCTGGTAAAGCTGAGGCATTTTTAAATGCTAGTCACGTAACAAGGACCAGACGTGCTCATCAAATATCAGCATGTTTGTACATATTGCTTAAGGCTGCTTACCAGGAATACAGTGATAGTGAGGAATTTGATCATAAACTGGACATGGAGGAGTGGTGCTTGCAAATGTCTACAGAAAGACCTCAGTTCCACTACTGGTTCCTAACTCTGAAACTTGAACTAGATGCGCTAATTTTCATCAGAGCCATAAGAGAAGGGCATTTTAAACTCTATATAGATGCACTTACTAGAATCATCCCTTGGTTCTTTGCACTAGATCATATCCACTACTCAAGATGGTTACCGGTTCATGTTCGTGATATGACCGCTCTTTCTTCTACCAATCCTGATGCTCATGTTGAGTTTTTGTCGGGGAAGTTTGTTGTGCACAAAACAAAAAAAAGGTTTTCTGCAATAGCAATAGACCATGCTCATGAGCAGAATAATGCAGTAATAAAGTCAGATGGTGGTGCAGTTGGATTAACTGAAAATCCTGTAGCTTTACGACGATGGATGATTGCAGGACCTGAAATGGCGAGGTTGACAAAAGAGTTTGAGAGCACTGTAAGTGATTTTGAGGTATAAGAAGACGAACATCACCACGAAAATAAGACAAGTGTACAAAAGTCATTCTTGAAGGATATTTGGTCGATGGTAGAAGTAATGAATGAGTTAGGGAATCCGTTCATGGAAGATAGTCAAGATTTGCTTGTCCTTGAAACAAAGGATATAGCACCGACATCTGTCGTTGATACTATCCGCAAAATAGAGAAGATCGGTAAAACACAGTATGAAAAATACATAGAAGACAGACTGATAAAAAGAACTGTTCCAATTTTTGAACCGATAAAAAAAAATGCATTGGCATTATTTAGAACTCCACACGGGAAGACTGTTTCGGCAATGAAGGACAAAATAAGCATACTGAAAAGTGATGTGTCGTTATTTTGAAGACTCTATATATCTTGTCAGACAAGAGGTGGCGACTTGGAAGACTTCTTTGCCCATGAAAACAATATAAATCCGCCAGCATTGAGCCAGCATGGGAAAATGCGTCTTTGAACCAAATCAGATCTTCTCAGTAAGTGTTTAGAACCATTGACAACAACGACATGTGATGCTCCTGAGGTGGATGCTTTAGTTATTGACGGTGCCGCAATTGTGAATATGCTTAAACCATCAACATCTCGTACCTTTGACGATTATGCTGATTTGATATTCTGTCCTTATATTAGAAAACAACTGGAAACTGTAGCAAGAGTGGATGTAGTCTGGGATGTGTACATCGACAACAGCTTGAAAGCTGCCACCAGAAGCAAACGAGGGAAGGGAATACGCAGACGAGTCCAGGGTCAAAATAAAATTCCTCAAAATTGGCAAAGTTTTGTGAGAGATGATGACAATAAAAAGGAACTTTTAAGTTTTCTTTCTCAGCATCCTGCTCAACAACATTTTGCAGAAAAGATAGTTGTAGCAACAAATGATCAGGATGTGTTATGTTATCCACCACATGATGATGTTTTAAATTTAGCCCCATGTTCACATGAAGAGGCTGACACTAGAATCATATGGTGCATGTGTCGGATGCAGTAAACCATGGACTTAAACGAGTCATAATTCGAACAGTTGATACGGATGTTGCTGTCATTGCTGTGTCACTATTTCGTGAAATTGGGGCAGACGAACTATGGCTAGTGTTTGGGAATGGAAAAAGCTTCAGATATATATCCATTCATGAACTTTCAAATGCACTAGGCATTGAGATATCACACACACTTCCTGTGTTTCATGCTTTTACCGGTTGTGATACCGTCTCTTCGTTTGCTCGAAAAGGAAAAAAGACTGCGTGGGAGACATGGATGGCATTTGAAGATGTTACTTTAGCATTCCGAATAATGATTGATCAACCTACATCACCTGATATGGATCTAATAATGGCATTGATAGAACGATACGTGGTTTTAATGTACGATCGAACGAACACATCAAATGGGGTTAATGAAGCAAGAAAACAACTGTTTGCGCAAAAGGGAAGACTAATTGCGGCTATTCCACCGACTCGGTCTAGTCTTTTCCAACATGTTAAACGTGCAATATTCCAAGGCGGCTGTGTATGCGGATCGAGCTTGGAATTGGTTCCATTACTACCTAGTCCAGGCGCTTATGGATGGAAAAGGGACAAAGATGATCAATGGGAACCCTTTTGGACTGCACTTTCTGAGGCATCGTCATCTTGTCAGGAGCTTGTGCATTGCGGATGTAAAAAAGGCTGCGGTGGTCGTTGTAAATGTGGCAAATCAGGTCTCCCGTGCACTGCTTTGTGTGCTTGTGGAGGTGATTGTGAATAGAAATCAATGTGTTGCCGCCATATTATTGATAAATTTCGTCCCTCTTTTAGATATAGTGAATATTTGGGAATGAGGATAACTTAAAGTCAAAAGTTGAATGACTAGCACAAAAAAATGTTTTAACATTTCAAAAAAAAAAAAAAAAAAAAAAAAAAAAAAAAAATTCTATGTCCGCCATATTGGATTTCACCGGATGTTGTGATTTTATAGACATGTGGCCTATATATTGTATCCAAGAGAGGCACCAAAGAAAGGTTCCTGTACAATATGATGATAGTAGCAGTACATTCAAATACACTACAAATATCCTCCCAAATAAATAGGCTTACATTATAACAATGTCCGCCATATTAATTTTTACCAGAAGTAGGGCTTCAAAAGACTTACAATCTCTAATTGTATCCAAAAGTAACACATAAGCATTGTTCGTGCCAAATATAATTATAGTAGCATGATTTTAACACCTTTTCACATACCCGCCTTCGATATTGGGCTGATTTAAGTATACTGTCCGCCATTTAGAATTTTACCGGAAGTGAGACATTTTTTTCAAATGCCTCCCTATCTGAAATTAAAGAGTAATACTAGAGGAAGGTTTGTGGCAAGTTTCATGCTTGTAACACGTTGTGCACAATTGTTCATGAAGCCGCAGGACTATAATAAAAGATCATACCTTACTTGAAAAGAACAAATAAACCATAGGTTCTGTAATAGAGGGTCAATCAGAATGAAGAGTTGACTGTCTAGTGACGATGGAAAATTATCGTTTATTAGAAGATAAATAATTGGGCTTTGTAACAAAAACATCGTTGAATCCCTCAAACAGTTGTTGCAAGAAGCTATGACGTATAGAGCGTGTGCAACGTTTCAACAAGAGGCATCACCGGACATGACTGCATATTTATTTATCCTACACAGTCTTATGGACACGGATTTTACTTCCAGTCGGAGGAAAACAAAGGTGGTTACATTTATATTCCCCAGTCAACATTTGGATAAAACTTCAATGCTTTGTAACAAATTGTACATCTTCATTTTCATTAAAATGTTTGTTCATCAATTAACTATGACGTATGCTACATATTCGACGCTCTTTAAAACTAGAAGCATTAACCGACACAGTAAAAAAATGAATTCTGCATGTTCTGCAAGCGCCCCTTTTAAGACAAGATATCAATGGCTTGTTCGACAAATAAAACAAGTCAAATTAGCAAAACAAATGTATTTGACTAACTTATAACGGTATGTTGCAATATTGACAAACAATAGAATAACATTTAAAACAAAACAGTTGGCTTTTAAAGTGTTTAAATATTTTTGTTTTCAAATTTCAATATGTAGACGCGAACTGTATATTTTTTGTATTCATTACTGTTAAATGAAGCTGACTGATTTCGTGTTCAAGAAGGCAATTTGAGTAAGCAGGACCAATGAACAATTGTAAGCATATGTGAACAGTTATCTTGTTTCCTACTCGCCCTTAAAAAAATTGTGACTGGTCATGTGTCACTTTTCTGAACTGAAATGTTTATCAAGGTAAAGTTTATCCATGTGTTACAATACACCAAAGCCAAGGGCTCATTTGACCTTGTCGCCTTTAGATATGAACTTGATGCTTACTACCCTATTTCTTTGTTCCATTTGCTTTAATATAATGATGTGTAATATATAAAAAAAAAAGAAGAAAATATTGTATGATTGTCAATAAGACCATTATTTGACCATTATTAACCGTTTGTAAGGTTCCATACTTCATATTTTGCGATGATGTTTTGATAATCATACTATTCACAAGTATGTTTGAGTTATGGGACTTTAACCATGTTTTACATATTGTAGAATTGGAACAATTCGTGATTTCTTCCTTTCTGGGACCATATTTTAAAAAGAGTTTCAAAAGAAGAACCATTATGATGTGTAATATAAAAAAATGATACAATATTGTATAGACAACTTTCGCTACCGTAAGTTCCTAATGTAAAACCAATTATGTGACTATATGCTAATAGACTCACCATAGATACTAGCAGGATCAGTATTTTGTAATCAGAACCCGCGTTTTGTCTACAAAGAACTCATCAGTGACGCTCTAAAGTATTAGCCAAATACATCTAAGGTAATATATGTAAAGACTACACAAAGTTTATTTGTTCCTAAAGAAAAATGAAATGAAAATAACATTTAAGAAAATTTAGAATCTAATGTGCAATTCAAATCAGCGTTATGTGCTCAGCAGTTTTTTAAATATTAGAAGAGCTAGTGTAACGTTAAATTTTACCGAAAGACAATTTTACAAAGACAATACTCATCCTAATTCGATAACTGTCTTACAAAGAGTTGAGATACACTGAGCCCAACAAGAACGCAACTGACATAATATCAAGTAATTTCTATGATATTGTAAAAAGAAGAAAAGAAATCAACAAGACAATTGCAAACAAAATATGAAACACTATGTCTAAAGGTGAAAGGACGAAATAAACAGCCATCCAGAAGTGTAAAAAAAGGCCACAAAAGATACTAGGGCAATAATCCTATGTGGAATTTACTAACACCATAAATATCGTATTAGGTCCCTAGCACATCATTTAAAAGAGGGGCGAAAGATACAAGAGGAACAGTCAAACTCATAAATCTAAGATAAACTGACAACGCCATGGCTAAAAATGAAAAAGATAAACAGACAAATACTAGTACACAAGAAACAACATAGGAACTTGAGACTGAGCAACACAAACCCCACCAAAATTGGGGATTATCTCTGGTGCTCTGGAAAGGTAAGCAGATCTTGCTCACGATGGTGTCGTGTTGCTCATGTTATTACAAACCCGGTAAATAGTCTAATTCGGTAGGTCACATTCATGAAAAAGGAACGGAATTGTAGTTAAGACGTTAGAAAATTATCCGATATCATCTGTAAAACGGTTATTCCATAACGGTCAAGCAACTCGTGATTGCGTCCATAAAAATTATGAAGGGATGATTTCAACATCACCATTTGAGACTCTTGGTTTAATAGCTTCATTATGAATAGCAACCCGCGTACAACTTATCTCATCGACTATCTTATCATGTGGTATTTAGACTAGCAGCCTACAAAAGTGACCAAGTCTTCAATACCGTTTGTAATAGGAACCTACTTATATTGGGCTATACAAAACCAAATGCAAATGTGTTTTATGAATTTATTTCCATCGTTCATTTTCAATTTCATGGAAACCTTTGACATTCATTCTAAACACCGTGTTAATTGTATAAAGGGATATAACACCACTACTAACCGTGTATTAAAATAAGCCCTGACCTCTAACTTCATATGGAATATACACGGTCTCCACACAATTGCTTATAACCAATCAGATACCTAGAAATGTATAGGGGTAAGATAATTTGGTATACCAGACTTGCGTATGAATACAACAAAACTCATCAGAGCCGCTTTAAATCATTGAGCATTGGCAACCTAAAATGTATGCAAGTTCTTTCAAATACGACCTACGCAATGTATACATGGGGGAAATGACAGCTTAGTGTTTCAAATATTTAAATATTTGATAATCAGCAAATTTATATTGAGTAAACATATCAATGACATGTCTTGAAAGCACTAAATGCTGACTAATGAGCTGAAAATTTCATCTGGGATGAAACGTCTGACTAAAGAGGTATTGAACCAGCGTTTACAAACCCATTAAAATACTTTGGTCATATTTTGTCGGATATCCGTTACGTCTGCACTTCTGTCAAAACAGTCAAATCAAACACGAAATTTAAGAGCATTGGAAACCAACAATTCAAAATATTGTTCTCACGCTATGCCTCAGTAGAAAATCGTGGTGTTCCGTATACTTATAAACAGTAATTTAAAAGTAATTTACAGTTAAAGAAAATATCAATGATATATCCTGTCAAAACATAAATGCTGAGTATTGGGCTGGTTAGGATATCGGTGTCGAAACGTCCATCAGCAATGACAATGACCAGTAATTGTAAAACTCATCTAAGATGCCAAGCTTATCATTCGGAATGCCAAACGCATGTTTCACAAACAGAACAACTGTTAGTGCTGCCCAAATCCTAATGAATGCTAAATCCAATACGAAGAAAAGAGCATTACAGTAAAAATTAAGAAAAACTGTGACGAATCAATACAATATGTTAATTAAATGTGTCAAGTGCCAAGATACAGATACGTCACTTCATGCTTGGGGTAAGAAAAGTGTTACATATCCGTAATCATTTGTTTCATAGATATTTCAGTACAGCAAAAAATATCACGATGGTGTCCCTTGTACGTTCGAAAAAAGTTATTCTTCGTTATCAATGGGAGTTCTGTTGATTCTATACATTCGAATTCCCTTTGCTCGGCAACTCTCTACCATGAAAATTGTCAACGAAAACCCTAAGATATGGTATCAACTGAAAGATATATATGCCTCATGTCAAATATGATAGTTTGGATACGCACAAATCAGGCCTCACGAAGACATCAAATTAATTATAGATAGTTATTTCAAAACAGCATAATTTAGGTTGGAAACAAAAGTAAAACTGCACCTATTCCTAGTGAATTATATAATTATTTCTACAACACTGGTGGTAAGCAGATGGTAGTTACGTAAAGTTACGACCATTTGAATATGGGAGACAACTCAAGGAATAAGATTTTCTTTTCCGATTTTCGTGCAGTAAAAGGATCAGTTGAGTCAAATCGCTTTTCTCATATACACTTATTGTGAGTGCATTGATATTGAAACCAAATTTGATACATAAAATCCTTCCTTTCTTCGAAAAAATGTCGTAACTTTAAATTTGTTATGGTTGTAATGTCAACTTTAGTATCTTGGATGATAGTCGTAACCGACATAAGATGGTCGTAACTTTGAAAGAGAGACACAAGATACCAGAGGGACAGTAAAACTCATAAATCGAAAATAATCGGACAACGCTAGCTAAAAATTAAAGAAGACAAACCGACAAACAATAGAACACAGGACACAACATAGAAAACTAAAGAATAAGCCACACGAACCCCACCAAA
Source organism: Mytilus edulis (assembly GCF_963676685.1). Lineage (NCBI taxonomy): Eukaryota > Metazoa > Mollusca > Bivalvia > Mytilida > Mytilidae > Mytilus > Mytilus edulis. The sequence continues at coordinate 30,545,910 of NC_092351.1, read as the reverse complement.
AACTAGGGGTGATCTCAGGTGTTCCGGAAGGGTAAGCAGATCCTGATCCACATCTGACACCCGTCGTGTTGCTTATGTTATAACAAATCCGGTAGATAGTCTTATTCGGTAGGTCACATTCATGAAAGGGAAGGGGATTGTAATAACGACGTTAGGAACATAGATATAGGAAGATGTGGTGTGAGTGCCAATGAGACAACTCTCCATACAAATAACAATTTAAAAAGTAAACCATTATAGGTTAAAGTACGGCCTTCAACACGGAGCCTTAGCTCATGTAATTTATGAAACGGTTATTCCATAACGGTCAACCAAATCGTGATGGCATCCGTAAAATTAACGAAAGGATGATGATTTCAACTTTACTATTTGGAACTCTTGGTTTAATAGCTTCCTAGTGAGCAGCAACCCTATATCAAGAAAATCATGATAGGAAATGCAAGCACGGGACTATCCTATCATTTGGGGGATATATACCCCGTATGCATGTGCTGCTGGAATGTTTTTACTTAGAAATGGAAAGTTCACAATTTTGAAGCTGAAGTCATCTCTTTTGTCGTAAAGTTTTGTTTTCAACCGACCCTCATTGTCAATTTCTAGATGTAAGTCAGATATGAGGCCGACTTAACTGTATCTGTTGTATCTTTTATATCTAGTTCGATGGGATAGATGAGTTCTACATAGTCACCAAATTTTGAATTATTAAGTGAAAGAACGTTATATTTATATTGGAAAGTACAGCTAAAGGATATTGCTGACTTCTTATCTCTTTTCCGTATGAAGTCAGCCTCATAATATTAAAGAAACAAGCAGGCAAGAAGAAGGGGCACAATTGGTTCCCATTGGACAGTCTGTTAAAAAACACGTCCTCCGAACGTAACAAGTATGTTGCCAATAAAAAAAGCAATTATCTTGATAATGTCAGTTTCAGAGAATGTTTTGTTTGAATCAGGGTGATCCTTTACAAAGTAGGATTTATCCCTCCCTAAGACAAGATACTTGTATTTACGTTGGCCATTCTTTTAAATGAAACAAAGCAATACCAACTCTTTCAATTTGTCTCTCAGTTTGGAACGTGGAATACTTGTGTAAAGTGTAGAAAAGTCAAAAGTTTTAATACTATTGCAAGATGAAAGAGAGTTAGATTGTATGAACTCTAAAAGATCTTTATAATTTTTAAGCATCCACATCTGATTCACGCCACCTCTAGAATGGGCAGTTTCACAATAACTTAGAAGCCTGTCTTTGGTTGCTGATAAAATAGCTGTTAATAATTTAGAAAGATGATTCGTGGAGCAATTGGAAGACCCAGCAATATACCGTTGTGTGTAAGGAAACTTATGTAGTTTAGGTATCCAATACAGTGATGGAAGATCAAGTTCTTCATCTTTGGTTGAAATTCCAAAGGAACACAAAACAGACCTATGATTATCCAGGATTTCCTCTATGGTTAGTGTCGTGAGGGTGTATGTTGAGTTTCAAAGAGAAGTGTCAATACCTAATTCGTTTATCACGCAGTTAATGTAATGCGTTTTACACACAAAAACGATGTTGTTTGGGGCTTTATCTGCGGGGACAACAACATATTTGTCAGGGAGGTAGGATAGGTGTTTTGCAACCTTTGGGTCTTTAAAGATTGACGTAGAATGGGCATTGATAGACCCATTCAGTTTCTTACTTGTAATTTATATCGTAACTGGAGTATTTAGACGAACTTTTATCAAAGTATTTTAAAATTACTGTGCACATAACCATGTTAATCAACTCAGTTGTCATATATGGTTTACTACAAACAATGTTATGTGTTACTCTGATAGTGGTATGCAGAAATCAAGTTAAAGAATTTTCAAACCAACACAGTTCTGATATATTACAAACGACCATCATTTAGGAGTAACAGTGAAAACTAATCAACTCGTATCGAGCTAAATATTATGTTAGGGTTGACTATTTATATATTTTTTACTGCATGATAAGGCATCAAATTGTTGATTATACGTGTATTCCCTCATATTTGCTTTTATATTTCTTTTATTTACGACTTTTACTATTAACTGCAATTGTGTCGGCAAATGAAATTATTGAACGTAAAAATTTCGAACTCTACTGTTTAATCAGCTATTGAAGTTATTATAAACCCTTTGGCCTTCAAATATTCGGCTTTTGGTCGTTCATGGAGAAGGTAAATCCGCAAATGCGCTTCGGAGCCCTAGTGTTTTAACGAGTTGTCTTTTTTTTTATCGATTGCATGACGATCATATATTGCGATATATCATTGAAATTAGTTCTTAGTATTGGTACGGAATGAAAACTGAATCTATGGTGTCGCAATGAACCATTGTGTAAACCTCGAAAGTAGGAATATTGTTGATATACATAGTGATATTACACTGCTACAAGTGATGAATTCAAGAATAAGATCAAATATGAGTAGTTTGTAGCCAGGCTTCTATCCAGGATAATATTACAAGGTAGAAGTAAATGTTCTTTGGCAACTATCACACACATAATTTTATGCAGGTTAAAAATAATGTTTATGTTATATGTTTATATTGTATGAATTTATTCAGCTTTAAAATTAAAGAACCGCATGCTGAGCTGAAGCATATTTTTTATCACGGCTACAAGGTACTCCATTCTTAAGTTCAGTGTGTATAGCGGATAGCATGGTACCAATAGGCGTATTCAGGATTTGCTATAATCACGGGTAATAATTACACCTGAACTTCGACATTGCAGCTTGACTTTACCAAATGACAATACGACTTCTCAAAATTCAGGCTAATCATAAGACGTATGTTCTTTAATTCAGGTACAAAATGTACGGACCTGCAAATTCGCAAGTCTGGTCTTGTCTCGATAACGACCTCGATAACATATCAATAATTTAAGCTTATTGTGATTACTAATGCTCTTTCGACTTAAAGTATCACTTTTAAATTGTGGATTCTTTTTTAAATTGCACCTAGTAGGTACATAATAGCTTTTAAAACGTTGATCTTTTCAATAGATGCAAAATCTAAAAAAAAAATCAGGATATTGTTATTTCATGAAATGTTCAATTTGTTAAAAATACATTTTCTCAAAATCATTAATTTTGTTATTAAAAATGATTTGATATAGTTCGGAAATTTTTTATTTTCTCATTCGTAACTAAGAATGGCATAACAAGAGCTGTGTTTCTTGTTTTTAAATGAGTTCTCCACTTTTGAGAAATACATATTGGTATTGAATTTAACCGCTTACAACTGTTTGCCCTTGGTTAATTTTATACAATTTATTTTAAGTAACAGTGACTGTTCATTTCATTGTTTTTTTTCTTTTTTTCGATTTGTTTCAATTTTCTTTCGTTTCGCACTGTACAGGTATTATATTAATACAATAAAACACACTTTTAAAACTTTTGACTTGCCTTATTTGGTCCTTTTTAATAAAGAGTTACGACCGTCACATTAACGTTACCATCATCCTCAACATTTTTTTGGTTTAAGGTACGACCATCATGCTTGAATTCTTGATTGGTTTCTTTTTTTGTATTACATTTTGTTTCAATATCAACGCACTGACGATCAGTATGTTAGAGACAAGCAGTTTGGCTCAAATAAACCTTTTTACAGGACGAAAATCGCAAAAGAAAAACATATCCCTAGAGTTGTCCCTATTTTTGGATGGTCGTAACTTTACATTACGACCATCCGCCTACCACGAGTGTACAAAAGAACACTCGACAAACAGAAACAGACATCAGAATTTTTTTTTCATAAGACGTTAAAAGTTATTGTCGAGTGTTCTTTTTCATTTTATTCATGTAGAATCTGTCTTTTCTGGAGATTATGATTTCAATTTGCCCTTCAATATACAACTGTTTTCTTTATTATATAAAGTTTTGCTAAAAGTTGCCGCTTTCAAAATTGCACATATAGTTTTTATTTTTTTTATCGATAAATATCTCTTAAAGGGGCACTAGCTGTCAAATTCATTGTAACCGATTTGACTCAAATTCTCATATTTGGTTTATAACAAGGTAAAACATTTATCCAAACTATCAGAAGTCTAAAATAAACAGTTTACAGAGCATGGGGTAGATAATATATAGGTTCGTTTCGTGTGTATTTTAGTCCAGACGCCATCTAATTAACTATCGATTTGACCTCAGATGACCATATAAGCGATGTAAACAAAAATAAAGATACGAATAGATTAAACCAACACGTGCAATTGGATTTTTATAGGTCTGTTTGATTTTATTTTATAGATTAAAAATAGATGTTTCTCATTGTTTTTAACCATAAACGAATGATTTTATGTGCATCGAATTAGTAATCAAATGATTTACCGTAGTTTCACTTTCATTGTTGACATTCTGTTTCTTTAAATAACCAGTACACGTACAATGCATGCGTTGTCAATCTCTAGCTAGGGGTTAACTTGAAGTTCACATGAATACCGGTTAGAATGATGATGACGTTTTCACTTGCAAGTGAATCAGTCAAAAATTATGTTTAATCGCTTATTTCAACAAAATTAAAGGAAATTATTGCTAACAGCAAATTATTATTTCATTATTCCAATTTGATTAATGATTGATCTAAAAAAAATCATACTTTATTTTTTTATATATATCGTAGCTAGTGCCCCTTTAATACTATAATACTATTTCAATGAAAAAAGGAAACTAGTCCTTTTCCAAATACCTGCAATTTACTTTTTACTTATCCCATTCATTTAAACCCCGATTGGATGATGGGTTCTACCATTAACTAACATTTTTTAGTATGAACTAGTTTTAAAAACGAAACAAATGTTTTTCGTTGGCGGCTACACATCTTGCATTCAGCAAATAACTTGTATAAAATATAATGTAATTTTATAATTATTTTTATTGTAGTAATTTTTACGTTTCCGCATTTGATACTATACAAATGAAATATATCGGGTAAATCTATCACAGTGCTTTCAATGCATCAAATCACACGTTTTTCTTATCTTTTTGGAATCCTCTCCTGTAGTTTTATAACTTGTCAAAACTTATAGTACTTTATTTTACAAATGTGTAAAGACACAAGGGGATATTTACTTTGTAATGTTCCCATTTCAAATATCTGAAAAGATAGATATTTATTAAATAACCCCGCGAACATTCGAAGTTGATAAAGCTGTCAAATATTATTTTTCTTTCATGCGCTCTGAAGACGAAAGATAAAATGTCAAAGATGGCAAACAATTCCTCTGATAATTATAATAAAGGTACTCATCGATGTTTACTTATGTCAAGAATAAAAACCCATCCTATAACACTTGTCTACTTCAAGGTGACTGATTTGATACTATTATCAATTCTGCATTCCTTTAGATCGACATCAAGACTTGTCGGTATGGTGTTCCAGATATGAAGCAGAAAAAACAGAATAACTTGTCGCCTAACTAGTCATTTTTTTTTACCAAAAGTGCGTCTGGCGTTTTAAAAGTTTAATCCTGGTATCTATGATTGCTTTATTTGTACTCCGTCATGATTAAATAGATTTGATACTTACACTCATAAATGCAGATTTCTGTGAACTGTAAAAAGTCTGAATGTTAGAGAAGAAGCATATACTAGATAATTTATGTTTAAACTCAGATTTTTCAAATTATCTCAAAAGAACAAAATGACCCTTCAGACTAAAATTAGTTAATTTGTGAAGGACCACTGACTGAATATACCCTGCAAAAATATATTTTTACTGTTAATCAATTATTTATATATATTTTGAACTTGTAACACTAATCAGACAGACCGAGAAGGAAAATCATCATGCGATTGCATCTTATAGTCTATCTATTTATATAAATTTTATGTTTATCGAATCATATGACGGCCGACTGTCTTCGCATACCTCTTGATTGCTTTTTAGATGGCGTCTTGTTTAATATGCGCGAAATGGTATAACATTTGATTACATTGGTTGTAATGAATAACCATGATTTCTCAATGAAAGATAAACCGATACTATAATTCCACATTTGAAATAAACTCGTTCCACTACTAAATTGTCTATTCTTAGCTTCTTAACAGTACACTTGGTACAATCAAAAACCTGATAATAAATTGTTCAAATAAGGACTTCGAAATAGTGGAATTAATTACTTTTGGAGTGTCAAGAACTCGTTGAAAGTACTCTACATGCTTATATCGGTGATTTTGAATCTGTTCAAAGTTTAGATTTGTCTACCCTATATACCACATTGGTTCACTTTCTCATTAAGAAATAATTCACACACCTAATTAAATGGGCATTTAAAAAGTCAGAATGTGAATACATATGTTCAAACTATTTTAGGTCATTTTTTAGTAGCAATAAACAAAAAAACTATGTCAATTGGACATGCTTTGACACTATATCTGCCCTTGAATTTTGATATAATTTGTCCCAAAAGTAGAACAGCACACTGTAAAATTATTATTGAGAAAGCGCAGGTGGTATGTTTTTAATTTTCATTTATTGTCTAAAACGAGATAAATGTGTACTCGGACCAAACGACAAAGCAAAAATAAATATATTTCAAACTTTTTTGTAAATTATTAAGCTTTTTATTTTAATCTCCTGGCCATTTCTATAATTTTATAGAAATGATGACTTTCTTTAAAACGAATTGATATTATTTTCCATGTATATCTTGTGTCGAGTCATATTCAGTAATTTCTGTTGCACCATTAAAAATACATGACACTGTAAATTAAACATACACAAATTCTTTAAAACAAGGCAATATTACAACAAAGTGAGTGATCAAGTACCCTTACAATAATTGTTACATTATTAAAACATGTAAAATGCATTGTTACTATGACAAAGGATAGGTGGTATGATTGATAATGAAACAACAATTCTTCAAAGGTCAAATGCAGTGATAAAATCAATTATGAAGAGAAAAGCAAGTTATTAGGAGGAAATATTAAAAATGACTCTCTGTGAATTTTATGGACACCATCACGAATTTGTTGATAAATACGATGTCTCTGTGTCTAAATCCCCTGTCACAACAGATCGTACGATTTTTTTTTGTCGTGGAAGATCTATAAAGTAGCATTCGTGGCGCTGTCGTGCAAAATGTCAAAAAAACATTTTGAGTGGTCACCTCAGCTACGACATGTCAACGATGGTTCCACGATTGGTACACGACAGAAAGAAAAATTGTAATTGTACTGTCGTCGGTTTGTCGCAAGTATGTCGTGTGACAGTCGTGCGACAGTCGTGCGATCATCGTACGACAATCGACAGTTGTTTGGAGCTATTTTTCAGGTTTTCATGTCATGGGATGCGCGTGTTATTGTCGTGTCGTTAACGTGCCACTGTCGTACGACTGTCGTGCTACTGTGATGCGACTCTCAACAACATGCCAGGCTCCATCTGCGTGAATCCAACGAAATCACCGGCAGATTCCAGCTCCTACTCTTACATCAGTGTATACTAAACCCCTAACGGGAGGGATTGTACCTGATATTCATATGATGAAGACATAATCTTTCAATCAGTTTAATTGAGGTCTGGAGCTGGCATGTCAGTTAACTGCTAGTAGTCTGTTGTTATTTATGTATTATTGTCATTTTATTTATTTTCTTTTGTTACATCTTTTGACATCAGACTCGGACTTCTCTTGAACTGAATTTTAATGTGCGTATTGTTATTCTTTTACTTTTCTACATTGGCTAGAGGTATAGGGGGAGGGTTGAGATCTCATAAACATGTTTAACCCCGCCGCAATTTTGCGCCTGTCCCAAGTCAGGAGCCTCTGGCCTTTGTTAGTCTTGTATGATTTTAAATTTTAGTTTCTTGTGTATAATTCGGAGTTTAGTATGACGTCCATTATCACTGTACTATTATGCATATTTTAGGGGCCAGCTGAAGGACACCTACGGGTGCGGGAATTCTCGCTACATTGAAGACCCATTGGTTGCCTTCGGCTGTTGTTTGCTCTATGGTCGGGTGGTTGTCGCTTTGACATATTCACCATTTCCTTTCTCAATTTTACTATACTGCCCAAGCATCAGGCGCCGTTCGATCCATGGCCTAACCCATCAACGTCGTGCGTTTCGCTGGTTCCTATTCTGTTAACGGGTTCGAATCAACGCTAACATGACCATATTTTGCTCTTGTTGGAGTCCGGCAAGGCACATATTCAGCAGGGCCAAGCATAATAGTTCTGATGAAATAGCCATCTTGTTTTAACGGTAAACGGTTTATTTTCAAAACATTCATTCCCGACGAAAATAAGTTGCACGACGAACTTACCACTGTCGTACGACTGACAATCAATGTTGTGCGATCATCGTACGAAATTTGGTATCCGTGAGACAATCTTGTGACTGTATCACGAGTGTCTTGCGACAGTCGTGCAACGCAACGATCGTTTGATTAAAATGCATTATATTGACACCAACGACAATTTGTTTTTCGCACGACAGTCGCACAAAGATTGTAAGACACTTTCACGACAGTCACGAGACAGTGACACGATAAAAAATCGTAGAGCAAAAATGGTGCATGTCCAATATTCGTCCAACGACACACGACAGCGCCATGATCCTCAAAATATCGTGCGACTGTCGTGCGATTGTCGTTCGACTACCACAGATGACTCGCGATTTGACCAAATTTCATGTCGTGGCGCTGTATAGATGTGTTTTGGGTTCGTTTTGACCAGGGCTTATACTAACAAAGGGCATGTTTTCCACGTCTAAGATTTTTCCCGAATATGACTGTTTTACTGAGTGTGAATTCGCATTGCTAACATATGTGTCTTGGTATTTGTTTATCAAGTGTTCGTGTATTTAGTTAATACGAAGTTTTAATTATAGTTCTGATCGGGTATTGTGTTGTGTCTTATAGTTTGTAGTTGTGATTCTATTTTCTATTTGCTATTCGTATGTAAAAATAAAGACAAATAATCATACATTTCATTTGTATGATTTCAGTTTTAAGCAACTATGTGCACAGGATTTATTTGTTTTTTCACAGTTTGATTTTGAAGAAAGGCCGACATAGTTAGTTGCACTATAACAAAGTGAACACTATTCTATATTAATATTATTGTTATTGTTATAAAATACTTGTTATTGTTATAAAATACTTGTTATTGTTATAAAATACTTGTAATTGTTATAAAATCCATCAACTACTATAATTAGAAACCTAATCTTGATATATATCCAATTTTCCTAAATGTATCTGTTCCCTTACTTTTTGTGGCGTTGATCCATTCGTGTTACAGACACTCAGTTCGTAATTCTATTAAGCTTTGTATGTGTACTGTCCTAAATTGATTTTAGTTATTTGTTGTCATTCTGTTGTTAACATGCCGAAATGTACTATTACATGTATTATATTATTTATTTATGTATTTCTCTATCTTTGGTGTTTTTGCATTTATTTGTACTGTATTCCCGTCATGTAATGCTGTCGTATTAGCGGTATATTTAACATTTCCAAAAAACGAGGAAGTGTGGCTAACCACAAAACCAGTTTCAACCCAAATTGTTTTTCTTAAAATGTCTTGTTCAACGTCAAGAATATGGCAGTTGTTATCTAATAGTTTGTTTCTTTGTATGTTGCATTGTGTTTGTTTTTTGTTCCACTTCGGTGTGTTGTTGTTTTGTTGTTTTCCTCATATATTTGATGTGTTTTAGTTTGTAACCCTGTTATCGACTTATGACTTTTGAACAGCGATATACTACTGTTGCCTTTATTTATGGGCAACCGTAAGGTCTTAAACAATGAGAAAACCCACAATTTAAAGATGGATGCCAAAGACAACGACACAATATAGTCAATGGTAAAACTAACTGCCTAATTTATAACAACAATTTACGAAAAAGAAATGTGACAGGTATGATTCAACAACAGCCAATGAACCACACGCTCCTCACTAAGGACCGGCTCAGAATGTGGCGGGGTTAAATATGTTTGTGTGCGGATAGTAGTGTTAAAACACAACTAAAACAATCAAATTACAATGGATTAACTCAGCAGATCAATACGAAACAAATAAACATCTATCAAATTCATAGAATAGATGTGGCAAGGTCATTATACATCCCCAATAACAGACGTACGTAATAAGTACAAGTATTAGAGAACACACAGTTACTGGTAGCCATATCAAAGCAAATAGTAACTAACAAAATAAAAACCAGCATGCATATACGATTCAAAAAATGAGTCAGTCAGCACAAATCCTACATCCAATAGATTTTTGTAAAGACGCCATTAACAGTCCGAGAAAACCCTGCAAGGCCAAAATACAAAGGTCGACAGATTGTGGTATCGTTAAAGTGCATATATGTCTACCAATCATATTAAGTATAGCTTTAATTAATTGAAAAAAAAATCATTATTTATACCACTAAAACAATATGCAAAGATTTAATTACAGTGTTGAATCGGTAAACTTTTTAAAAACATTATCCAAAGGATCAATTAGTTTACACGGATCGTATCTACTTAGTCTCTTTTTTGTGCCTATTGGAATACATACAATCTGTCGATTCACTGTTCATGTTTTGCCAAAAAAAAAACCAACATAGATACTGTCAGGAGAAAACTAACAGCTGTGATTATCCCATCATATCTACAATAAGTATACCTGGCATATTTACCTTCCTCGATAGAGAAGAAGGCAAATATAGATTGATTGGTGTTTAAAACCACTTTTAACACTTTTGTGCTATTTTGTTGCGGTGAATTTTTATTGCTTTAGGCAGTCAGTGTGGCCAGAGAAAACTACCAACCTTAAGTATGAAAACTGACAATCCTAGTCAATTAAGAATGCAGTCGAGTGCACCTTTCCTTGTGCAGGATTCAAACTGAATAAAACAATGTTGACTAGCTTGTGAAGAGTATAAAAACAAAAAAATACGGAACTGTGAGGAAAAATCAAATCGGAAAGTCCAAAAGCAATTGCAAAATCAAAAGCTCAAACACATCAAACGAAAGGATAACATCTGTCACATTTCTGACTTGGTACAGGCATTTTCTTATGTCGAAATGTGATACAGTATTTGGATACTTAAACCACTCGGCCACCGAAATGGACAGGCAAAAGCACGTTATTTGTATAGAACATCCTAAGATTATTGTACACTCCAAAAAAAAAATTAATCAACCACTTGCATATGTTTTATTACAATAGTTAATGATTTAGTTCTTTTGTAATAGTTAAGGAACCATTTCAAAATCCTTGACAGATAAATGAAGAACACTTACTAAAGGTCGACATGAAGCGATATTTTACGGCTTTTTTTGTCTGTAGTTTGATGAGGTAATTGATAGATAGTAGGGGCCTTCAAATGCTCAGAAATGGTATGATTTATTAAATGAATCACTGTGGTTTCATCCCAGCTCCTTTGTTCTAACAGGGGTGATCTGAGCCGGATCACCCCTACTAGATCTCCCCAGTTTGAGTTTTTTTGTTATGTATCCTTTCCTTTGTTCTGAAACATTTTGGCAAATCAACTATAAAACTTACAATTAATTACGGAAAAAACGGAAAAGACTATCTATCAAAATTCACGTAGAAAAAAACCAGTGTATACGCTGGGATTCGAACTCAAGACCTTTAGCATATCAAGCCACGACACATACCACTACACCAGGACGACTGGATACGAATTAATAGTAATTTGACATACTTAAAGGAAGCACGATCTTTTTATAAGTGTGGCGAGTTGTCAAACTTTTATTCAGTGGGGTTTAAACCTTTTTCGTTAATAACATGAATAAGTGAGTTTTCAGACTGATTGTTCAATTTGATTTTACACTTTTTCAAAAGAGTCGGTAAACAAGAGTGGGGCGATTTTTTTATAAAGTGGCGATATGGTGTGGGCCAATTGGCAAGTGGGGCGAGTTGACATTATTTGATATCTACACATCGTCTTTGAGGGTCATTAAGGGTATACATCATATAGGAATATATAAAGTATATTATAATGGTTGTGTGGCATTCTAAACTAGATTTTATGCATTGTAAATGGTTTTCCATCTAATCTAAAACAGCTGGGATGTAAAATAGTTATCCCATTCGGACTTGGTGTGTCAGTGTTAGATCACCCTCTGGCCTCCGGCCATCGGGGTGATCTTACACTGACACATCGCGTCCTTATGGGATAACTATTAAATGCACTGACCCGAATCTTTTATTTCATTCTTATGAACTTCCTTGCTGTATGTTAGTCATTCTTCACCACATTGATGGATTTTGTCTGCTGTGTCTTTGCGAGTACTTGAAGTTTATTTCTTATTCTAAAATAAGGAGTATTATAAAAAAAGAAGACGTGGTATTTTTGCAAATGAGACAACTCTGTTTTTTTTAATTTGTGAATGCAGCTAATGCGATTAGCTTTGCTTTGAATGATATTCATAAAATTTTTGGCCATTCTAAATCTGTTATACACCTCCGGCCATCGGGGTGATCTTACACTGACACACCGCGTCCTTGTGGGATAACTATTAAATGAACTGACCTGAATCTTTTATTTCATTCTTATGAACTTCCTTGCTGTATGTTAGTCATACATCACCACATTGATGGATTTTGTCTGCTGTGTCTTTGCGAGTACTTGAAGTTTATTTCTCATTCTAAAATAAGGAGTATTATAAAAAAAAAAAGAAGACGTGGTATTATTGCTAATGAGACAACTCTGTTTTTTTTAATTTGTGAATGCAGCTAATGCGATTAGCTTTGCTTTGAATGATATTCATAAAATTGTTGGCCATTCTAAATCTGTTCTAAATACTTAAAGCTAGATCTTTTATATTCAACGGAAGAAAAATTGAATTGCTTTGAATTGCTTTGTTTCTCTTTAACGAAAAAAATGGGAATGAAACAACATAAACATGTAACATACGATTATGCGTGCTTATGTTGTAATGATCAAACGTTTTGTGTTTAATCATTTTCGGTTATAGTGTATCACCGTCAACATTTCATATAATGAAACCATTTGGATTTATAGATTATCCTTGATTATTTTAAATATACTTGTTGTCAAAAATAAATTGTGGCCATGTCATAGATTTGTGCACGATAGGTTCAAGATATATATAACTCCAATCTATAGATTAAATGTTGCCCTTCATGAACATTTCTAGATAAAGTATAGCTGTTTATTTTGATCACACTGTCAAGATATTTGCAAAAGATTTTGAATTTCAAGTTTAAATTACACGAGTCTTTTCATCAAGAAAAATATCAATTTCGGAACGAAATTAAGGTAAGTTAATGTATGGAAAAAAATGTAATCATTATCACGGTGCTAATTATAGAATTAATTAAGTTTGATATTTAATGCAGTTTAGAATTTATGACGGAGTTTTTATTCTTTTATTACATATCAAATTAACAAGCAACTTTTTGTATTACTGGTTTATGTAAATTTTATGGCAGCCTTTTTTTTAATTCTTTCTGTCATTCATTGAGAGTCTATTTTGTTAAAATAAAGAAAAATTTACCATGAAATTTCGACAGTATTCAAACGTTTTTAACTAAGTATTGTTTGACATTTATTTATTTGTTATAATTTCATTTTAATCATTTTGCTCCTTTTTTGTCACTGACTGTATATAATATAACTTTCACGGTAAAACAAGAGTAAAGAATATAAAAAAACATGACATAATCATGCAATATCATAAATATATTTATGCTTCGTATAATTTACTTGTTGACGCCAAATTAACACCATCAGCTACGAAATATTTGTCGACATAGATGTAGAAAGTCAAGCAATGAAAACATTGTTCAGTGTCACTTGTCAGATATATGTTATATACAAGTACACACCCGTGATATCGCGGGTCCGTGACTGACTTAAAGTATATAACTATGCCTAAGCCTTATTTTAGTAATTGGTATTGTCATCTGATAAAGTCATGTCGATTATAAGATACACAGTTTTTTTTTGCTTTCAAATCTTTGTTTGAACCCGTCGACCTGGAACTTATCAATTATTGGTAATATTATTTATTTGGAAAACAAAAGGTCCTGGCTATCCAGGAATGGAGTATTTTTTAATCAACAGCATTGTCCTATATTAGTTATCTTAGAAAGTTGCTGATTGCTGAATAAAACTACAATAGGGAACAATTTGACAATGATAGAATTTAGTAGTGTCATCCCTTTGATTATGACCCGTGTATATAGCAAAATCCTAAATACACCGCTTGGTGGTGCGCCTGTCAAATGCGGAACGTACAGATAAGGTAATAGCTAACAGGTGAATATACTATTGGTATCGGTATCGGATTCGACCCGGAACTTGTTAATTATGGGCAATATTAATTATGTGGAAAACAAAAGGGTCTGGAGTGGTGTAATTTTTAATCTACACCATTGTCCTATATTAGTTCTATATAGAGTTGAATTCTTTGATTTGTCGTTTTTACCCGATGACGGCTGACAAATTGGACCTCGTAATTTTAGTATTATAGATAATAGGATTAGAAAAGTAATTGAAAGTAATTTGTTAAAGGATTTTTTTGACAGTCAAATGAGGAATAGCCATAAAAGCGAAGCCCCTCTTCTGTTGGTTATGTTAATGACATGCAAACATCTTCAATTTCGGTCGATTATGTTAGATATAATGCATATTTCAAGGTGTTTCTCGGTGTATAACACACCGAGGAGTGTGAGGATTTCACAAAATTCTGACAATCCTGACCCCGTGAGAAATGTTATACGACCAGACATACCTTAAAGTATGCATTATCTGACAAAATATTCCGTCAAAAATATTATTTTCCAAAAAATGTCCAGGGATTCTGCCCTTTTTTACAGATCACATTGAAGTGGGACGGCTCATTGATAATGTGATACAAAAACACACTAATTGATTTCGATAAAAAAAATTAGATGTCATTGTCTAGTGACAGTATAAATGGAATGATAATTGAAAGAAGCAAGACCCAACTGAATTGGTAAGATGAACGAAAAATACATTTCACTTTGTTAGAAATTTATCATATAATCTACATAAAAGGTTGAGCTATGTTTTCTGGCATGTTTATCATGTTTATAATTTTATTCTATTTCAAGTATTTCTTTTATCATGAACCCATGTTTTCTTCTTCCAATATTGAAAATCGCATAAAATATTGAAGCGCCAACCTTTTCTACATAATGAATGCATGTACCAGGTCAGGAATGTGTCAGTTGTTATCCATTCGCTTGATGCGATTGAGCTTTTGATTTTGCAATTTGATTAGGGACATTCGGTTTGCAATTTTCCTTGGAGTTTGGTATAGTTGATATTTGGCTTTTAATCAATAATGTTTTGGCAAAGTATTCCCATTTGAAAATTGAACCACACACTTTATAGAAAAACTATCTAGGATATAATGCAGTTAAACAAATATATTATTGATGATTGAAAAGATTTCTATTCCCTTTACAATAGAAATTGAAATGTTCAGCTGATTGTAACATAGTTATCGCCCTGTCTTATTATGTACCACCTTAATAGAGTAAAGTTTATGTATGTCTGCCTAATACACAGAGAGAAACAGTTTTAAAAAAATGTTAAGGATAGAAAATTGTGAAAGGAAACCTACGAATTAAATATTTTTACTATGTAGTTCAGGTTTTTACTAGGAAAAATAATGATCTGACGCAGGTCAATATTTTTTTTACCTTGAATCACATTACATCGAAACTTGTTATCGTCTTTTTTTTTATATTAAATGACCTGTCGTTCTGAAATAAAATAGCTCAATATAGATATTACATGTATCTTATTCTAAAATTTAAAAACTGAACCCAATCAATGTAAAACTAAGACTTTAAATAAAAGCATTGACATCATAAACACTTCATGCGACAGCAGTTATACCAATTCGTTTTTTCCCTCAAATTTTCGAAAGTTAAAAGAAAGCTGGAAAACGTACATTGTCTGATAAACTGGATCAGTTACACAGAAATGTTGATCATTTCTTTACTTTTTACTACCTAAGTGAAAATGGTAAATCTGTCAGTAGTTTCATATTACTACTATCGGGACGATGTAAAAAGGGAAGATCTTGATCTTCTGTCACTATATAGTGTGCCTAATGTCCTACGTGAAGGACTCGTGGGTGCAATGGGGACGCTGAAGTGCGATGATCTTCATCAAAGAGGGATGGTCCTTTCGTTACTATCCAATGGTCTATATGACGCATGAAGGCTAGCATGAAATCTTTAAATATTATAAATAGTAGAGTTTTATAATTAGGAGGCAAGATATACCGATATAAGGTTTACATATCTCTAGTGCTCCGCTAATCTATTTTTTTTTATCGTATATATCATAGTTTGGAATTGTTCTGAGAGCAATTTGACATTGTTTATAATGATGTTTATAAGATACAAATTAAGAATTAAAATGAATGTTAACAGTGCATAAGTTCAAAAAAATACTTTATTGTTCGTTCGTTTACATGCAATGCTTGCCTTGCACTCCTGTATTGTAAATGCATGAAGAGTATAAAGAACAACCATTTAAGTTTTATTAAAAAAAATGGATTAACCTTTTTTTACAGAATCAGACGTGTTTCTGCATCTGTTTTGTGGATTGAACAGAACAATAATTATGCAAAATCAGACATTTATGATATAAAAAGACAAAACAATATATTATTGTTTGATAAAATATTATATGAAAAGTTGGAGTATGTAAATTTAGGCACCTATATTTTTTGTAATTGTTTTATTCTTCATGATAATACATGTGAAAAAACATAGTACTACAATATCTGAAAGAAACGTATAAGCTTGGAACGTAGTCCGAGTTCGATCTATCATGTAGTGTCCTCACACAGAGGCTACAATTGTTATATTATTTGTTTCCTACCATATTCTTATCAAAATCGTCAGAGCAATATTTATCATTTAATTTTGTTGGAAAATAACCAAAAAATAAAAAAAAATTCATTATGAAAATAACAACCTATAAGTAGTTATTATAATTACTTTTTAGTAAGTTTTTGTACACTTTATGTATTTCAGGGTTCATTGTGTTTAATAAATAAATCATAAATATACACTTTTTATATAAAATAATTAAGAATATCATAAAAAATCATTAAATGACGTTACAAGGTATATCGGTTTTTAAATATTCTAAAATAATCGTGCAATATCAATGTTTTATCCTTTTTGGAATATAGTTGAACATGTGAACATTCCTGAACGAATCAAATTAGTCAAAATACACAAATTGATAATTTTATAAGATGTGTATATTACATTTGATTTTATTGATTAAAAGCTACTTCAAAAAATGCCTTTTCTGATCCATTTTTACTTCTTTTGCAGGGGTTAAAAACATTTTATAATCCTAATTATTGGTATATATCTTCCGAGAAAAATTAACAAAAAACTGCAAGCAGTTATACACATGCTAGCCCCATACCTTTATTAAACTGATTAAAATATTATACTTCATAGTTATAGTCTACACACAACAGTGTGATAGGTTGCCAGTTCTTCAGATAAAATATTGACTTTCCTTTAATTTTGGAATAAAAGTAATGAGTCTATGTCTTTTAGTTTTACATAACTGTGCATATTTGAAAGCCTCATTTTAACATCTTATCAGTGGTATATAATTAAAGTATTCCACAAATATTGATAAAACTCAAAAGTAAATCAATTTATACTAGGTGATTTGTCATATGTATAAGAGAAGACAGACATTCCAGCATTGTTGAATGTCCATCATAGTAATCCAACCCTTCCTCGTTAGGTTTTGTATTAAAATAAAATTGTCAGGCTGAATAAATGTGTCCCTGTGAGTTTCAAGTAACAATGAATTAGTATTACCTTTTTTTAAGAAACCGGTTTTGTTCATTTATAATAGTACTAAGATCTGGTACTTCAGATCAGTCCTCCAGTGTAAGTTTCGGAATAATTTTTGTCTGCCTATGTAATGGTTTTTTTTCCAAATTACAAACTTTTAAGATAGTTATTTCTCTTTCGTCCTTCTATTTGCCATCTTCCCTTAGCTCTTTGACCTTTTTTCCCGAAATTCTTTTAGTTATAGTTTCAAACCCTTCCATTTCTTGATGTACTGATGGCAAAATATTCCCCAAGAGTTTTTAAAAAATCTAATAATGATATCATATTTAATAATTCCTTTTCTTTCTTATTTCCTTCCTTTATCTGAAAAGATAAAGTTGAGATTGCAGATCCGCGGATTGTGATCTTGATCTTGTTCATAAAAGCTGATAGCTTATTTTTAACTAGTTATGCTCTGTCGCAATATACAGACATGGACCATACTAATATTCTTCAATGACAGTTTTTATGTCCCCTTTACTTTTTCAACAAATCAGCTTCCATAAAAATAACTGTTTTGTTTTTAATTTCAATGTATTTCCCTCTTATTTTTTTCGAAATGCATAAATTAATAATGAAAGAAGATGATAAGATCTATAAATGTACCTTAAAACTTGATTAAATAAAGAATGCTTCTATATCAGAGTTAATCATGAAGTAGTTCAAAACAACTTTGTATTAGATTTTGACCCCACCATGAGTACCTCTTATCAAAGTGGTGAGACAGGCGCCATATGTCTAATAAATCAAGGTCATGTTTTACCTCAGGGATGTTGGATATTGATCGACGTTTATTTTCTCTTCTATAATAATTTGGTCCTGTTATAATCTTGATATAAATAAAGGCAACAGTAGTATACCGCTGTTCGAAATTCATAAATCGATTGAAAGAAAGAAAAAAAAATCCGGGTTACAAACTGAAACTGAGGAAAAAGCATCAAGTATAAGAGGAGAACTACAACACTACATTAGAATGTAACACACACAGAAACGAACTATAATATAACAATAGCCATTTTCCTGACTAGGTACAGGACATTTTAAGAAAAAATGGTGGGTTGAACCGGGTTTTGTGGCATGCCAAACCTTTTATGGCAATGTTAAGTATAACATTAAAATGACAACATTACATGACAGGACTACACTCCAAATAAATGGGAAAACATATAGGACAGAGAAACACACGAATAATAGCTTACAAAAGGTACCAGGTTGAAAATTTAATACGCCAGACGTGCGTTTCGTCCACACAAGACTAACCAGTAATCTTGATATAAACACCCTATCTTAGCTTCACATGCAACTTTCCCTTTAAGTGTTGTTTGTTGAGAATGAAACTCGCATCTCAACATTTGTTGTCTTATAATATAAAAAAAAAAAGGATAGCAGAAAACATAATTTTCCGGCAAGAATTTATAAGCAGTGCAATTGTACTACATAAACGTTTACATTCATGTAGTTTTGTGATTAAACAGTAAGAAGGGAAAAACAATTTAAAAATGTAATAGTCGAAAGCTGTAGTAATAAAACTGAGTACAACATATGCGTTATTGTGTTTCTTTGTAACAGATAACGTGACTATGTGCATATCAATCCCGTCATTGTTTGTGTTATTATGCCATAGTAAATGTTCGTTCATATATTTGTTTATTTTTATTTTGATTAATATAATAACACAATCTTGACTGCTGTTCCCTTTTTGATTTTTTTAGATTTATACCAATGATGTCTATTTGTTTTGTTCACATATCGTTGTCAATAAAGTGGAGTTTTATGCGACTGTCAAACAAGTGAGAGGTTTATCTCATTATAAAACCAGGTTTGATTCACAATTTTCAACAGAAAAAAATGCCTAAACCAAATCAGGAATATGACAGTTGTTATCCATTCGATTGATGTGTTTAAGCTTTTTATTTTGTCTTTTAGTTAGGGACTTTCCTTTTATTAATTTTCCTCTGAATTCAGTATTGTTGTAGCTTAATTTTTAAAGATGACAAGTTTATTTTACAAACTTTATCGGTCAGAATGTGTCCAATTTCTTGCGATTGTTTTAATCACTTGGAAATGATGAAATTGTATAGGTTTCTAGTCAATTGCATTATTTGCCGAATTAGATTTCACTGATTTGAATAGATATCAATTTGTATCTATATAAACAGATTATTGATATGGAATAAATTTGTGCTTCGTTTCTGTTATATGAAATAAACACTTTATAATTCGACGCCTTGGATATGTTTTTGGGCGTCGGAGGAACTCTTCAGGGTTAACGTTCATTATAAACGCTCAAACTATGATATGCAAAAGCCAGGGATGTGATTATATTCTGCAACCTTGATTGCTTTATGACAAGAAAGAACCTCAACAAAACACCAGTAGCAAATTTAATCTATTGATAACTAAGCCTTAGGAGTTGGAACTTTAGTTTCTTAATATGTTTTCAATTATAAACGGGAAATTTTGAATCAGTATATTTTATAAATAGTGTCAGTTTCGAAACACCAGCTACTGAGATGATGGTGCACTTGTGGACTAACAGTGTACCATCAACAGTATCTTCATAGCGCTATTAAATGAAATTAAAGGGAAGAAAGAATTCGAATACACATGAAAAAATGTTCACCTTATTCTACGAAGCAATAGTAAATAATAGGGTGAAAATGTAAGTATTAAAAATACATACAAAAATCAATTTTAACACGTAGTTACTATTTCGTAGTATTTTAGTATATGTAACATTGATTATTGTATTTCTACCATAGGTTTTAGTTACATATTGGGTCTTTTTTAACTGATGGTCCTTTCATACAAGATGAACACAGGTACTAGCAATAGCATTAAGGTAATTATTCCAATGATGCAGTTTTTGATTCTGATACCGAATTTTTTCTTTAAGAACGACACGTCTTTCTTTTGAAGATCATTCCGTACTATATTAATTTTTAAAACTTCAACTTATCAGAATGAAAAGTATCATTAAAGATAAACATTTTTTTAAAGACTCAACCTGGAAGATAACACGTTTTTGAAATTAGCTTCAAGGCATAAACTAATGGCCATTAATGTTGCTGGTAGAATAGAATTCAAATCCTGCAAATATTCGTTTAAATCAATATTATTTACGGTACATAAGTCAGAAAATGCATATCGTTAGTTTTTCATCGTGGTTTTATCATCGTTTAACACACCGAGGGGTGTCAGGGTTTTCAAATGAAAGACATCCCTATAGTGTGTTATACGACAAGAGGAATCGTATAGTTTAATGATACATATCTGAATCCCTTTGTCCGTATATTTCGGTATATACATTTTTTAAATGTCTTATATTTGATTCTAAATTTTAAATCATCGATTCGTCAATTAAAAATAATGTATGTTAATGGGTTGTTTTTTTTTAAAGAAGAAAGTATTATAAATTTCAGATTTCGAGACTTATAGTTCTTGTACTTATGCTGAAGGTGGTCACGTCATCTGCTGACTTTTCTACAGCATACTATTCGACTAAGTCACAAACAAAACCAGCTTTACCACAGGCAAAAGTACTGAATTTGCTGTATAATTCAACATTAGTCTTGGAAACCTCTTTTTCGAGAAACGATTTGGAATCAGCAGTTTCTGCTTTATCGGATGTCTTCTACGGATTTTCAACTAGCTATGGCTTAGGAAACGTGACTTTATTTGATCGTATTTCAGCAATAAAAAGCAGTTTAACTTCTTGGAATGATAACGTATTTCAAACAGGAAAAAAGGTGAAAAGACTACTCAATTTTTTTCATTTATTCCAACTACGTCGTACACTTGATGCATATGAAGAAGATATTGAAAAATGTTTCAACTTTTTGAAACAATACCTATCAGATTCTTCCTCATACAGACAAAACCTAATATCTTGTTATGATGTTATTTCACCATATACATTAGAAATTGGAAAACTTTTGAAGGGCCAGTCTGTAACATTTTTCAAAGGCAACATGTTTCATCGAATTATGGACGAGACAAGCTACTGTGATGGAACGCAGATGTTAGATATGTTCAAATTTATTTTAGGCATGTTCACAAAGGGCTGTTTGATCACCATTGCTGCAGAACCATTAAAGTTCGGATCTAATTCTAGCATTTACGAGCATCATGATCAGTGCCAAAATGTTATTAAAAGTGCATTCATCAAATACACAACCATCATATCAAATTGCAAATTTCAACCTTGTGATACACTTTTCAATGTAATACAGAAATATAGTAACGAATCGGATGTAAATATTCTCAGCAACAGGTTTAGAAACATATTTCCTTGGTACTATTTTGTTGTCATATACTTCAATGACGAAGATATTTCCAATATAGAATTTATCGGAGAAACGCTAAACAGACTAGTTATTCCCAGGAGTGGAAAAGTGAAAAAAATAATTATGTGGTCAGAATTTACAAACAAGTATACACATGGCGGAACCGATCGTTATGCATACGGGATTAGATATCCACAGGCTTTAGTTAAGGCAGAAATTGATCAAATGAACATGACAATTCCGTATACGAGGGCAAATGCGCAGTTAAGTCTAATTGGCTATCGGGAGTACACCAAAGCAGGCAAGACTCATTCTCGATGTATTTCTGTACATTCTGCTGATGACAATGAAGATGGCTCAAATATCAAAATGCCAAGATGGGAAATGGCTACAATATTTGGAAGTGTAGCGTGTGGATGCCTCTTTATATGTTATTGTATTGCTACATGTAATTTAGGGTCTTCATAGCGAGTGCAAAAGTTTCTTGCAAACAAACTCTTTGGATATATTTGCATAAAAGTACAATAGTAATCATTTTTTTTTCGCTTCTTAAATTTAAATAACATTTTTATTAGCTTTTCATCTTTTAAATGAAAAATAATATATAAAAACTATTGATAATTTTTTTAAAATTTTAATTCGACGCCTATGAGATATAAGATCCAACCAAGAACAGTTAATATTCAGACTTGGCATATACAAAAATATTGTTTGGTATCATTGCCAATGACACAACTTTCGACCAAGGACGAAATGGCATAGAAGTTAACAACTTTTTGTCAGTATACGGTCTACAACAATGAACAAAAAACATACCATACAGAAAGCTATAATAGGTCCAGAAATGTAAATGATGAAAATATGTTTTCGTAAGTATACTTTAACGTGCTTTCAAATGTGCGTGACATACTTGATTGTGTGATAAGGGCTCATTTAAAAAATAAAACAATACGTACATAAAACATTTAAAATAACTTCGTTGTTTCTGTTTAAAAACAAAACATACCGTACAAGTTGATCAAGTCCTGATACTATATGTTTATAGATATAGGAAGATGTGGTGTGAGTGCCAATGAACCACTCTCCATCCAAGTAACAATTTATAAAAGTAAACCATTATAGGTCAATGTATGGCCTTCAACACGGAGCATTGACTCACATCAAATAACAAGCTATAAAGGGCCCAAAAATAACTAGTGTAAAACCATTCAAACGGGAAAACCAACGGTCTAATCTATATAAAAAACGACAAACTAAAAACCATGTTACCATGTATACATTATTCGTATAAACCCAATAATGTATTTAACTGCATATCAAACACTACAATTTTGAACAAACTTAAAAGCAAAAGATTTTTTAAAATCATTAAGAGACACGTATAGACTCATTTGATGGGTTTTCTGGTGTATATCATTTAATCACGCTTTTGTACATCGTAAAAAGTAAAATTACAAAAATACCAAGAAAAATTCAAAACGGAAAGTCCGTATTCAAATGGCAAAATCATAAGCTCAAACACGTCAAACGAACGAATAACAACTATCAAGGTGAATTAAACTTGGTTTCATGTAAACCATTCTTGTAACATAATCAACTTTGTACTTTATTGGCTTTTTAAATTTTTTTTTTTAATTAAAGCGTAATTGATGAGTATGATGTTGTTTTGAAAAAAGTTCCACATTTCATTTACACAAAGGTGTTGCTGTTTTTAAAGAGATGTTTAAACGAAGTGTTTATTTCTTGTTTAAATGTGCTCCAATTTGCTTTTTAATAAAATGGAATATTATATTGGCTTTTGTTTAAGTTTTGATGAAGCTTTTGCAAATTTGGCAAACCCAATATCATGATCAGATAGGACGAGAATAACTTCAACATGCTGTACTATGTTTGGTAAGTTTGTGATTTTCCCATCAAGAATATTGTCTTTACGTGTAGGGACATCAACAATTTGGGTGAGACATGTGTCATCAAGTGAGTATCCAAAGAAGTAATGAAGGTATGGGTAATAAGTCTTTGGTTTTAGTGTTCTGTTGTTCCAATCCCAACCAGGGAGATTAAAGTCCCCCCCTATGATAAGCGTAGAATTTTTATATTTGTGTGGCTTTTCTAATCATTAAGTCAAATTTTTTGAGACAAATTTTGTCAGATGTTTTTGGATTGTAGATAGAGCTTAAGTACAATGTTTCGAACCAACAATGTCTTCTTTTGCACAGACCATTTTTGTTTTGTCCGGGGGGAGGGAGGGGTGCAAGTTCATATACCTCAGAGCTAATAAGTTCTTTCTTTATAAGCACATCACCCCTTTTATTGTCTGTTACTGTCTTCTTTTTGTCATTTCTGTACAATTTAAAATTGTCAGGGAATATTTCGATATCTTTTATATTTTGGTTTAGCCAAGTTTCTGAGCCAAATATTATGCCAGGCTTTCTGCAGTCAATGATGTTATTTACAAGATGTTGCTTGTTTTCAATTGACTGAAAGTTAATATTTAGTACTCTCAAAAGCTTATTAAAGAATGACACCCGAGTTTTTTTACGTATTGGTGTAACGTGACGGTACCCAAATTGCACCTATTTTGACAGTTTTTTCATCTACGTTTTTTTATGATGAAAACAAAAATGTCCATTCTGTGTTTATTTTGTAGCTCTATCCTTCTTTATTATAAAGGTACACCAATTTGATTTTTATTCCATATGGAATCATAGAAAAATTGGTCTAAACAGACCTCCAAACCATCAATGATTCTGAAATGAGGAGTACCCAAATTGCTTCCATGCTTAAATTCACATAGTCAAAAGTCTAATAACAGAGCTTTTGTTTAATTTCTTTAAATATTTTGAACAATTGGATATTAGTCCATGCTTACTCTTCATTATTTTTTAAATGGATACTTGTAACATATTGTATTTGCTCATTTTAAAAAGATGATGTTTTGATGACGTTGCATGGTGACGTTTCAGTACATTTTGCTTTTTCAGTAAATACTTCATCTGTTGATAGATACTGTGAACGTTTTGTGCATATCTAAATAGTTTTACCTATGTTGAAAGATGTGCTTAGTATCAAATCATAAAAAAAAAAAAATTGTTTAGTCTCTAGAAAATCTTGTAAGATTTTCGCTGCTAGTTTTGCTAAATAGGTGCAATTTGGGTACTCGGTGCAATTTGGGTACCGTTACGTTAGATGCATGAAGAGGCTTAATGTTTTGATTCTGATAATCTGCACTTGATGTAGGATTTGAGTTATTGGTGTTACGAGTATAAGAACTTGCAAATAGATTCGGTAAATCAATACTATGTAGATCAAAAAGTACCGTGCTGTAGTGTGGTTTGTCACAGATAATACAGTGCCAGCTTAATCCAAGTGATCAATTATTTTCAAATAAAGATATACCTATATTAAGTTTTTTTTTAAATATTTAATTGATAAAACGATTGCAAGCTTCAGAGTTCATTACTGCAAAAACTGTTCTGGCCGTAAATGTACCTGTAATTCAATTTTGAATACGCGTGTAAGGTTTTGGATTAGATTACCTTAGTCGTATTTGGCACAAATTTTTGAAATTTTGGATCCTCAATGCTCCTCAACTTTGTACTTGTTTGGCTTTAAAACTGTTTTGATTTGAGCGTCACTGATGAGTCTTTTATAGACGAAACGCGCGTCTGGCGTATTTAATTATAATCATGGTACCATTGATAACTATTTACACCACTGGGTCGATGCCACTGCTGGTGGACGTTTCGTTCCCGATGGTATCACCAGCCCAGTAGTCAAAACATCGGTGTTGACATTAATATCAACTATATGGTCATTTTTATGAATTTCCTGTTATTTCGAAAAACTAAGGATTTTCTTTTCCCAGGAATAGATTACCATAGCCGTATTTGGCACATCTTTTTGGAATTTTGGATCCTCTATGCTCTTCAACTTTGTACTTGTTTGGCTTTAAACTATTTTGATTTGAGCGTCACTGATGTAGATGAAACGCCCGTCTGGCGTATTAAATTATAAACCTGGCACCTTTGATAACTTTTTTGAAAGTTCAACCTGTTTTTAATTTTAAGTTTGTTAGTGACAAAGCAAATTTCATTTCATTAATATCAATTTAATGTTTCAAGTCAGGTTTGACCTTTTCTGGTGGGTCCATGACACAAAGTCGATGTTTTTTTCTTATTATATCTATGATTTATTTTTTGTATAATAAAAAATGGCCGAAAAGGAGATATGGTATAACAGCTAATGAGACAACTTTCCACCAGAGTTCAAACGATGTTGATGTCAGTTTTAATAATCCACCGAACAGCCTTTTGTAATGACAAAATATATAAAAAAGAAGATGTGGTATGATTGCCAATGAGACAACTATCCACAAAAGACCAAAATGACACAGACATTAACAACTATAGGTCACCGTACAGCCTTCAACAATGAGCAAAGCCCATACCGCATAGTCAACTATAAAAGGCCACGGTTAAGACAATGAAAAACAATTCAAACGAGAAAACTAACGGCCTTATTTATGTAAAAGAAATGAACGAAAAACAAATATGTAACACATAAACAAACGACAACTACTGAATTACAGGCTCCTGACTTGGGACAGGCACATACATAAATAATGTGACGGGGTTAAACATGTTAGCGGGATCCCAACCCTCCCCTAACCTGGGACAGTGGTATAACAGTACAACATAAGAACGAACTATAAAAATCAGTTGAAAAAGGCTTAACTCATCAGATGGACAAAAATACAAGTGGACGTGGCCCGGTACTTATACATCCCGACACAAAAAGACACAATGAACAGATCTGAGAGTACTAGCAGTTACCTGACAGCTAGTTCAAAGCCACTAACATCTAAAAAAAAAATCATGCATCTAAGACTAAACTATCAATCCGTGCACATCCAACATCCAATGGATTTAGTGTAAAGACGTCATAAACAGCCAGAGAAAAACATGACCTTGTGCAATGCCAAGTTACAGGTATTGACAGATTGTAGATCCATGAATATGTATATATGCATATAACATACTAGTAATATTTAGTTAGCTTTTAATTTACTGATAACAAAATCAATATTAATACCATTCAAGGATCTTATTACAGTGTTGAATAGGTAACCCCCATATCATATCGTTGGTTATTTTTTTGTTATTTTACTTTTGACGTCTAAACAATTTACGAAAAACAAATATTAGTCGTTTTTTATGATAAATATGTAAGACCCTCAACTAAGATGGTACTCTTAAGCATATCACGCTGGTGTGCAACTGTTTGCATTGATGTTATTTTTGTTCAATGTGCGATAATTCCTTAGATTTCATGTTAAAATCTATGACGAAATGCGATGGTGGTAACGCTGAAGTGCGATAAATCACATGAATTATATTTTCAATGCTTTTCATATCGATGTTGACATCAATTTGAGTTTTTAAAGCATTTTTCCGGGATTATTAAATTAATAAGAGCCTTATACACAATAAAACTATTGGAAATGGGATGTGATTTGGGAGAAAGAAGAAAGGTTAAATTTCTGTTATTGATTTTGTTTTTCAAATCTGTGAAAGTTTGATGTTTTTAACCAACGTTGCAGCGTGGCATTTTCTAAAAACACACGGACCCACATATTTTTCTTATTATATGAAGTCAAATTTATATACTAACTATGGAAAATATAAACTTTTCATAATAATTGCACAACTGTTGAATTAAAAGGATGATGCGAAAGATACTAGAGGGACATTTAAGCTCATGAGTCAAGAAGAAACTGACAACGCCATGAAAAAAAAAGAGAAAGAACAACAGACAAACAATAGGATAGAAAACATAACATAGAAATCTTAAAGATTGAGCAATTCGAACCCCACCAAAAACTTAGATCGATAGAAGTGCTTCGGAAGAGTAAGGAGATCATGCTCTACATGAGGCAAACCGTCTAGTTGCTCATTTTAGTACAGACCCAGTATTTACTCTCATTCGGTTAGACACATTCGCGAAAAGGAGTGGGGGTTGCAGTTATGACATTTAGAACATATCCGTTATCATCAGTGAAATGGATATTCCATGACGGTCAAGCAACTTGTGATGGCGTACATACAACTCATGTATGACTTATAAAAATAAGGTCAAAAGATAAAGGCGGGGGAAAAAAAACAGACAAATAATAGTACACATAGCACAACATAGAAAACTAACGACTAAGTAACACGAACCACTTAGAACTCTTGGTTCAATAGCAGTCACTCTTTACTAAAGAAATCATGATAGGAAATACAAGCATCACCATGGAGGTGTAATATCACTTAACCATAGCAAGTCACAACCGATTGCATACGAAAAAATGTCGCAAATGATATTCCCTTGAATTATGGAAGATGTAGATAATTAATTCTTCATTATATTGCAGTAAAAAAAAATCTGGATGAAAGACATATATCTATGGTATTTTATAGCACCATTATATTTTTATTTGGGGTTTCTATAGAATTTTTGGGAAAATGAGGGTGCATGGGTTCTAAGCTGGTACACGGGTGAAAAAAGAGGTGAGAATTTGATTGGTTAACTTCCAGGAATGATTCATGCTTTTGATGCAACAAAATGTTCTTTTACATTTTGTCTATAGTACTGGACAGAACATATTTGTTTTTTGTTCATTTTTTTACATAAATAAGGCCGTTAGTTTTCTCGTTTGAATTGTTTTACATTGTCTTATCGGGGCCTATTATAGCTGACTATGCGGTAACCTATAGTTGTTAATGTCTGTATCATTTTGGTCTTTTGTGGATAGTTGTCTCATTGGCAATCATACCACATCTTCTTTTTATAGAATAAAACTTTACTCATGCCAAGTATTTTTGGATTTTCGAAAAAAAAATAGAGTCTGCAAAATTTGTTTTAAAAGTGCAAGTTGAACAAATACTTATAAGGGAAAACCAAAGGGGGTATTAAACGTGGAATGTCGTATCAACTGGGAGATTTATACTCCATTTGCAGGCACTGCTTGAAAGTTGCAATATAGAAAAGGAAAATTTTGAAATTTGATCTGAAATCATCTCTTTTTTCGTAAAGTTTGTTTAACAAGCGACCCTCAGTTAACATTTAGATGTAAGTCATGATATGAGGCACACTTAGTTGTATCTGTTTTCCCTTTTATTTCAAATGAGGGGCGAAAGATACCAATGGGACATTTAAACTCAAAATAGACAACGCAATTGCTAAAATAAAAACCCGTTGATATGTCTCGCCTTCTTTACTAACAATTAATATTATGTTGATAGTCCTCAATATCAAGCTTTACATCAACTATCACAAAAACTTAATATGATCCATGAAAATGAGGTCAAGGTTATTTCAACCGAAGAAGAAACACAGGCATATGTACACCTTACAATCATGCAATACACTAAATAAAGTTGACCTCATGCTTACACAAATGATATAGTTTCTAAGAAACAGACTTAACTAAGAAAAACTAAACATTGACCAATGAACCATGAACCATGAAAATAAGGTCAAGGTCAGATGAATCATGCCAGGCAGACATATACAGCTTACAATCCTTCCATACAACAATTATATATAAAGAAAAACACACAAACACACAAACATTTAACACTGAGCAATATGAACCGTGAAAATGAAGTCACGGTCAAATGAAACCTGCGAGACTGACATGTACATCATAAAATATTTTCATGCACCAAATATAGTAGACCTTTTCCATAAAGCATTTGAAAAAAAACCCCAAAACTCAACAACCATAATTCCATACACCAAATGTAGAAGACCTACTGCATACAGCATAAGAAAATCAGACCAAAATACAAAAACTTAACTTTAATCACTGGACTATGAAAATAAGGTGAAGGTCAGATGACACCTGCCGTTGGACATGTACACCTTACCATCCTTTCATACACTAAATATAGTAGACATATTGCTTATAGTATCTTAGGTATGGACTTTACCGCCAAAACTTAACCTACACTGATCCATAAAATAAGGTCGAGGTCAAATGAAAACAGTCTGACGGGCATGGAGACCTTGTAAGGTACGCAAATACCAAATATAGTTATCCTTTTACTCCTAATGAGAGAGAAATTAACATTACAAAAAATCTAAACTTTTTATTCAAGTTGTCACTGAACCATGAAAATAAGGTCAAAGACATGATCATGTGACAGACGGAAACTTCGTAACATAATGCTGTATATGTAAGACTCAGATCGACGTCCGGTCTCAAATCGATGTCCGTTCCTCAAATCGACGTCTAATTCTGACGTCACAATAATATATAACATTACAAATCGACGGCCAATTTTATGTCCCATCAAATAATCCAATTTTGGGGTTCTCAAATCGACGTCCACTTTTTAGCTTCTCTAATCGACGTCCGTTTTATAGAATTGCAACAATGACTTCATAACTTTATAAAATGGCATTGTAAATGATTTTGAGCAATAACAATAGAGCAAGACACAGAACCTTATGAAGAATATTTTTGTTTTAACTGCTTTGGAAAGAAAAAACCAAAACGAACAAGAATATGTGAAGATCAAAACGCTGAGACATTTTGTGGCGACATGTCGTATTAAATGGCAATATCCAAAGCAAAGATTCAAAGCGGCATAAGGGAGCCTAAAAAAATCAAAGCAAAATGAAAAAAAATGGTTGAAGACTGAATACTGCCTTTTAGATATCGTTCGGTTCTCTCTGTCGTTGGATTAGGTTTTTTTTTTTATTGATTTACACTATCATGCATGTCATTTATTTGATATAAACAGGAATGCCACACTACAATGTAGATCGATTGGATTAACTTCTATCAAGTTAAATGTCAATATGCATGTTACCTATTTCGGATTGATGAAATCTTTATGGAAGGTACTTGTAGGTACAAATGTTTGGAAATTTTGTTGTCAATCATTAGATGCCTACAAAACATTTCATGTCAGTGGCGGATCCAGAAATTTTCATGAGAGAGGGTCCACTGAGTGTAAAAGACGGGGCACGCTCTAGTCATACTTCAGTAATTCCCTATATAATCAATCATTTTTTTCCAATAAAATGGTGCCCCTCACCTGAAATCAGTCTTTGCATGTATAAGTGTAAGTGCACTTATTTATTATTCATTGATATTAGACATCGATCAGATAACAAATAACTGGACGTCGTTTTGTCAATACATGTCGTTAAATTGGTTGTCGATTAGAGCATCAACATATTGGTCTTCGATTTGAAAATGTGACGTCAGATTTGGACTTCGGTTTGAGGATCAAAATATAGGACGTCGATTTCAGAATGCAAAGTCAGATTTGGACGTCGATTTGAGACCGGACATATATACAAAGTTCGAAACATCCAGGTTTTCCACCTTCTAAAATATAAAGATTTTTAAAAGTTAAATGTCGCCGCCGCCGCCGGATCACTATCCCTGAATGCATGTATGGCTCGACAAAAAATTGGAGGTGATCGCAGGTACTCTTGATGCACCCGATTGAAAGTCTGAGTCGGTAGGTTCAATTTGGAGAAAGGATAGAGGATTGTTGTTAATTCGACATAAGAAACATATCCGTTATCATCAGTGAAATGAATATTCCATAACGGTCACGCATCTTGTGATGGTGTCAGTAAAACTTACGAGTAACTTTAACTTCCACACTTGGTTTAATAGCTTCCTTGTGAGCAGCAACCCTCTATCAAGGAAATCATTACAGAAAATACAAGCCCTGGAATATCGTATAGACTGGTCGATATATACTCAGTATGCAAGCGTTGCTGGAATGTTGCTACATAGAAATGAAAGTTCACAATTGCGAAGCTTAACATTTTGTTTCAACTGACCTTCATGGTCAATTTCTAATTGAAAGTCAAGTAATGAGACATAATTAACTGTATACTATTACGTTAAGTTCTATTTGATAGATGCTACTTCTTAAATGTTGTATCCAAAGTATTACGCATCTTTGATCTGTAAGAGGGATTTGTATAAATACTTAAAATGTATCGCAACATTCTCATTCTTTTTGTATATGCACTGCACATATATTTTAAGTAGGTCTTTCCACTTTTCTGTGGAAAGACCTATTGTATTTTTTCTGACAATTATTAAAAAAAAATTCCGCCACATTCTGAAATTTTTGTTTTGCAAGATGTCGCTTAGATATTTTTCATATTGTATCGTATAGTTAATACGCTTTTAAATTTCACCCTGCTAAGCCGAACCATTTACTTTGCTTCGTAACAAAATAAGATATCGACAAAATTATTTTTCTAAATTGTCCGTTACATCCTCAATGCATTTTTGGCTAATTTGGATCGAAGAGATTCGATGAAATTTTACAGGAGTTATCTACCTTAACAAAATAAATTGTTTTTTTAACTCATAAACCTTTAACCATATAACCCTTGAACCTTTTTACTTGAGATCCCTAGGTCCTAACTTAGAAAATGAGGTCAAGTTCAAAGGTCAAGGTCAAGTTCTAAATTTTGACTTTTCCTTGTTTTTGCATTTTCTTCAACGCTTTTAAAGATACATATATAAGAACAAGTGCAAAACATGTGCTTCATTGTAATAAATATATGTTACATTTGGTCTGATACAATCAAATGACATCTCATAGGAGTTAGTACCCCTGAAATGTCTAATTATAAGTTTAATTGATTATTACTTTAACTTGGTGCATTATAAAGCTATATGACCTTTAACAAAAGGTTAAGTGACATATGAGCTTAAAAAATGACAACCGGAAGTGACCTTGAGAAAACCCGAAGTAGCTATTTTTGCACTTTTTTCATATAAAAGTAATCATAATCGATATAGTTTGTAAAATATATACATTGACTTATCACTAAAGACTAGAAATGACTTTCTGTAAACCGGAAGTGGTCAATTATATCTGGGTGTACAGGCAAAAGTATATAAAACTATATATTTTTGGAATCAGTGTGAACGAAGCTATCATTTGAGACCGGAAGTAACATTTCCTTAACCGGAAGTAGCAAGTTATCTCCTTTAGTTCACTTTAAAGCATATCAAAACCAGTTATTTATCGCATCAGTCTAATAAACTTGCTTCTTTTCAAAATTTCTTTGATGTGGAAAGACCTTCAATTGTTCTCTGAACAATTGGTTTTTAATTTTAATAGTGTTTGTAATCAATGGACCATTATTTCACTACTGATTCACTAAGGTAGACCAGGGATCATAATTCCAGTTCAAGACAAATTGATAAGATGGTAGCTTCTTCTAAACCTGTAAAACTGCTGACACTGTGATCAATATGATGACTGCCCGGGATCGGCAAACTGTTATACAATTTCAAAACAATTCTTTCATTGAACATGATTAAATTACCTACGTGTACTTAAATAACTAGTCATTGATGCAATTCTAGTCTTTCCTTCTCAAACGAGTTGTCGATCGAGCAAGAGTTTATCAAATTTTGAGGTGAACATTTAAAGTATTGTTCGACCTTGCTGTTGTGGTAATGTAATTTAGTTGGCCGCAATCAATCCCAGACCTTGATACAATAGCTTCTCATTGTATTAAAAGAAACAATAATCTATCAAGGATATTATATTAGAATGCATGCCCTGGAAAAGTGGCGTTATATCTAATGCGGGGTTCACACATTGCCGATATTACTCCCGTTTGAGATCAGACAGAGATACGACACGAAAAGTGAAAAGGTCGGATTAGTATCCTCAATTATCTGGAATGTCCTATTATTGTCTGAACGCAGTCGTTTTAGTTCGTAACAGATTCCTACTGGTCGGGAAGGGTCCGAATAGTTCGGCAAAGCACCCCGACAGTTAGGTGCGTCCCGTAACATTCGGGGAAACTCAGCCGATTTTGTCTAGTCGTATTACAATCGTGCCTATGTCGTGACAGATTCTGCTGTATCGGATCGAATTCCTAACAATGTTCTGTGTATTCGGGACGGTGTCCTATGGAACGGGAATGATCTGGAGAAATTTGTTCGAACGGATAACTTCCGTCAGCGTCGGTTCACTGTCTTGTCACTATCTGATCTCTGTCGGATTACATTCGGTAGAATTGGGACGCAGTCGTGACAGACTCGGTCGAATTTTAGCTGGCGAAAGATAAAAATCGGATTAGAAGCGGATTTAGAACGGGATTATCGGGATAAATTCGCTTGGAAACGGTTGAATATCGACGCTTCCTGAACAATATCTGATTGTTGTCGTGATTAAATTTTTAAAGTTTAAATTTACATCCACGATTCATAGGATCTTGATCAGACTTTTGATAAATTTTAATCGGGAATGGTCCTGTCAAGGACGGCAGTAAAAATCGTGAATGTGTGACCCCAGCTTAATATAACAACTCAGAGACACATTAATAATTTTACCTTAATTACACGCTTTAAGTCGAATATTACAAAGCTAAAGATGTACAAGACTCAAAATACTTAAATAACTATATTACCAAACAGGACATTCAAAATAGCCAAAACCATATACATATTCAACTTTGCCTGTAGGAGTTGAAACCTGTGTTTCTTTATAATATATAAATATTTAAACGGAAACATTATCAGTCATGTCACTACCGTAGAACTGACTGAGCTTATGATGACTTAGGGGACTGATAGGCCGACCCAATACTGTAAAAAAAAATTAAAGCGAAATCTATGAATTTTAGAAACAATAACAGTTGTGAATTACCTCAATCACAACAATGTGAAAATTTGGTATACAATCGTTGTAGGATATACAACACTATGTAGTATACGACAGAAATAACACAGACATTGAAAATTATATGTCACGGCGGTTGAGGGGGAGGGTTTTTCCAATACCATGAAATGCATGTGCATCAGACGTATATATGTATAAGTCTTGTATCTTTGTTTTCCATTCTTCTTTCTGGTAGATAAAATATATCGGGTTTTTTGTTAGATCTTTATGAACTTCCCCCTTTTTGAATTAATCTTGGAGTTCGGTATTTGTATTATACTTGTTTTGATAATATTTTTTTATATATATCTTTCGTCTTACTTTCACAAACATAGATATTTCGTTCATTCCACTTTTTATTTCTGCTGGAAGCAAAATTAGGTACGAAATGATCTTTGTAGTAATTTGTTTAAAAATCTTTAATCCTATTGTTAAAATGTATGTTTTTACTTTATTTTTTTAAAACGATTAATATTTTAAATTATACAAATACAAATTGTGAAAAAATGTATTTGAAAACATCCCAAGTCGAACATTGCTAATACTTTCATATTAACTAATTCCCATCCGAAAAAAAAAGTGATTGGTATTGACATTTTAAAATGCCACTTGATAGTTTATAAAGCCATCGCAGAGCGAATACAGTGACTGATTTTTTTTCGAGTTAACAGCTTTCATTACTTTCTTAATCCATGAAAAAGTAAAATCACAAAAATACTGAACTTAGAGGAAGGTCAATTGGGAAAGTCCATAATCACATGGCAAAATCAAATAACAAAACGCATCAAAAACGAATGGACAAAAACTGTCATATTCCTGACTTGGTACAGGCATTTTCAAATGTAGAAAATGGTGGATTAAACCTGGTTCTATAGCGCTAACCCTCTCACTTTAATGACAGTCTCATCAATTTCCGATATTTTTACATTGATGCGTTAAAATTAGACTGGTCTGACATGTCTATTTGAAAATTACCGTCTTTCTTAAAACGCATTACTTTTTCACATGTATACATGTTAATGAACGTTTATAACAAACAGTCGGTATTCCAATGGGTACTAATTGTGCACCCCTACTGGCCGATTTGTTGTTGTACTCGTATGAAGCAGAATTCATTCAGAACTTTCTAAAAAACAAAGAAAAAGCATCTTGCGAAATTCTTTAATTTTACTTTCCGATATATTGATGATGTTCTATCATTGAATAACCTGTATTTCAGCCAATACTTACATCTCATATATCCCAGTGAACTTGAAATTAAGGATAATACTGATACTAAAAGAGCTGCTTCATACCTTGATCTTTTCTTCAATATTGACACAGATGGACGACTTCACACGAAAATCTATGATAAACGAGACGATTTCAACTTCCCAATTATCAATTTCTGATTTCTCAGCAGTAACATACCCTCTGCCCCTTCGTATGGTGTTTACATATCTCAATTGATACGTTATTCTTGTGCTTGTTCACACTATACGGAATTCATCTACAGGAGTGTGCTACTTACGCAGAAACTGCTCCAACAAAGTTATGAGGAAGACAGATTAAAAATGACACTCCGTAAATTTTACGGACACCATCACGAATTGGTTGATCCATACGATGTGTCTTTGTCCAAACTACTAGTAACTAAGGACGACATTTTTACCACGTGTTAGATTGCGGTTTGTCATTACGTCGTCTGATCTTTTATTTGCTGAACGTCATTCATTCCCGATTGTGACTGTTTTGCTGAGTGTGAATTCGCATTGCAGAAAGACGTTGCACGGTACTTTTCTATCGCAAATTCATGTATTTAGTGTTGATTTTATATTTGTTATTCTCATCGGATTTTGTCAAATGTCTACCGATAGTAGTCTTTTTTTCTGTTATATTCGTGCGTTATGGTAAAGATAATTATTCATCCCCTTCATTTATTAGATTTTAGTTTGGTTCAACGAAATTTATACGATATATTTGGTTTACAGTTAGATTCCGAAGAAACCCCGACATAACTAGATAATACAATCAATTATCTAATTACTACCACAATTTGATATTAATTAGTATTGTAATTTTATTGTTATTAATACACGTAATATCAGTATTACAAATTTTATCTGGAATCAATCTTAATTCTATCTTATTTTTCGAAAATATTTTTAGAAACTCAAATGTGACGTCACTTTGTGTTTTTTGTAGAATTTCAAATGTGACGTCACTGTGTGCATCGATGCTTTGGCTAACTCAGCTGTGTATTTTTACGTGCTGGTTTAGATTGTTTTATGTAATGTATCTGTTTTTATTCTGTAGTTAGCCACCGCCCCGATTTTATCATGTTGATCTATTATATAGTAATTTTTTAAAATTTACTATTTGCAAAAACATGAATTATTGTAAATAATGAGGAATTTTTGGAACTTTTGGTCCTCAGTGCTCTTCAACTTTGTACTTGTTTTGGCTTTCAAACTTTTTTTTATCTGAGATACTGGTTAGTCTTGTGTGGACGAAACGCACGTCTGGCGTATTAAAGTTTAAACCTGGTACCTTTTGTTAGCTTTTATTCGTGTGTTTCTATGTCCTATATGTTCTCCCATTCATTTGTATTGTAGTCCTATCATGTAATGTTGTCATTTTAATGTTATATTGAACATTGCCATAAATGCGGGAGGTCTGGCATACCACAAAACCAGGTTCAACCCACCATTTATTAATGTCCTGTACCAAGTCAGGAATATGGCCATTGCTGTATTATAGTTCGTTTCTGTGTGTTTTACATTTTAATGTTGTGTTTCTGTTGTGTCGTTATTCTTCTCTTATATTTGATGCGTTTCCCTCAGTTTTAGTTTGTAACATGGATTTGTTTTTTTTCTCCATCGATTTATGAGTTTTGAACAACGGTATACTACTGATGCCTTTATTTGTAACTGTGTTACTTTGTTATATTATGAATACTTGCGTTGATTTGTGTTATTGATCCATATATCCCTGTTGAAGTCTTTTGAGATGAAAACTTAAAAACTTTAAACTTTAAACCTATAAATTCATTTTAAAAATTAATGTTCTTGTAAAGATGACCGGTTAACGAATAGCCGATTCATTAATTTCTGTGCCATGTGAGGAATTCATGAATATTATGCATATTTTAGTCATCCAGTTGGATGTATAGTGAAGCGTTTGATTAAGTCATATTTTTGGGACTGCGAATTTGGAGTTTTTGTTATAAATTTTTCACTAATTGTTATAGAATTTTTTTTTAAATACTAGTAATTTTGTTCTAAAATTTGTACATTCCATTACAATTAGCAAAGGCTTTTTTTACTCTGCAATCAAAACTGGTCTGATCTGGTTTACTGGGATACTACGACTGATGTTATATATAATAAACTCATCATAGATACCAGTATTAAATTTTTATATATGAATGGTAAAAAAATGAAATAGTATTAAGTAGGTAGTAAAAGCTATGAAAAACGGGTTATCCAATCCAATATGACTTCGTTACAATGATAGCTGTTTTTTTTTCTTCAACACATCAATGAATTTTGAATCGCTCCTTGTCATAGCGTATTACTTTTTTATGCGACTCAGTCGTAATAAACGCGAAATCAGTTACTAGATCAAAATGCATAATATAGAAAATGAAGAAACCCCAAAAAATATAAATACCCAAATAGTTTAATTCGAGATAAATTAGAATCTTATATTTATTCAGAGAAAAAAATAAATTAAAAAAATACTGAACTCCGAGGAAAATTCTAAAGGAAAGTCCTTAATTTAATTGCAAAATAACTGAACGGCTGAAATTCCTAGGATTTTATAATAACTTGCTAAAAAAAATTGTATTATGCTTTCTGAATGCATGTACTAAGTAAGGAATGTGGCAGTTGTTATTTATTCGTTTATGTGTTTGAACGTTTGATTTTGCCATTTCATTAGGGACTTCAGTATTTTGGTGATTTTACTTTTTTTGAATAAAATCACAAACACTTGTGACAGAGTTTGTACAAAATTATGAGATTTTGTATATATTATTCATTGACAAACTATGCTTGACTTAATAGAAAGAAACTACACAGTCAACTTTTGAATAAAATATGAGAAAACAGCCCTAAAAGATGCGTGAAAAAAATAAACAGGAAAATTTGTGTCCTGAAAAAAGAAGCAGGCAAATTTACTTTTCCTTTATAAATGTAAAATTATCCGAGTTATTTCCTGTCATGCCCTAATAATTTATTTCTCATACAAAACTGAGAGCCACTTAAGGATGTTTGCTCCTCCATTTTTTGATTTTTTGCCAGATTTTCGGAATCCTCTGGTTTTATTCATGTATTGTCATTAAAAAAAATTGCCCACTAACCCCTACTTTTCTTTTCATAATTGTATTACATAAAGCTTGAAAAGCCATATTTCAAATTTTTATAATATTCTTGTTATTTTTTCATAGTTTTTGAAACAGATAAGGTGCCAATGTTAAATATATGAAAAATCTAGAGAGATGTATTTCCCGCCAAATTTTCAATGGCTTATATCTCGAAAACGAGCACACGGACCCTCCATTTTTTTCTTCATTTTTAGTTTCTTTATTTATATACTATCACTTCATAACAGTCTTTTAAAAAGCTTGTTATTTTTTAACAGAGTAGCGAACATCCTTAAAGGTATTGTAAGCTGTTTACATGATTGATATAAATAGAGGAGGATATGCATCTGTAATTTGTATTAACCTCACATTTAGGATATCTAATGCATTGAAATAATGCAACTTATCTTAAAGCTGTACCCAAGGAAATTGTACAATCAGAAGCACAACAAAAGTTGACAATAATAGCATATACATTAAATTAAAATTATAAAGTCAACCACGGTTTATATCTCCATAAAGTACAATTTCAGCATTTAAACTAAATGTGTCAAAGCGACACGAATGGCCCCTTCTCAAAAAGTAGAAAAATCTGCACAATTTTAATAACATATGTGGACACAAACATGATGGTAGTCTCCGTATCAAAATCTGGAGGCGTATAAAAAAAAAGTCTGTATAACTGTGATTTTCCACAATTTATCAAAGACCATAGCCCGTAAATTCGGCATTAATAAGCCGAGCAGAACGAAACTTAAACTTGATCTGTATCTCATTATGGTTAACTCGCATACCAAAAATCAGCCCAATATCTGAAAGCGTTTAGAAAAAAAATCCGTATAACTGTGATTTTCAACAATCTATCAAAGTCCAAAGCCCGTAATTTCAGCAAAAAATTAGCGGAGCGGAACGAAACTTTAACTTGATCTAAAACTCATCATAATAACTCACATACCCAAAATCAGCCCAATATCTGAAAGCGTTTAGAAAAAAAGTCCGTATAACTGTGATTTTCAACAATTTATCAAAGTCCAAAGTCCGTAATTTCAGCAAAAAATTAGCGGAGCGGAACGAAACATAAACTTGATCTAAAACTCATCATTATAACTCACATACCAAAAATCAGCCCAATATCTGAAAGCGTTTAGAAAAAAAATCCGTATAACTGTGATTTTCAACAATTTATCAAAGTCCAAAGCCCGTAATTTCAGCAAAAAAATAGCGGAGCGGAACGAAACTTAAACTTGATCTAAAACTCATCATAATAACTCACATACCCAAAATCAGCCCAATATATGAAAGCGTTTAGAAAAAAAGTCCGTATAACTGTGATTTTCAACAATTTATCAAAGTCCAAAGCCCGTAATTTCAGCAAAAAATTAGCGGAGCGGAACGAAACTTAAACTTGATCTGTAACTCATCATAATAACTCACATACCAAAAATCAGCCAAATATCTGAAGGCGTTTAGAAAAAACTCCGTATAATAGTTTGTTGCGGAATGACGGAATGACGGAATTTTGGAATTACGGACAAGGGTAAAACTATATGGCACCGACAACTTCGTTGTGGGTCCATGAAAAAAAAAAGTTTCAGTGTTAACTGTTCTCATTTTGGTTTATTGATGACTATAATGCATGAGGAATATATTACAGTATGCTATTAAATCTATGTTTGCCCTAAAATGACCAAATGTCTCTTTCTATAAAGATCTATTATTTGTATCATTTACGTGTATTACTTGCTAAACTGAAATGTACAATTCTGGCGTATATGAAACTTAGTTTGTGTTGCAAATAAGATTTTTTTGGTGCACCGTTATTAATAACATAACTACAAATAATTGTATATATTTCTAAAAAAAATTAATCTATTGTCTGATGAGAAAGTTAGATATAAAGCAAGGATTCGGTCCTTCCATACAGAAATTATACATAATCAATAAGAATCGAAAGGTAATATGAGCAATTATTAGCATATACTATTAGTATTTTACAAGAATTAACTCTATTATCTAACTGCATTAAAAAATACAATTCAGTATTCGCATTCCTCATCTTTCCTCTTTCGATGTCGTTTTCTGCAACAACGAATTATTCCTCCAGAAAATAAGCAAAGTATCATTATCGACCCAATGATTGTAGCACCTTCCCAAATTGGCATTTCAACGATTGTAAACCAGTACTTTTTGTTTTCCTTATAATTTTTTATATACTTATCTACATCGTCTTCTCGCGACTTCGTTGCATTGTTACCACGAATACATTGAGGCGATATTTTATTTTCATAAATTCTTGGAAAGTTACCTATTAACCCAATCTGGCCACTTCCGGGTAAAAATCGTAATGTAAGATTCAGCTGGTCAAAATTTGATGACAATGAAGTTTTTGTATATTCAACGCCATATTCATAAAGATTAGGTTCCGTTTTAAGTTGTACACTTTCATACTCGGACCACATAATAATTGATTTAACAAAGCCTGTATATGGTAAAATAAGTCTATTTAATGTGCCTCCAAAGAACTTCACATTAGCTATGTCTTGTTGGTTAAATTGCAAAACAACGAAATGAAACCATGGAAATGTTATATGCAGAGTATTGCCAAGCTGTACAATATCAGACTCCTTTGCTAATGTTTCGATCACCTTAACCATTTTGTTACAAGATTGAACTTTGCAGGTGTCATAAAGCAAACGAATATGTCGTAATGATTGTTTTATTACTTTCGTACATTCCCTGTGAACGGTATTTGATGAACCATTGTATTTTAGAGTTTCAGCAGCAATTATTGCGGTACAACCCTGTGAATACAAGCCGAGCAAATAATTAAAAACATCATTTATTTTTTTCCCGTCGCAATGCCCGATTAATTCGATAATCTCTGGAAACAGTGGTTTTTGGAGAAAGGTGACAGTTTCATCATTTAGAATCCTTCCTATTTCTCTCACGTGACTAATACTACTAGAACATTGTATAAGACTATCACGTTCTGATTGTCCTGCAGATTCTTGAACGAATAATAAAAAGCTTTTGTAACAGTTTTCGATTTCCCTTATATCTTCTGCAACTTCTTTCTGAAAAATCGACAACTGAAGAG
The DNA here is from genome assembly GCF_963676685.1 of Mytilus edulis. NCBI lineage: Eukaryota > Metazoa > Mollusca > Bivalvia > Mytilida > Mytilidae > Mytilus > Mytilus edulis. Next base: position 30,503,631 of record NC_092351.1, on the reverse strand, counting down.
CATGCAAAATTTTATCTACTTTGTTTCCAATGGTTTTAATTTGTTGCTCAATTATTTTCAAATTACTGTTTATCTGTGCAATCCCTCTTAAAATAGCACCTTTTTGGATAAAGGCAATTACCCTTCCAACGTATGGAATATTATCAAGTAAATCTAAAATAAGATCTCCCGAATCCGACAAATCGTTGCCACCACCCCCAAACAAATCCTTCAATTCTGAAGATGTCGTAACAAGAACATTGACAATACTTTCGAGACTATTCGACTTCGCGTTTTTCCGAATTATTTCGTTATGTAGTCTGTGGTGATTGTCATCTCGTGTTGATACTGGCTAGCATACTAATAGAAGACAGAGTATGAATACTAGGAAGAACAGTGTCCTCATCTGTAAAAATAATAAAACTTCAGTGGTAAAAATTTCCCTCTACAATGATGTTATATGGTTAGATGTTGTTTGGAAAATATTATTAGAAGGAAAGATTACTCAAATATAATGATAGAAAAAAAAATCTATTCTGGTTAATAACAGAAGATAAATATAACGAACCACATCGAATTGAATATTGGACCGACAATCTACGATAATTATTGGTTACTTTTTCTTAATAATACTTTCAAGTTAATACATTGTGCTTATAAAATTAAGAATGGTATTTGGGAATGTGTCACAGAGACAAACCAAAGAGCTGAAGACAACCACCCACCAATTCGTCTGTATTTCTATCACATTTATGCCTAGGAAACATAGAGCGCTGTTGCTGTATATGATGTTCATTTTTGTATTTGTTTTCGTTTAATATTTTGAGCAGAAGTCCAGCCGTTATGTTTCTAGTTTCAATTGTTTTACATTTGCCATTGTAAGGCATGTTAAAGCTTGCCATGCGAGACGGGTTTTGTTCATTGTTGGAGGCCTTACGGTGATCTAACGTTACTATTTATTATATTCTACGTCTTGGTGTCTCTAGTGGAGAGATCACTCATTGACAATCATACTTTACTTGCTCACTTTTATATTAAGACTGTAGACAAATAGATATGTAGTATGTTAAAACAAGCATCTGCGGGATTCATGAAATGGTTTTTAAAATAGAAAAAGTGTCTATACCATCTACCTAGTATCTTGATAGACCGGAATATAATAATACTAAGTAGATTCAGTATCTCATAATTCATTTCATGTTAGAGATGTTTTCAATCAAATAGATACATATTGAGGTCACGCCTATAGACACACACAAACGCAAACAAAACCAAGACTTTAGCCGTAAGTCTTCTAGTCGTTTAATACTTACTAAAAAAACAAGTACACAGCTTAATTTGTGTATACGTTGAGGTTCCGGCTAACAACATCATTAACATATTAGGTTTAATACCACCATTGATTTTCCCAATTAGTGTTGGTTCAATCAAGGAGGTTATATTAGAAGGAGAGAGGACGAAAGACGATAATTACACATAAAATGTTACCGACTTTTCTGTAAGTGGGTGTTAATTAGTTGAGATCGACTCTGTCACAGAGGGAGACTTTGTCCTAATTACATACCCGAGTAAGAACGGAAACCCCCGAGGTGTCATAAACTGACCGGATATACAATTATTGACATGTTAATAAGATTTTTGTGATATTTTTTATAAAGTAATTAAAAATTGAAATTTTATGTTAAAAGTAAACTTATTACCAATAGAAATGAAACGAATGTCATAATCTGTCTCATTATCGTCAATGTTAATATCAACAGAAATCACTTAAAATTACGTTGTTCCCGATAAATTTCTCTATGTTTCAATTGCAAATATTCCTTCCGGTCGTTACCGGTCACCGTAACTAAATTACTTTGCATATTCGTATATTTTCTATGATTATTACCTGCTCGAGATTACCTGCCAATTCCGATCAACAGAAATTGAAAGGTGAAGCTAAAATCTTTGTTTAAAGCAATGTAGTGTTGAATAAAAATCGTACACTAACTTTCCTTTAAACCCTCATAACTTTGTCATTTCTTTATCTTTTTTCACGGTAGACAGACGATTGATTTTGAAATTGCGCGTCCGATCTTTTTCCATATCATAAACACCTATACACTGCATTGTTACCGAAAATACACCTGAACTTTAATGACCCAGTCACTGATAAAAATCACGTGACATATGCTATTTATCTAATAGGCCGAACTACTCGCGGTAACAGCCCGGTACATCAGAGGGCCATGTCAAGTGGGTGATAAACATGTCGGTTTCTTTATAATTTGATCATTTTTCTCTGATCGAACTGCTATCCTGGGGATGCTAATTTTGTATCAAGCAGAGTGTTCACTCTCCTTCTAATATAACCCCCTTGGTTCAATTTACACTTTTAAATAAAAACAAGTGTACATAATTTATCTTTATTTCAAATAAAGAAATAATTGGCATTAGCCAAGTTTTATCCTGTCAAGTACATAGACCAAACTTCACATGAGATTTCATTGCATATAAATAACTATCACTTGAGGTTAACCAATCAAATTTTACCCTTTTTCCCTGAGTACAAGATTTAGTAACCATGTAACTTCAAGTTCTTAAAATATTCTATAGAAATACCAAATAAAAAAAAAATGGTGCTTTGACACTTCCAAAAAGTAAAAACACAAAAATACTGAACTCCGAGGAAAATTCAAAAAGGAAAATCAAAAATCAAAAGGCAAAATCAAAAGTCCAAACACATCAAACGAATGGATAACAACTGTCATATTCCTGCATTTTCTAATGTAGAAAATGGTGGATTGAACCTGGTTTTATAGCTAGCTAAACCTCTCACTTATATATTTATATAAGATATATTTTATGACACAGATTTTTTTAACTGCAACCAAATGTAGGAACAATTTCCTGCAACTGTCAAAATCAAAGGAATATTTTTTTATGATCCTTTTTCGTATGCAAACGGTAGTGATGGACTAGTATTTGATGGTATTAACCCTAAATATAACAAAAAGATATATTAATTTGTTAATCGGAAGTATAGCATTGTTATATCAGTAGACGTGATAAAGCGCAAAGTTGCGGTCAACAGTAGTTTAAAATATGCAAGTACATTGACAGTTCTTGTTAATATATATGTAGGACTCTAAAGTGCGATGGGGACGCTAAAGTACGATGGTCACGCTAAAGTGCGATGGTCTACGCTAAAGGGCAATGCTTCCATACGCTAAAGTGCGATGGTCCGTGAAAATATAGACGTTAGAAACGTAGTTTGATAATGACGTTTTCAGTCGTTTAAACAAACCAAAAATTAACATGCCGGAAGATAGATTAGGAATATTTGATTAACAATTTTTACACCAAATGTCCATGACTTACTAGTAATTGATTTAAACTTAACCGTTCCTTGTCGGCTGAAACACGATGTTTATTTATTTTTTTGAGTGCTGGAAGAAGTACTTGTATCCTACACTCGACCATTTTACTATATAAATACAAAACAGTATACGCATACTTATCCTGCTTCTATTTGAAGCGAACGGATATATTTGAATCATTGTTTATGTGGCAGTTTACTTTGTGATCCCTGTTAAAGTGCTGTCGATTATTACTTGGTCGAACTTGTTAAATAGGAAACAATCACTTAAGCCTACCGGCAAATTATAAATCCTATCACGTATTTTATACCTTAGCATACTAGCTTTTGCAAAAAGACTTTTTTAACCTTGATGTTTTAATCCCTCGAATCTTACCCTTTGGACCATCGCACTTTAGCGTGAAACACCATCATACTTTAGCGACCAAACAACCATCGCACTTTAGCGTGAGATACTATAATAATCGTACTTTAGCGTAGACCATCGCACTTCAGCGGGACCATCGCACTTTAGAGTACCATCGCACTGATGTACAGTAGTTGTCGTTTGTTTATGTAATTTATACGTGTTTCTCGTTTCTCGTTGTGAGCCAAGGCTCCGTGTTGAAGGCCGTACATTGACCTATAATGGTTTACTTTTATAAATTGATATTTTGATGGAGAGTTGTCTCATTGGCACTCACACCACATCTTCCTTTATCTATTTACAGAATTCAGATATATAACGGAACGGTCTGTGAGATATTGTGCAGTAAGGTGATTATCACCTTTCATGAGTACTCCTCAAATCAAATGAATTTTTCCCTCTGTTTTAATTGTTTATTTAAAATAAAATACTGCGCAAGTCAACAAGAAGAGACAAGTAAAATTAACTCTACACAAGACTTAAATAGCATGTACAGTAAACTAGAAATGTCCGTAAAGTTTAAAATCACCCTATTTATAAAGAGAGCTACATTGTATAACCGTGATTATATTATTTGGTTCAAAGAATGCACCTGTGCATATGCGTTGATGCATTTGATATTTCCTCCTAATAATTTGTTAATCACTTAAAATAGATACTAAGTTTAATTAAATAAATTACAGGTGATAATACAAATAATCCATTTCGTTAAAAATTCGGATTTTCCTGTTTGCTATTTGTAGGACTAATATTATGAAAGCTTATTTGGGTCGTTCGATGCTCTAGAAAAAATTCTAACATGACGTTCTTCAAACGAATAAGTAAATCGTGGCTACGAATAAGTAACTCAATTAGTACCTCGTGGCCAAAAATTAGTAACTCGTGGCCACGATTTATATATATATATTTTCTATTCCATCGATTAACCCAAATAAGCTTTCATACTAATATATATAAATACATATAATAATTTATATATATATCGATAAGAACTAGTATAACTAGTTCTGCAACAGTATTTACTAATTTTTATTATATTAAATATTAAAATTTGATGTAGGAAAAAAGTTTGGGTGTTTTTTTACGAGTGGTCTTTTTTGAGGTACTATAAAATTATAATGTTCAATGCATTTAAATGCATTATCATCGAAGATGCTCGCAGCTGCGTAAGAGCAAAGTTAGTCACATTATTATATATACTGTTGCTGCAACTTTTATTACATGTATTTATATGTTTTTCAATGGTAAAATTCTGTAAATCCTTTTAGATAAAAATTCTATCGCAAGAGAAAATAATATGTGACAGCGAGCAACTAATTCTATTTATGTGTGTCTTGTTTATAGCCAATTGAATTTGAAGTTGAAACTTTTTAAACTCGGACGTCAAGGCGAGAGGGATTTTTTTTTAATAAATATAATTTATCAATTTTTTTTACAAATATATATTTTTTTATTTTTCTTAATATTTGTTTTGAATTTGAATCTGATTTAATGTAATACAGCATGCTTGAAACCCTTCCATACATTTGGTTACATGCTTCTTTGGTCATTGTGTTCTAATTTAGATATATAGGTATGTATGGCAACTTGTATTTTAAATTTCATCAAAATGTAAAGCCTTTTAAACATCTACCTTTTAAAATCGAAGAAACAATAATATTCAACAACGCAGTGAAGAAAAACAGAAATTAATATGGACGGATGGTATATGCAAAACAAATATTGTAGCTTTTACTTGTAAAGTCCATTATAATATAGAATGTGTACTCACCCTAGTGCAGTGTTTTTAGTCTATTGTATTGATATTATAACTTATCTCGTACAATGCAATATTGATAAATATTTGGGTCAAGCATTACGACATTTAACTTGCTATCTTTACCTTCAACGAGATGTATTTCCTAAAAATATCCTAAGATATGGCCCACAGAACTTTAAATGGATATATGACAAGCGCAGTACAGTAGCATATGGTGAACTTGAATTAAAATGTTATAATGCATTGAAGCAATACATTAAAAGAATCTTACAGAAACGCATATGCATAATATGCAGCAAAAGTCAAATTAACAATAACAATAAGAAACATAGGACGGATCAATAACACTTTATTTATTTTGTTCAGCAGGAACGCGTTCTCTGTTTCCTATTACCATACACCTACAAACCCTAACATTTGAAAAACCAACGATTTAAACTTGGATATTGTAGACTGGCCATGACCAAAAAGTACCTAATATGACTTATAGTCAAATCCATCCATACTTTGCATTTGGGAGCTTCTACTTATTCCAAAAGAGAATTTTAGGGTACGATTTAGCTGTTGAATAATTTGGGGACAAGCAGTCTACCAGTAGTAGTATCATCCAAGACAGTGATAATACAAACTGTTTCAATTTTTTTTTGGCACAATCTTTAGAGTTAAACCTAACCCGTGTCTAAACGTGATTCAGAACAGACGTCGTAAATGTAGGCCATGGCATGCACATTACATATTCCTATATTAGATTACATCAGTGGTTTAGTACTAGACCTTACAGGCATACCTTACAACAACATTATATTTATTTATGTACGTTGTTTTTTTTGCCTGCATTATGTGCAAGGTTATGGTTGTCTTTTTAATATTGTTTGCATCTGTCCAAAGTCAGGAACCTGATGTTCAGTGGTTGAAGTTTGTTGGTGCGGTTCATAAGTGTTTCTCGTTTCTCGTGTTTGTTTAAAATATTAATTAGACCGTTGTATTTTCTGTTTGAATGAATTTGTGCTTGTGATTTTTTGGACCCTTTATACGTTGTAGCTTGCTGTTCGTTATGAGCCAAGACTTTGGTTGAAGGCCGTACGTTTGGGCTATAATGGTTTACCTTTACAAATTGTAACTTGGAAAGAGAATTGTCTAATTGGTACTAATACCACATCTTATAATATCTATATCGTTCATAATGTATCACAAATGACTTGGTTTAGTCGAGAATTGTTTTCATTAAACGAGCGATAACTCGAATTTGAAATATATTCCATACAATGTACATGTAGGTGTTTTGTAAACCCGATACAGAAATGAGTTATATCACATATGTTTTCCCGGAATACTTCATTAATAGAGTACCCATAGTAAGTAATACAATGCTAAATGTACATTCATTGAGTTAATATCTACAAGGCAAATAAGGATAAAAATGTTTTAATTTGCAATGATTTTGTTTTTTAATTCGAACATTAAGGTTCGCAGTTATTTCAATTATGAAATTTAAATAAACGATCTAAATCTCTAAATCCTGGTACCTTTGATATCTATTTACACCACTGGGTCGATGCCACTGCTGGTGGACGTTTCGTCCCCGAGGGTATCACCATCCCAGTTGTCAGCACTTCGGTGTTGACATGAATTTGACATTTTTATAAATTTCCTGTTACAAAACTTTTTTTCGAAAAACTAAGGATTTTTTTATCCCAGGAATAAACTACCTTAGCCGTATGTGGCACAACGTTTTGGAATCATGGGTCCTCAATGCTCTTCAGTTTTGTACATGTTTGGCTTTGCTGCTATTTTGATATGAGTGTCACTAATGAGTCTTATGTAGACAAAACGCGTCTGACGTATTAGATTATAATCCTTTAAGTTTTTGTTTGGTTCGAATTTATTGCTATAGGTCGAGGTCATTTTTAAAGTCTTTAATTAATTTAAGCCACAATTTAGTAAAACCTTTCGGAATTTCAGCTTTCTCAATGCTGTCCAACTTCACACTTAATTTGTCCTTTTTTATTTTTTTTATAATTAAAGCGTATGCGTCTTTTGAAAATGAAAAGCGTGGCTGGCATACCAAAGTATGATCCTGGTATCTCTGAGTAAGTTATCGTGAAAATTCGCGACATTTAAATCCATTCAGTATTATATTTAGATCGAGTTAATTTTTGAATTGAAATTTTAATATACAATTTATTTAAGTAGAAATTTCATTTTGGTTAAGTTGAACAACAAGTTGGATTTCGCGTTGATATTTGCATTATACAGTTCAGTAATTAATGAAATATCTTAGCCGATACAATGTATCATCAAAGAGCAAACCGATCACCGAATAGTAAGCTATAAAAGAATCTGGCATTAAAAAGTGAACCAATTTAAAACGGTAATAAACAAAATTTGGGTCCGCAATGCTCTTCTTTTTTGTACTTGTTTGGCTTTATAACTATTTTGATCTGAGCGTCACTGATGAGTTCTATGTAGACGAAACGCGCGTCTTGGGTGAAAAATTATAAGTCTGGTACCTTTGATAACTATTTCAACTAAATCAATAAACAAAAACAAATATTGCTGACAGTAAAAAACGACAACCACTTTACCAGAAGCTTCTAACTTTGGACATGCACTTAAAGAATGGGATGACGTGACAGGATTGAATATGTTTGAGACGACAAACTCTCTTCCTAACCTGATACAATAGTAAAACAATACAGCAGAATAATAATTTGAACGAGTTTGACCATCAGATTGGCAAATAATTTTAATGTGCAGCGCTGAAAATGTAAGATCGATGTCACGATATAAGTACCTAGTGCTAAATTAATTATAAAAAAATCTCACGCTGAATTGCAGCTGATTTTCATATAAAGTGCAGCTCAGCGCGAAATACTTAAATTTCAAGCTGAATATAATTATGTTGTAGCTGTGCAAATAAACTCATCATAGATACAGTACAAGGATTAAATTTTGTATAAACGCCATACGCGCGTTTCGTCTACAAAAGACTCATCACTGACGCTCGAATTCAGAAAAGTTATTAAGGCCAAATAAAGTACGAAGTTGAAGAGCATTGAGAAACAATTTTTTTTAAAAGTTTTGCCAAATACAGCTAAGGTAATCTATTCCTGAAGTAGAAAAGCCTTAGTATTTTAAAAATTCTAAAGTTTTGTAAACAGTTAATTTATAAATATGACAATAGCAATGATAATTCATGTCAGCACAGAAGTGCTGACTACTGGGCTGGTGATACCCACAATATTGTGAATTAAAACTCCACCAGCAGTGGCATCGACCCAGTGGTTGCAAATAAACTCATCATAGATACCAGGATTAAATTTGGTATTTTCACCAGACGCGCGTTTCGTCTACAAAAGACTCATCACATGCTTCTGTTTTGGTTAATGGTGGTCGTTATCAATATAATTGAATTTAATGCGACCATCCTACAAGTGAGAGATTTAGCTAACTAAAAAAACCGTTTTAATTCACCATTTTCTTCATATGAAAATGCCTGCACCAAGTACGAAATATTACTGTTGTTATCCATTCATTTGAGCTTTTGGTTTTGCCATTTGATTACGGACTTTCCATTTTGAATTTTACTCGGAGTTCAGTATTTTTGTGATTGACCTTTTTTATTTTTATAAATCAGAAGATGTGGATTAGTCATAAACTATCGATTAAAAACCAAAAGGACCTAGATTTTAAAGAAATAAAGGTTATCGTTTAGCCTTCAACAAGGACTGGTGGGTAACAAAAGTGAAACGTATGTCAATGAGTATATGCCGGGTCATCACTGAAATCTACAAGACTTCAGTGACTTCATAGACCACTCAATGGTTAAAGGTGAATCTTATCTTAACATAAAAATTGTGAAGATGGTTTTGTTCATTGAGGAATGCCGTACGTTGACCTATAGAAATTAACTTCGATATCATTTCGTCTCTGCTGGAGAACTGTCTGATTTGCGATCAAACCACATCTTCTTATTTTTATGATTGAAAATTAATGACTTTTTGGGACTAACTGATATATTTCACATTTTTTGTAATAGGTGATCTCTATAAAAAAAAATTCTTGGAAGTAGACGCAAACTTTACAGAATACAATTAAACTCATCATAGATTCCAGGACTAAATTTTATATATACGCCAGACGCGCGTTTCGTCTACAAAAGACTTAGACTCATCAGTGAAGCTCGAATCCAAAAAAGTTGAAAAAAGCCAAATAAAGTACGAAATTGAAGAGCATTGAGATCCAAAATTCCTAAAAGTGTTGCCAAATACAGCTAAGGTAATCTATGCCTGAGGTAGAAAAGTCTAAGTATTTCTAAAAATTCAATATTTTGTAAACAGTTAATTTATAAATATAACAATATAAATGATAATTTTTTTTTAATGTTTGCAAAATTTACTTTTCTTCAAAATAAGTTAATGAGTTTTACTGTGTACAACACTTCAATTTCTTCCCAGTTCGTTAACGCCGTTTTATTGTACACAACACTTAATATTCTTCAAAGTTTGTGAACGCATTATATTGTTTACACCAATTACATTTCTTCAAAGTAGATAAACGCCTTTAACTGTTTGCAACACGTGCATTCATCAAAAGTAAAAAAAAAAACTTCTTCTATTTAAAACACTTAAATTTCTTTAAAGTAAGTACTATACTAAACAACTTTTACTGTTTACAACGCTTATAATTCTTCAAAGTCGGTAAATGCCTTTTACTGTTTGCAATACTTACATTTCTTCAAAGAAAGTAAACAACTTTTACTGTTGACAACACTTGAATTTATTTAAAGTAAGTAGACATCGTTTACTGTTTGCAACACTTAAATTTCTTCAAAGTAAGTAAACGTTTTTTCATGTTTGCAAAATATACTTTTCTTCAAATTAAGTTAAAGAGTTTTACTGTTTACAACACTTGAATTTCTTTAAAGTTCATGAACGCCGTTGTATTGTTTACAACACTTAATATTCTTCAAAGTAGGTATACGCATTTTATTGTTTGCAACACTTACATTTCTCTAATTGGGTAAATGCCTTTTACTGGTTGCAACACGTACATTTCTTTGATATTGCTTCTCTTAGCTTTTTACTCATAACAATATAAATCACAAAATTTGAACCGCATTCTACTATCATGGAAATTTTCAAAACATCTGTAAATAATTTCAAATCTTCTAAACTTATATCCACATGACCCCATATTATGTTTAACATATAGTTTATAGATTCAGAGTACGGTGTTGACCCTAAAATAAGAAATGCCAAACGGTTATACATTGCAAGGACAATAGGTTCATCACATGAGATTTTATATATACTTTCAAGGTAAACTATACATGTAGATTACGTTGTTGCAGTACAAAGTTGATACACCATTATGGAAATGTAATCTGAAGCCAAAATCTAGTTGTTAATCAACTTTTTGACCTAACGTCCATATCAAATCTATAAAAAGGCCATACTATAACTATTAGCTTTTGCATTCCGAGTAAAGCTGTCAGCAGAATAGACACAACGTGAAAGTTGTCGGCGAACAGTTGTAAGAAATAATGTACCGCACATAAAGGATATTTCAGGTAGACCAGCTGTTTGGCTTCTAAAATAGAAATTTTCAAATCAGATTCAGGTTCAAAGGAATAGTAGACTGCGGTTGTCACGTGAACCGGGAACATCAATGGTTTTATAAAATAAATTGAAGTATGGTTCCAGGCCGTAAGTACATAATGCAGTCAATCCATCTGCAAGAGCCAATACTTCCATTACTGTAATAGTTGCCGGCGATCTTAATTTCCGGTCACTAAAAGCAAAATTTATAAAAATATTCATCAATGCTGATAAATACGACAAAACAGGTCCGGCAATTATGTTTAGTTCATATGGAAATCTTGGATATAGCGTAAATAACATGATTGTTAATGATCAGCAGTAATCCAGTTACTTGACAAGTATGGATAGACAGTTTATGTCTTTGTGACTTACATATATTTGAATAGTTCTATATTTTCTAAAATAAATTTACTTTTAAGTGGTCATTTTTGTTTTTTAAACTCATGATTTATTTACTTTTTCATTAGTTGATACTTCCCTAAAGATTTCACTTAAATTACTAAAAAGTATTTCTGAATTAAGTTTGGTTTTTAGTATTCGCATGAGAACTAACTCTTGCAAATAATGAATTGTAAATACTCTACAATAATGAGAATTATTATTTCATATTATCTATCCTAAACATGTTTTGGTCATGCATAGCAATTTGTGAACGTCTATGGTATACGAAATTTTATCAAATAATACGATTAAAACAGCCCTAATACTACATGTATTAAAACGGCATGTGTCATACTGGTGACGTCGTCCTGGTCTTATAAATCACGTGATCTATATTGCTTTTCGGCCCGGTCCAATACGGTCTGGCAATGAATCCTGAATTACATGTAAACATATATTGTGCAGGTAATTCACGTTTCATTGCCAGTCCGTATTGGAAATATTGGCCCTATATTCACATTTGATGTATGTTATACAGCATAACAGTGCCAATACAGAAACAGCCAGTTAATAACACTATAATACTGCACTCGTTCTCTTTGAGCAGTCAAAATGCGTTGACTGTATGTTTCTATATCATATACAGTCACTGACCTGATATGACTTTTCCTCATGAATATTTAAATAGAAATTGCCGAAATTATACATGTAATCAATTATTCATACGATCTATTCAACCTGTTCTTGTTTCCAATGTATACAACGACTCAAACTTATTTCTTTTTGGAATTTAAAAAAAAACAACATTTTCACTTATTAATATTTTTGGTTTGCAAACTAATCATTTTAATTTATGTTTTATGCTTATTGTTGATATTTTAGTTAATTCTCAAACAAATTCGTTCACCATCGATTGCGGGTTTCAACAGATAATGTACATTTCATTGTGATGTATATTTCTCCGCCTGCATGATATGAGGCCTTTTTATAAAAGAGGGATGTTTCCCAATATTTAAATCAAATAATATCATTAACACATTAAATAACAATTGAAATGTTTTTTTTAGATTGCAGTATAACGACAATAATAGTGCATTAATTTGACTTTTCATATCAACGATATAAGGATGATGCTTAGAAACGGGAAAATGCGAGGCTCTGCCGAGCTTTTTCCCCGTTTCGGGCCGAATCCTTATATCGTTGATATGTCAAGTCAATGCACTATTATTGTCTATATAATCATTAGTAACTGTATTTAGATTTAACAAGTGAAACTGCGAGCTACTGCTCACTGATGATACCCCCGCCGCAAGTGGATAATATTAATAGTGTAAAAATATGCAAGTGTTGACTTCGGTAAACAGGAAGTTGTCGAGTGATGAATCTGAAAACGCATCACACGGTATAGCTGACTTATAAAAATCCTGAAACCAAATTTCAGAAATCCTTGTATTGTAGTTCCTGAGAAAAATGTGACGAAAATTTTCAACTTGGCTATCATGTGTAAAATCATACAAGTGTTCGGTAAACAGGAAGTTGTCGAGTGATGAATCTTAAAACGCATCACACGGTATAGCTGACTAATATAAATCCTGAAACCAAATTTCAGAAATCCTTGTATTGTAGTTCCTGAGAAAAATGTGACGAAAATTTTCAACTTGGCTATCATGTGTAAAATCAGACAAGTGTTCGGTAAACAGGAAGTTGTCAAGTGATGAATCTGAAAACGCATCACACGGTGTGGCTGACATATATAAATGTTGATAACAAATTACAGAAAGGGTGGATGTGTAGTTCCTGAGAAAAATGTGACGAAAGTTTCATGGGACGGACTGACTGACTGACGGACGGACTGACGGACGGACTGATGGACAGACGGACGGACTGACAGACAGAGGTAAAACAGTATACCCCCCCTTTTTTAAAGCGGGGGTATAATCATTAGGCAAGGAGAGTGTATAGGGATTACGCTAAATAGTAAATCATTGGCACTTTTTTGTAAGAAAAGTAAATCATTGGCACTTTTATATCGTACCAAATGTAAGCCTCGAATTTCAAATAATAATAATTCATATTATATATAGTACCTGAAGCTTTACTTACATTCTATTCACTATGGGAACTATTCGTTTTAAAAGATATTCATTTTTTTTCACACGAACTATTTCTTTTAAAATATAATCAAGTTTGTTATTAATAAGTTCAATTCATGCATTTTTTTTTTAAATTACGAATGTATGATGATTACTGTGTGTAATTAACGGCTATCAGTTAAGGGAGTACAGAACGTTGTTCCTATTCTCTTATTGTCTTTGCTAGAGTAAAAAAACAATTGACCTTGAATATAAGGGGAACAGGACGTTTGCGCTTTTTTTTAATTCTATTTTTAACTGTAACACGATAGGACATTTGCGCTGAAAACATTTTGGACATTTGGGCTTTACATTTTTATACACATTGTAGCTAAAAAGGCGACATTTCATGGGTAAAATTACTCCAAAATTACAATAACGTCATATCAGTGGACGAATTTCTACGGAAGAGTATAAGCGCCACACAATTTTTAAAAAATATTTCTTCCTACTTTTGCGTTATAACGCAAACCTTATAACGCAAACCCTTTGCAATATAACACAAACATAGAAAAAAATTCAAAACAAAAGTTGTGGGGCGCTAATACACTTCCGTAAATTTCTGTCACCTGTACAGGATGTTTCAACTGAGGATGTTTTAACCAATCACAACGTTTTGGTGCACGGTATTGATAATATTTCTTGCATAATCGTAGTAAAAAAATGCGTTTGTTCAATGTTTATATATATAATTATAATTACAATGATAAAAGACTGGATGGTTTTAAAAAACAACAATTGCAATGTATACTTCAACAATCTCATAGCCAGTAGTATTGACAGATTTTTTTAGTATTTCTGCTGTATTTAAATGTTATTTATAAAATTGTAACTCTCACCAGAAAAAAACGGCTTTATACGGTATTCTGTATGCTAAGTCATATTTTCTCTGTATCTAAGCTACCTTTTTTTTAAACTTAAAAGAAAAAGGTAATGAAACCAGCCTTCTGCCTTTGGTTCTATCGATTTGGGATAATCCAACAGTGTTTATAATGACTTTTTTTATAATTGAATACGACATTATAAGCATGGGGTCTTGAGTGTATTTGATGAATGCTATTCAAGAAACACTTACATGTTGTAAACCCGGCATTTATATCTTTTCACTATAAATTATTAATTTATGGACAATACATGCAGTATAGCTTTTTAACTATTTTGATCTGAGCGTTACTGATGAGTAATACTGTTTACTGGCGTCACACATCAGTGTATAGCTCCGACGTACGCCGGGCGTGTTAAAAAATCATGTACGCTACCAATTTTTGTCACCGCTGACTTTGACAGTCAATTTACTTACTGTTTATGTCATCTGTATTTCTTTGGCGTTAACAATTTCTGGTAGTGAAGTTTTAAACCATTTGTATCTTTTCCTTTGCTAACTCAAACGTTTCATTTTTCTCTTTCAAATTCTTCATAACCACACTTTTTATTTGGGCCCGTCAGTCAGGCTATGGTAGTTTGAATTTCATTCCGGTCTGAAATGGTTGGCATATAGAATATTAACTTGTGATTCATCAGTGGAATTGTCTTTTACATCCTTCCTGTTACTGATTATGCTTATGCTGTTAATTTTTATCTGGTAACATGACAGAACGTAACAGAAAGGAATTACACAGTACTTTTTCCTTTCATTTGAATTGTGTAGAAGTTTACTTCCATCTATATATCAATTTAATAAGATACTATAAAAACACATTTTTCAAACTGGCTGCCATTCACAGTGATACATATTAGGTCATTCAGGAAATGATGCTCTTGTCATTGCATTAAAAGAAATAAAATCTTGGTCTTTCAAACCTTTCCACAGGTGAAAAAACCCAGTGGTATAAAGAGGAGGGAAATTACCCCTTCGGACAAAATTTAAAAGACTCTTAAAAATGCAAATTTTATTACATGCTTTAGTTACAACAAAATGAGACCAGAAAGGGACAAGTTTTCTATATAATCTATCATATTTGTGAAAATCGAAAGCCCGTTTACTTAATTTCGATTTAGTTTTCAGAAAACAACACCGGACAACATGATTTTTTTTTTGGGGGGGGGGGGGGGGGGGAGGGGAGGGAGGTGAACATTATAATATTTTATTTGAAGAAATATAAGAAAGAGTGTTTAATTGGCAATAGTTGGTGCATGATATACTCTAGTTAATACTGAAACTTAAGATTTTCCAAAAAGATGCCCGAAAAAAAAAATAATTGCTGGTGAAAAATGGAACATGGACATTAGACTTTTTCAGACATTGTCTCATGTACGTTTTTGTACATGAATATATAAATATAGAGGAAAAAAGGAACAATAAAATACCATCAGGTCAATCCAAATTAAGGGTTGTTGTCCGGTAGTTGTCGTTTGCTGATAGGTGTTTCTCGTTTCTCGTTTTTTTTATTTACTAGATAAGACCGTTAGTTTTCCTGTTTGAATTATTTTACACGAGTCATTTTGGGAGCGTTGTACCGTGTTCGGTGTATAATGATCTTTAATCATTAAAATTTTAATTTATACATTTTGACTCGGATGGAAAATTGCCTCATTGGCACTCATACCACATCTTCTTATTTATTTTACTTCGTGAACTAGCATTTTGAATAAACCGACCCAGCGAGTCGGTCTTGTTCAAAGCTTGGTAAATATTCAAATGTCTTCTCATCATAGAAATGCATTTAACCGACCACTTTAAAAAATATCGTTACCGTTTCTTTTTTTTGAACGAAATTATTTTTATTAGAAATCAGTTCAATATGTGCGTTAAGAAATTCAAGGGTTACTGTCAAATGTCCACAGCATTCCGTGACTAGTAAATACAGTCCATGGCACAGAGATGGTTAACAACGTGTTTGTGTGTCTCAAGCAGATCTAGAATATCAGTATTGCTTTGCATGAGTTATCGTAACTACAACATTCTTCCCTATTTGACAGAACATAAGCAACACGACGGGTGTACGTGTGGAGCAAGATCTGCTTACCCTTCCGGAGCACCTGAGTTCACCCCCAGTTTTGGATTGGGTTCGTGTTGCTTAGTCTTTAGGTTTCTATGTTGTGTCTACTGTACTATTATTTGTCTGGCCATGGCGTTGTCAGATTATTTTCAAGCTATGAGTTTGACTGACCCTCTGGTATCTTTCGTCCCTCTTTTATCATCCTATTGGTTTGTCTTGTAGGGTATGATACTTTGTGTGCCTCTTTTTAGCCCTGTTTATTCACTCAAAGTAAAAATGAAAATGTATCATAGTCACAATTGATCATAGTGTTCAAACGAAAAGATTTCAAAAAATGTAAATATTTCCTGATTTATGATTGTTGATATAAAGTAGGTGTGTCATGCATTTAAAAAATCTTATGATCAACAAAAAGAGCAAATATTTTCTAATTCATCACAATGTTCATTATTTAAGATTTTTCAACAACATTGAAGTTTGTTTTTTATAGTATTTACCATAGTATGGAACGCCATAGCTGTCTTATGTGTCTTTTTTATTGCTTTTTTTATTATAAGATGGTGGTTTTCTATTATAAGATGGTGGTTTTCTATTATAAGATGGTGCTTTTCTATTATAAGATGGTGGTTTTCTATTATACGAAGGTGGTTTTCTATTATAAGATGGTGGTTTTCTATTATAAGATGGTGGTTTTCTATTATAAGATGGTGCTTTTCTATTATACGAAGGTGCTTTTCTATTATAAGATGGTGCTTTTCTATTATAAGATGGTGGTTTTCTATTATAAGGTGCTTTTTTATTATAAGATGCTTTTTTATTATAAGGTGCTTTTTTATTATAAGGTGCTTTTTATTATACGATGGTGGTTCCCGTGATTAACCGGAAGCGTGGCGTGTATTTGAATCTCACCGAACCAACATGGCGGCCATGGCTGTGAATACTAAAATGTTAATTTTTTTTACAGAAATTAAACTTGCAGCAAGCATTTCCAAACTTTGAGAGAGAGAAAATCACTCCAGACATTGTATGTAGGCTTTCGACACATGAAATGGAAATATTAGGTGTATCTAGTAGGGCAGATATGATGAAGTTAAGAACTGAATGTGTAAAATATGGAACGTTCGCCCCTGATAAAATAAACTCTGAATGCGGCCCTCCGAAATTTGATATTCCAAAGTCTGTTCTAAAAAGTGGAGATTTGTAATTGTAGGTGGCATTGACGAGTTTAGTCGATTGATAACATTTTTAAAATGTACCGACAACAACACATCAAGAACAGTTTTGGATTGTTTCTTCTCCGGTGTTGCAAAGTATGGGATACCCAATAAAGTTAGGTCTGACAAAGGATTGGAAAATGTTTCTGTGGCAAACTACATGTTGATTCAAAAAGGCCCAAACAGTATGGTAACGGGAAAAAACACTCATAATCAACGGATTGAAAGACTATGGAGAGATGTGTATGAAGGTGTGCTTAGTTACTTTTACAACTTATTTTATTTCATGGAAGATGAAGGTTATCTAGACCCACTAAAACTGACAAACTTAGCTGCTCTCCACTTTGTTTTCATGGACGAAATAAACAGGAAGCTGAAATTTTGAGCAGAGGCATGGGCTGGTCATAGACTACGCACTGTTAATTCATCTCCATTGAGCTTGTGGACTTCAGGTCAACTTCAAAATGCCGTAGGAATTACCGAAGGAGAAGCAAATTTGCAAGACTATGGAATTGAAGGCTATGTGGATCAAAATGATGTAGAAGAGGGCGAGAGACCAATATTTGGACCCCTTGCACACATGATAAGTAATTAATGCAGGCTGGATTTAACTCCACAATTGAAAAGAAGCAATACTAACTCTGGAATAGATTAATATCTTGAATGTTTGGAAGTCATTGAAAGAAATAACTAAACTGATTATTAAAACTTATTTGTAGTTTACTAAATTGCCTTCATATCTTGAACGTAAATGGATAACTGCATAACTTCTTTATATACTTAATCTTATAAAACCCCATGACTTTCAACAACTTTAAGCTTTAAAGTGGTATATTGGTTATATATAACTGTATCATTTTGTGTAGAGGTAGTACACGAACAACGTACAGATCTGTAGATCCTCTAACTATTTTAGTATTTATTATAAAATTGAGAATGGAAATGGGGAATATGTCAAAGAGACAACAACCCGACAATAGAAAAAAAAACAACAGCAGAAGGTCACCAACAGGTCTTCAATGTAGCGAGAAATTCCCGCACCCGAAGGCGTCCTTCAGTTGGCCCCTAAACAAATATATACTAGTTCAGTGATAATGAACGCCATACTAATTTCCAAATTGTACACAAGAAACTAAAATAAAATAAAACAAGACTAACAAAGGCCAGAGGCTCCTGACTTGGGACAGGCGCAAAATGCGGCGGGGTTAAACATGTTTGTGAGATCTCAACCCTCCCCCTATACCTCTAGCCAATGTAGAAAAGTAAAAAACATTATAACCAATTTTTCTAACTTATAAGGACGCCGAGTTGGCAATTGAATTGTGCAAGTCTTTTTGCTGTGCGTCTTTCAAATCTTGATAGGAAGTCGAGTAGATTGAGGGGCATGGTTAGTGTACCCATAAACATGGTTCAACCCCACCACTCTGCCAAGTTTTGCCAGAGTGCCTGTATCAAGTTGGGAATTCTCTCTTCCTTCTGTACATTTTCCTTTTTGTGTTATCGCTGTATGTCTCTATTTTGATGGCTTGATTGGTGGTGTTGGTGCTGTTTGATGTTTTATATCGAATTATCCCAATTCCCTGTTTTATCTTTATTTTTTATATATAAAGGTTGGCTACATGGTTAAGCTAAATAAAATTCTTCGATAATGCTTTAAATGAAAACTTATGTAACTGTGACTTTTACATGCATTAAAAGAATTTGATCGATAATGAACAAATATTTAAATGTTTTTGTTTGAACTGAAAATCATTGTGTCCTGAATATTAAGTCATTGGTCTTACAATTTGCCAAATTAAGAAGTACTTCAACCAGAGACATATAATACTAGAGATAAGCAACTTTGTGAAATCTCGAGAAATATCGCAGCTGCATGCTTTGATAAGAATATAACATGTATAAATCATATATATATAAAGAAAGAAAGTAGTTAAGTTTTCAGAAATATTCCTTAATTTTTCAAAAACTTAACAAGATATCTAAATATATCACAGAAGTTGTAAAAGAAGTATCAAAATACTTTGTTATTTAGTAAGTTTCAAAATATTGTCATAATATGAAAACCTCATTTTGTCATAAATGTTCCAGACCGAAACCTCTTCAATTGGTATTATTGTATAATATTCAGAGTTTCCACTCTCTTGTTTTATATGTCTCTACTTCAACTAACTGTAATCGGTTCAGTTTAGACAGGTTTTACTGTGTCACAAGTATTGCGGGAGTACACAAGTCCATGGTTTAAAAAAAAGTACTTTTCAAAACTGTCCGAGGTACTAGCTATATATAAAGTATGTAGCTGAATGTACATATTTTTACTATTAGACTTGGGTTAAAAGCATTTTTAATAGATCCCGCCATTTTTCCATATATATCGTCTAAAACAATGCCGGTTTTAGCAGGTGGTAGAATTCCGGTATATTGATAAATTCACTAATATAAATCATTTATGTTTAATTATTTTTCTTTATTCAAAATATAATAATCCCTAAAAACTTTTAAAGACTTAATTGATTTTCTTGATTTTTTTTTTTCATATTTCATTAATAGCAATAGACCACTTTCGAGTTCATCCGTCACCGGAAAAAACTCGTCAATTACACGCGCCTTTATGACGTCATTTACCAGATAGAGGGGGTCGCCTGTATCCCTGCACTATTTACGTTCATCAAGCGTCTTAGTGATCGTCATTGTGCAGGATAAACATGAAATAATGGTTGTTCTGTAGGTACTTAATGACAATTCCCTAATGACAGCAATGCTGATTGTCAATTTTGAAAATTCAATTTGCCGAATAATTCGTACAATATAGAATTATAGTTTTCCAACCACTCGCTCAACGTGGGAACGGAAGTGACGACGCCCCTAAACGCACAAATGACGTTCACTAAAACAAGAGTTTTTGACGGAAATGCATCGAACTCGAAAGTTGTCTATTGGTCCGTCCCTTTTTTCAAATAAACTCCACACTTCCGGTTAATCACGAGAACCACCATCGTATAATAGAAAAGCACCTTATAATAAAAAAGCACCTTATAATAGAAAACCACCATCTTATAATAGAAAAGCACCATCTTATAATAGAAAAGCACCTTCGTATAATAGAAAACCACCATCTTATAATAGAAAACCACCATCTTATAATAGAAAACCACCATCTTATAATAGAAAACCACCATCTTATAATAGAAAAGCACCTTCGTATAATAGAAAACCACCATCTTATAATAGAAAAGCACCATCTTATAATAGAAAAGCACCTTCGTATAATAGAAAACCAACATCTTATAATAGAAAACCACCATCTTATAATAGAAAACCACCATCTTATAATAAAAAAGCAATAAAAAAGACACATAAGACAGCTATGGCGTTCCATAAATTAGTATCTATCATCAATTTATGTGTTTGGATGACAATTTTTTAGGTTTACAAATTCAATGAATTTTTAATCAAACTAGGACATTTTTATCGATTTAAACTAGACCGGTTCACTTAAGATCCGTTTAAAGGCTAATGTGAACGCTTTGAATCGATCTTCAATCGGTCTAAACTAAAACACCAAAAGAGGTAGTTTAGTTTGAATCGATCTAAAGTAAACCGATCTTACTTTTTAAAATGTTAACGCAGAGATCGGTTTAAACTAGTACGATGAAATTGAAAATAACGTATGCGTATGTATAGCGGCAAAAATATCTCAGAAGTTCGTTGTTTAACCCATATTTCTCTGTTAAAAGACCTTTAAAACAAACTGAAAACATGTCGTCTTCGCCGTAGCATAGATTTGCGAAATCTGTGTCTTCTTTTCTTATGTTGATTTTTTTCTTTGCAGGAACCGCAGTATTTCCGGCGTCGTGTTGTAACTTCGGTGTTCCCGTTATTTTTTTCAAAATAAAAGAAAACTGCAATAACACCAGTATCAAAATTTTAACTTGTGATTCAAGAGAAACAATAACTTTATCCAATATTTTTTTTCAAGTTTGTGTATCAGTGTATCAACACATGAATTTGATAAATTAGTTCTATGTATACACAATGTTTACAGTTTTACGGGTAAAAAGTTAGATCGATTGCGTTTTTAATTGTAGTGTGAACACCAGTGTTTCAGATTAGACCGATAGAGATCGTTATGGTTAAAGATAATGTGAACGCAAACTGGTTTTATTTAGATCGATTCAAATTAGATCGATACAAAAAAATGCTAGTGTGAACGGGGTCTTATATTTATCTTTTAAGGTAATTGATTTTTTTTACTAATAAACAGTATATTATTTTTTAGTGTAGGACATTTGTTTTCTTTTAAAAAATACAGGTAAATCATAGGTGAATGTTTTATTAACCTTGGCCGTGTTCACATTGACCTAAACTCGGTGTTGTGTTAGTGTAACTCACACGTAAACTAAACATAATTACGTTCCCATTGATAAAACTCAATGTTTACATGTAGTTTAAATCATGTTTTGTCTTCATGCAGTCGATAGTCGATGTAGGCCTTGTGTAGGTTAAGTGTACACTAAACTAGACATTCACAACTTTAATTTCCCCGTGTATATTTAAAAAAGAAACGATTTTTATATAACATTGATACTTATAACACTTATTAATAAAGTTCTTTACAGAAATATTTGTCCAAACTTGATTTATTTATTTGTTATAAAAACACTTTACGTAGCCTAATAAAACCTTATCAAGACTCATCCATCATCATTGCCGAACACATTATTCATTTGAAAAGGTCTCCGAATCGGCGTGACGTACACACTGACAGAAATATTTGCCATTGGTCTTTACTCAAACAACGATTCACTCATCAATGCATTACTGAAAAAAGGGTTAGGTTAATCTATCTTTATGTAGTATCACAGATCCGTTAAAATACAATTAGAAATAAAAAAAACCTTCCCACCCCCCATTTTACCAAATACTCCTTTCTTCATCTGTAAGCACGCTGATGCAGCCTACGTTTTTATGCGTAATCGAGACATCTTTTAAAAACTACTGCAAATCATCCAAAATGACTTTCTAAAAGGAGCAACCACTTTACTTTAAAAAAAAGGGGGGGGGGGGGGTCCTGAGTCAGAATTTTTTCTCACTCGATAGTCAGTTATATTTAGTTTTTTTTTTATCGATGGTACCAATTCAATATTTAACACTATAATGTATGGGAAATTTTGGATTCAGAATATTAGTTCATTCTAATCATCTGTATGACCCGATTTTTTTTTAATCAAATTATGGAAAAATCCACCCCCCTTTTTTTTTAAAGTCAAATGGTCGTTCCATAACTGCTACAAAAGTTGTTCGAAAATTTGAATTCGGTACTACGTAATGAACATTTAAATGACATATAGGTTACAAGTGTGAACAAATCTTATGTACAGGTAAAACAATGTGTATAGATGTAAACAAATTTAATGTGAAACTAATGTACATTACATTAAACCAATTGTAAACATGTTTTCTGTACACGGCGTTTGGTGTGAACACGGCCCTTGATTGTTGTAAAAACTAATTATTTATCAAAACATCTATTGTCTATTGTTATTTGCATGTCGGAACAAAAGGAATGGTTATTTTAAAAAAATGGGAATATGAGGAAGATACCCATTTAATCTGACCAAGTCGTTTTTTTATTTTGTAACCATCGCATTTTAATTAATAAGCACTTGCATTAGATAATATTATGCAATATGCAAAGTCAGATTTAAATGGTCTATTTAATAAAAAAAAAAGTTCTAAGCAATACTGCATGATTATCAACAATTTATGCTTTTTGTAAAGGTTGAAACTGATTTATCAACCCCAAAAGTGTATTCACCGAGACCAACGTCCGAGATAATAATACATTTTTGTGTTGATATCTATCGTAGTAAACTATGTTTGTTAAACTTCTTGATCAATCTCCAATATTCTAGTATTGATTTTCTCAAAATTGATTTATTCTAATGAAATAATTAATAAGCCTAAAATGTTTTTATGTACTGTTTTATATAACATATTTTTTTAGATTTATCGTTCATCCAATAAAAACATTTTTTTATGAATAGTTCCATACATATTTCCCAAAAATTTCGTATTACTATATTTAGGTACATGTACATGCTAGCTGTTTCAAATCTAAAATTTGAATCTAAGGAACGTTTACGCAGTGGTTATAATTCTTCACAGGTTATATTTAATATTTAAATTTAGAAATGATATAACTTGGTTCAAAAATTTAAAACTCCATACTATATGATCTGTGTGGGATATTCAAGAGTGATTCATGGTCCTATAGTGTGACCAACCATGTTAAAACGGACATTCATAAGGTTCACTACTCAGTTTCAAAATAACAAGCTTTTCATAAAACTAGGATATATTGATAGGAACTTATTAAAGGAACCACATGAGGAAAAAATATAGGTCAATGTGCTTGTTTTCGAGATATTAACCATAATTGATTGAAATTTTGGCGGGAAAATATTCTCTATTGATTTTTTTCTACCTACCGGCAAACTTTTCAGTTGTTATCTTTCAGAAATATTTAAGAATTGAATAACTTAGGTACATTTTTTAAATCAGCAGAAAAACATAAGAATTTAATTGCATTATAAAGTATATTTGTTCTCACTTTATTTAAGTATTATATCATTCTCCGCCCGCATTTTATGTATTTTGTATTATGTGTAATATTTTCTTTCAGGCACACCTCTATATTTATATATAGAGATTAATACATGGCCTTTTCCATATCAGCCTGGGTATCATCCCGAGACCCCCATATCAGCCCAGGCTGATATGGAAAAGGCCATGTATTAATCGCTTTATCATATACTTCCGACAATAGCAGTGGCGGATCCAGAAATTTTCATAAGTGGGGGCCCACTGACTGACCTAAGAGGGGGCCCGCTCCAGTCACGCTTCAGTGATTCCCTATATAAGCAACCAAATTTTTCCCAAAAAAAGGGGGGCGGGCCCCCTGGGGCCCCCCCTTAATCCGCCTCTGAATAGTTTTATGTAAGGCAAATAAACTAATGCAATAACTAAAACATTCAAACACTTTATAAAGAAAATTAAAATTATGAATCAAATATACTATAGTTGTCCAACAACAGCATCATTAACTCCTTATATATTTATGGTAACATTTCCTATAGAGGCATTGTGAAACATTGAAAATTTGGAAGAGTTTTACGATCATTACTACTCCATGTTTGTTGTACTATAAAATGATTCATAATTGTCAATGGCATTTGTTAGCAAGTATTAAACTATCCCGTCAAAAGTTCCCGTAAATTTTGACGTCGTCATAAAAAACATCTGACGTCACAATGGAAAAGTAAACAGCCGATACCGGAAACACCGGAAGTAACTTGCACGAGAGGCACTATTATGGGTTTTGTGCACGTGTTGCTCCTGATATGGGTTATCAGCCCGGGTGGGAAGTTATGGCTTGTGTACTTCCGCTCATTACACATATGCAAAAGCTATCATATCAATGCTAAGTATTTATATTCATATTAAGTGCTTCTGTTTATTATCGCATGCTTTGCTAAAACGTTATCGGATGACATTTCGACGTCATTCGGCAAATTCCAGAAAATATACCTCACTGGTACGTTTCTTTGTGTAAAACATAACAAAGTTGGATACAAAAAAATAATTTGGGAATCAGGAAATTATATTATTAAAACATGCAAAATAAATATTACAACAAAAAGCATTTTTGTTAAGTTTTAAAAATAGTTTTTGTCTGTATTTTCTGTTGAAGTAAATGATAAAAAGAACATAACATATCATTTTTCATATCAGACCCCTTATCACCCCATGGTCAAATAGTTATCAAAGGTACCAGGATTATAATTTAGTACGCCAGACGCGCGTTTCGTCTACATAAGATTCATCAGTAACGCTCATATCAAAATATTTATAAAGCCAAACCAGTACAAAGTTCAAGAGCATTGAGGATCCAAAATTCCAAAAAAGTTGTGCCAAATACGGCTAAGGTAATCTATGCCTGGGATAAGAAAATCCTTAGTTTTTCGAAAAATTCAAAGTTTTGTAAACAGAAAATTTATAAAAATGACCACATTGTTGATATTCATGTCAGCACCGAAGTGTTGACTACTGGGCTGGTGATACCCTCGGGGACGAAACGTCCACCAGCTGTGGCATCGACCCAGTGGTGTAAATAGTTATCAAAGGTACCAGGATTATAATTTAGTACGCCAGACGCGCGTTTCGTCTACATAAGACTCATCAGTGACGCTCATATCAAAATATTTATAAAGCCAAACAAGTACAAAGTTCAAGAGCATTGAGGATCCAAAATTCCAAAAAGTTGTGCCAAATACGGCTAAGGTAATCTATGCCTGGGATAAGAAAATCCTTAGTTTTTCGAAAAATTCAAAGTTTTGTAAACAAAAAATTTATAAAAATGACCACATTGTTGATATTCATGTCAGCACCGAAGTGTTGACTACTGGGCTGGTGATACCCTCGGGGACGAAACGTCCACCAGCAGTGGCATCGACCCAGTGGTGTAAATAGTTATCAAAGGTACCAGGATTATAACTATCCCTCGTCAGATCTCGGGCTGATATCATGACTTAGGGCAAATAAGGGTTCTGATATGAAAAATGCCATGTTATAATATATGTATATTATATATCTCTTGTAAAAAATCTTATTTTAAATGTTAAATCAGCGGTTCCGTGTTAACACAGTGAAATAGTTGAAATACAGTAGGAGTTATTTATAATCCTATATTGATTAGAATAACCCATTTTTATGAAATATAATCCTGATCGGATTACATTTGAAAAGTTTCCCGTGGATTTTCCAACATTTGATTTTTCAACATCTGGAAAATACACATGACTACACATGAAGGACCACGTAATCATTTAATAGACCAGCAGTCAGTTATTATACATCGGTAAACTTCGTTGGCATTTATTTACTTATGAAAAATGTCAATAGTTTAAATGACAAACTAAAGTAGAAAATATTTTTCGATTATACAAAATTCACAAAACCTATTCAACTTGTAAAATATTCATCAGAAAATACTAAACTTAAATTGTAGAAAGCAAAACTATGAATAAATTATAAACAAAAAACAATGGAAAATGTCAATATGCAAAACAAAATATTGATTGAAAAAAAAATATGTTCAAAACTTACAAATATATTATAATTATGCAATATTTTTCTATTCAAAACTAACTATTTTTCTATTTTTGTTCAAGCGTACAAATACATATGTAATGTTTTTCGATTTATGTTCAAAACTTACAAATATATATATGCAATGTTTTGCTATATATATATTAAAAAATAAGATATTTAAGTTCAAAACTTTGACGTGGCATATTGGAACAGATATTTTTAATTGTTTGACCTTGTATACCTAACCTTAGATAGACTAGCTATACCACACGTAACCCATTTCTATTTAAATCCCATAAGGTTTATAGTTCGTTGCCTGTAAACTATAATCCTGGGTGACCTCATAGTATGACCCTATTCAAACACATAACAGTTTCGATTTCAAAGATAGAATGATGTAACGACATTTGGAAATTTTTAAAGTTAAATCTATAAAGGGGACAATATCAGTTAGTCAAAATCAGTTTCCCAAAGAAATTTGGTGAGTACTTTTACAATTATAATAAGGTACTATGTCGTAAAGTGCAAAGGGCGACAGGTAACCTAATGCAAGTTCTACAATGATAAGAAGTAAATACATCATCAACCTTAACTATCATCATCATAATAATAATAGTGCCATAATATATTTCGTGTGCTATATAACATTCATTTATTCCAATGACTTGTCTGTTCACTAAAATGCAATTGTTTGATCTTTAAAATGTTATATGTAAAAAGTTAATGGGAAAGGGAAATTTTAGTAATAGAAAAGAAAATTAAAGTTTAAATCATTTTATGAGGTAAACATTATTAATATAGCTTTTGTGATACTTTTTTCAGGAATATCTGACTTCGACGATAAACAAAGCATACTCATGTTTCACTCATTGAAGTTAGTTTGTGGAGAACAAAAATGTTACAGCCACTATTTGTTCAGACATTCTAGAATTAAACTATCTTTACCTGGTTTCATATTTTAAATAATTATATGACAGGAAAAAGGTAATGGGTTTAGAAAAATCACATGATGGTACACTTCCTTTTTTGCTATGGTCATTTGAAAGTTCACAATTCTGATGAATTTGTTTCACAGAGTTAAGTTTGATTATAATTTTTCAACGAGACTGAAACGGCAGAAGAATACTTCCTTAAGTCAGTCTAGGGTATCGGTGTCTTTAAAAACCAATTGCAATATATTTGTACGAGGAATGGGGTGAGGAAGGAGAAGGTCTAAAACATCTTTTTGAACTTAATTCTTTTTGGCACTTTCTGTTTGAACTAAAGACAAAATGCGCATCAGCGTTCAGGATAGATGTTATTTTCTGCAACATTAAATGCTTTTAAGTTTTGTTTATGTTGATCTATCCATCTCTGTTACATTTGCCAAAGTCATAGGAATGTTTGTAATAAGATTACACGTTGGTGTTAAACGACCAAGTAAGGAGTCTGTAATTCAGTGGCTATCTCAGGTGGTTGTCACTAATGTTGCTGTGTTACACGTTTGTTTTTCCCTCCATTTGTAACACGAAGAAATGCCTGTACCAAATCCGCAATATGACTGTTGTTCTAAAATCGTTTGATGTTATCGAGCCATTTGTTTTAGGAATTTCTGTATTGAATTTACCTTGGAGTCCGATTATTTTGTTATTTTACTTTTTGTCAAAGAATGACATTGACTTACAATCATGGATTCGGTAAAGATGTGTTATAATCTTAATTACCATAAAAACAAACAACCTTGGCAACAAAGACAACCAAAATGGCATGTAGACAGTCTATAGACAAAGCACATAAGCAAAAATGAAAGACAGGAACACAAAAAATGATAAATAACACAAGGGTAACACAAGGGTCTCGCCAAAAGCGTTTTGTCAAAAATGGACTAAACAGTAAATGTTAAAAATATACAAAGACAAATAAAAAGAATACAAAAAAGAGTAATTCAGATGATAAACAACGTCAATACATATATTCTATACTTTAAGACCATCATCAATTGTATTTTAAGGGCATACGATACAGTTACAGGGGAGGTAATGACGTTGCTGAGTTAATAAACGTAAATTGTTATTTTCGCGACGTCAAACTATGACTTATCGGGAAAAGATTCAGCTTTCGACTGTTTTTTTATCATTCAAACTTATCGAACTTGAAAACAAGTTCATTCACCCCTCAATTTTCATGAAAACGTAAATAGTGCAATTTTTTTTTATTTGATAAACATGCATAAAAAATGACGGTTTTTTTTAAATTTTTACTACATTCGTGAACATTTGATAAATATGAGTTATTTGAAAAACAAACTGCACAAATTTAAGACATTTATATAAAATAGGAATTTACAAATAATCAAACAAAAAAACAGCTTGTATTTATCTTTTAAAACAAAAAAGTTATGTATTTCTGTCGAAAGGAAAGTACGTCTACAAATCCGAATTTTGAGCAAATATATAAAATTTGGACCTCATTTACTCAAAAAGTAGCACATGATGGTATATTTTTTATTACATATTTGATTTTATTGGGCAAAAAAATAGCCTCTATGCAAATTGTCAGCAAAATTTCAATATGGGATCAAAACAGTATCATATACGCTTTAGTTGAGACGCAGTATTAATCAATAAGGTCTTATAGTATATTTCGATAAACTTCTTTTAAGAAAAAGGACGAGACGTGAAACTATTAGTCGTATTGCAGAGACACTCATGTGTTTACTTTTGTATGCCACTGATGCTACAAATCAAAGACAATAACAAGCAAAACCAAGGAGTAAACAAAGACTCAAAAACCCATTTTACATCAACATTTAAAAATAATAAATAAGAAACAACACGAACTCCACTAAACACCGGGAGTGAAATGTCTACACATGTTGACGATAGAAATAATAATCAACTCATCTAACTTATTATTTGTCTTACTGTTGACTTAAGGAAATGCCATTTCCTCAATAACAATCATAATTAGAATATCTATTCCATCGTTGATGCACTAGACAATCGAAAAGAACAAAATTTCACACTAAAGTTCGACTCTGAACACATGAAAAAAAAGGTATTGATCTCTTTAATGCAATTAAAGCGTATCATGATACGTCACTAAAATCAATGATGTGTATAAATCAAATATAAATCTCTAGAAAAAACCTTAATATATTTTGTTGAATCAGATATAATTGCACATATATATATATTTGTATTGTGGTATTTGTATAGTGGTATATATACACCCTTGATTTACGTATGGTTAACCCACAAACCCATTTAAGTTATAATTTAATATAATAATAGACATATTTTAGCGCTGATGCAATATAAATATATAGAATATATACCCTAGTACGTGGTCCTATAAATACATGCTATTGAATATGAAGGTTAAATAGAACACTTTTACCATCATAGTCAATACAAGCAACATTTAGTAATATTATGTTTGCATATCATATAATATTGATTTTTTTTGTTCCATTCTTGCGTAAAATGAAGGAATTTTTTTGTGTTTACTAATCTGCATGAATGATTAAGTCCGTGTAAACTTAATGAGCAATATTTTTATGAAAATAATAGTATCGGAAAGTTTCAACTAAATCTACCCAGTTTTGTTCTATTAGTATGTAACCTCAAATGATACTCATATATTATAGCTTAAAACACTGTGCGGGACAAATTTGTATTCCAGAATCGGCAAATATGACTTTGTTGTTTTACAAAATAACAAAAACATATTTTGTTTTAGCTCAGTGATATATAATTTAAGAAACCCCACATGGCTCAACATGTCACTGTCGTCAATGTTATCACCACAGCTGTTTAAAAGTATATTTCCCATGGGAATATTAGAAGTTCCCATGGGAAAATATAAAGGTCCATACCTGTCAATACCTATGCAATGTGAATTTGAATTTTTTGAACAAACATTTTTTTAAATTTTTTATTCAACTTTTCAACAATTATTTACAGTAAATCATCTAATTCACTGTTGTTATTTATTTTTATCTATTTTTATCTAATTCACTGTTTTGTGTGAGACTCAATCAACAAGGTCTTAGTATCAATCGATAAATATTTTTAGAAAAAAGGACTAGGCGTGAAACTACTAGTCTTTTTGCCAGAGACACACAAATGTATACTTTTGTATGCCACTGATGCGACAAATCAAATATCTACACATGTTGACGATAAAAATAATAATCGCATAACTTATTATTTGTCTTACTGTATACTTTAAGAAATGTCATTCCCTAAAAAAAATCATTAATAGAATAACTATTTCCGCGTTGATTCACTAAGACCATCGAAGTGAACAAAGTTCCTTCCTATGTTAATCTCTGAAAAAAAGAATTGATTTCTATTTTGCAATTTAAACATGTAGTGACACGTCACATAAATCAATGATTTATATAAATCGAATATTAGTCTTAAGAAAAACCTTTAATAATTTTTGTTGAGTCAGATATAGTTGCACACATCTATATATATATATATATATGATGCAATATATCTATATAGAATATATACCCTAGTACGTGGTTCTATAAATAAATGCTATTGGATAGTGGAAGTTAATTACAATATTTATACCATTAGGGTAATTACGAGCAACATTTAGCAATATTATGTTTGCATAATATTCAACTTTAATTTTTTCCTTTTTTCAATTCTTGCGTAAAATGAAGGAGTTTTTTTGTTGTTACAAATCTGTATAACTGATTAAGTCAGTGTTTTACCTTATACTTAATAAGCCTCCCCTCCTCCTCCTTATTTTTTT